>NW_027478467.1:338059-676119 GCF_051014685.1 Ptiloglossa arizonensis | reverse complement strand
CAGAAATTTTGCGGATTGGTCAATCCGTTCGCGAGATATGGCAGTTTGGAGGTAAGCAACGCTTGAGAAACTCAAAATTTTCGCAGTTCTGTTGCTCGAAACGAATAACTAGAACGGCCTAGGGGAAAAGTACGCATACAGTTGTAATCGGGCGAGTTTCTACTTTCAGATGCAACAGAAATTTTGCGGATTGGTCAATCCGTTGGCGAGATATGGCAGTTTGGAGGTAAGAAACGCTTGAGGAACTCAAAATTTTCGCAGTTCTGATGCTCGACAAGCACAACTAGAACGGCCCAGGGGAAAAGTACGCATACCGTTGTAATCGGGCGAGTTTCTACTTTCAGATGCAACAGAAATTTTGCGGATTGGTCAATTCGTTCGCGAGATATGGCAATTTGGAGGTAAGAAACGCTTGAGAAACTAAAAATTTTCGCAGTTCTGATGCTCGAAACGAATAACTATAACGCACTAGGGGAAAAGTACGCATACAGTTGTAATCGGGCGAGTTTGTACTTTCAGATGCAACAGAAATTTTGCGGATTGGTCAATCCGTTCGCGAGATATGGCAGTTTGGAGGTAAGAAACGCTTGAGAAACTCAAAATTTTCGCAGTTCTGATGCTCGAAACGAATTACTAGGGCGGCCTAGGGGAGAAGTACGCATACCGTTGTAATCGGGCGAGTTTCTGCTTTCAGATGCATCAGAAATTTTGCGGATTGGTCAATCCGTTCGCGAGATGTGGCAGTTTGTAGGTAAGAAACGCTTGAGAAACTCAAAATTTTCGCAATTCTGATGCTCGAAACGAATAACTATAACGGACTAGGGGAAAAGTACGCATACAGTTGTAATCGGGCGGGATTCTACTCTCAGATGCAACAGAAATTTTGCGGATTGGTCAATCCGTTCGCGAGATATGGCAGTTTGGAGGTAAGAAACGCTTGAGAAACTCAAAATTTTCGCATTTCTGATGCTCGAAACGAATAACTATAACGGACTAGGGGAAAAGTACGCATACAGTTGTAATCGGGCGAGTCTCTACTTTCAGATGCAACAGAAATTTTGCGGATTGGTCAATCCGTTCGCGAGATATGGCAGTTTGGAGGTAAGAAACGCTTGAGAAACTCAAAATTTTCGCAGTTCTGATGCTCGAAACGAATTACTAGGGCGGCCTAGGGGAAAAGTACGCATACCGTTGTAATCGGGCGAGTTTCTGCTTTCAGATGCATCAGAAATTTTGCGGATTGGTCAATCCGTTCGCGAGATGTGGCAGTTTGTAGGTAAGAAACGCTTGAGAAACTCAAAATTTTCGCATTTCTGATGCTCGAAACGAATAACTATAACGGACTAGGGGAAAAGTACGCATACAGTTGTAATCGGGCGGGTTTCTACTCTCAGATGCAACAGAAATTTTGCGGATTGGTCAATCCGTTCGCGAAATATGGCAGTTTGAAGGTAAGAAACGCTTGAGAAACTAAAAATTTTCGCAGTTCTGCTGCTCGAAACGAATAACTATAACGCACTAGGGGAAAAGTACGCATACAGTTGTAATCGGGCGAGTTTCTACTTTCAGATGCAACAGAAATTTTGCGGATTGGTCAATCCGTTCGCGAGGTATGGCAGTTTGGAGGTAAGAAACGCTTGAGAAACTCAAAATTTTCACAGTTCTGATGCTCGAAACGAATAACCAGAACGGCCTAGGGGAAAAGTACGCATACCGTTGTAATCGGGCGAGTCTCTACTTTCAGATGCAACAGAAATTTTGCGGATTGGTCAATCCGTTCGCGAGATATGGCAGTTTGGAGGTAAGAAACGCTTGAGAAACTAAAAATTTTCGCAGTTCTGATGCTCGAAACGAATTACTAGGGCGGCCTAGGGGAAAAGTACGCATACCGTTGTAATCGGGCGAGTTTCTGCTTTCAGATGCATCAGAAATTTTGCGGATTGGTCAATCCGTTCGCGAGATGTGGCAGTTTGTATGTAAGAAACGCTTGAGAAGCTCAAAATTTTCGCAGTTCTGACGCTCGTAACGAATAACTAGAACGGCCTAGGGGAAAAGTACGCATGCCGTTGTAATCGGGCGAGTTTCTACTTTCAGATGCAACAGAAATTTTGCGGATTGGTCAATCCGTTCGCGAGATATGGCAGTTTGGAGGTAAGCAACGCTTGAGAAACTCAAAATTTTCGCAGTTCTGTTGCTCGAAACGAATAACTAGAACGGCCTAGGGGAAAAGTACGCATACAGTTGTAATCGGGCGAGTTTCTACTTTCAGATGCAACAGAAATTTTGCGGATTGGTCAATCCGTTGGCGAGATATGGCAGTTTGGAGGTAAGAAACGCTTGAGGAACTCAAAATTTTCGCAGTTCTGATGCTCGACAAGCACAACTAGAACGGCCCAGGGGAAAAGTACGCATACCGTTGTAATCGGGCGAGTTTCTACTTTCAGATGCAACAGAAATTTTGCGGATTGGTCAATTCGTTCGCGAGATATGGCAATTTGGAGGTAAGAAACGCTTGAGAAACTAAAAATTTTCGCAGTTCTGATGCTCGAAACGAATAACTATAACGCACTAGGGGAAAAGTACGCATACAGTTGTAATCGGGCGAGTTTGTACTTTCAGATGCAACAGAAATTTTGCGGATTGGTCAATCCGTTCGCGAGATATGGCAGTTTGGAGGTAAGAAACGCTTGAGAAACTCAAAATTTTCGCAGTTCTGATGCTCGAAACGAATTACTAGGGCGGCCTAGGGGAGAAGTACGCATACCGTTGTAATCGGGCGAGTTTCTGCTTTCAGATGCATCAGAAATTTTGCGGATTGGTCAATCCGTTCGCGAGATGTGGCAGTTTGTAGGTAAGAAACGCTTGAGAAACTCAAAATTTTCGCAATTCTGATGCTCGAAACGAATAACTATAACGGACTAGGGGAAAAGTACGCATACAGTTGTAATCGGGCGGGATTCTACTCTCAGATGCAACAGAAATTTTGCGGATTGGTCAATCCGTTCGCGAGATATGGCAGTTTGGAGGTAAGAAACGCTTGAGAAACTCAAAATTTTCGCATTTCTGATGCTCGAAACGAATAACTATAACGGACTAGGGGAAAAGTACGCATACAGTTGTAATCGGGCGAGTCTCTACTTTCAGATGCAACAGAAATTTTGCGGATTGGTCAATCCGTTCGCGAGATATGGCAGTTTGGAGGTAAGAAACGCTTGAGAAACTCAAAATTTTCGCAGTTCTGATGCTCGAAACGAATTACTAGGGCGGCCTAGGGGAAAAGTACGCATACCGTTGTAATCGGGCGAGTTTCTGCTTTCAGATGCATCAGAAATTTTGCGGATTGGTCAATCCGTTCGCGAGATGTGGCAGTTTGTAGGTAAGAAACGCTTGAGAAACTCAAAATTTTCGCATTTCTGATGCTCGAAACGAATAACTATAACGGACTAGGGGAAAAGTACGCATACAGTTGTAATCGGGCGGGTTTCTACTCTCAGATGCAACAGAAATTTTGCGGATTGGTCAATCCGTTCGCGAAATATGGCAGTTTGAAGGTAAGAAACGCTTGAGAAACTCAAAATTTTCGCAGTTCTGATGCTCGAAACGAACAACTAGAACGGCCTAGGGGAAAATTACGCATAGTGTTGTAATCGGGCGAGTTTCTACTTTCAGATGCAACAGAAATTTTGCGGATTGGTCAATCCGTTCGCGAGATATGGCAGTTTGGAGGTAAGAAACGCTTGAGAAACTCAAAATTTTCGCAGTTCTGATGCTCGAAACGAATAACCACAACGGTCTAGGGGAAAAGTACGCACACAGATGTAATCGGGCGAGTTTCTACTTTCAGATGCAACAGAAATTTTGCGGATTGGTCAATTCGTTCGCGAGATATGGCAGTTTGGAGGTAAGAAACGCTTGAGAAACTAAAAATTTTCGCAGTTCTGATGCTCGAAACGAATAACTATAACGCACTAGGGGAAAAGTACGCATACAGTTGTAATCGGGCGAGTTTCTACTTTCAGATGCAACAGAAATTTTGCGGATTTGTCAATCCGTTCGCGAGGTATGGCAGTTTGGAGGTAAGAAACGCTTGAGAAACTTAAAATTTTCACAGTTCTGATGCTCGAAACGAATAACCAGAACGGCCTAGGGGAAAAGTACGCATACCGTTGTAATCGGGCGAGTCTCTACTTGCAGATGCAACAGAAATTTTGCGGATTGGTCAATCCGTTCGCGAGATATGGCAGTTTGGAGGTAAGAAACGCTTGAGAAACTCAAAATTTTCGCAGTTCTAATGCTCGAAACGAATTACTAGGGCGGCCTAGGGGAAAAGTACGCATACCGTTGTAATCGGGCGAGTTTCTGCTTTCAGATGCATCAGAAATTTTGCGGATTGGTCAATCCGTTCGCGAGATGTGGCAGTTTGTAGGTAAGAAACGCTTGAGAAACTCAAAATTTTCGCATTTCTGATGCTCGAAACGAATAACTATAACGGACTAGGGGAAAAGTACGCATACAGTTGTAATCGGGCGGGTTTCTACTTTCAGATGCAACAGAAATTTTGCGGATTGGTCAATCCGTTCGCGAGATATGGCAGTTTGGAGGTAAGAAACGCTTGAGAAACTAAAAATTTTCGCAGTTCTGATGCTCGAAACGAATAACTATAACGCACTAGGGGAAAAGTACGCATACAGTTGTAATCGGGCGAGTTTCTACTTTCAGATGCAACAGAAATTTTGCGGATTGGTCAATCCGTTCGCGAGGTATGGCAGTTTGGAGGTAAGAAACGCTTGAGAAACTCAAAATTTTCACAGTTCTGATGCTCGAAACGAATAACCAGAACGGCCTAGGGGAAAAGTACGCATACAGTTGCAATCGGGCGAGTCTCTACTTTCAGATGCAACAGAAATTTTGCGGATTGGTCAATCCGTTCGCGAGATATGGCAGTTTGGAGGTAAGAAACGCTTGAGAAACTCCAAATTTTCGCAGTTCTGATGCTCGAAACGAATTACGAGGGCGGCCTAGGGGAAAAGTACGCATACCGTTGTAATCGGGCGAGTTTCTGCTTTCAGATGCATCAGAAATTTTGCGGATTGGTCAATCCGTTCGCGAGATGTGGCAGTTTGTAGGTAAGAAACGCTTGAGAAACTCAAAATTTTCGCAGTTCTGATGCTCGACAAGCACAACTAGAACGGCCTAGGGGAAAAGTACGCATACCGTTGTAATCGGGCGAGTTTCTACTTTTACATGCAACAGAAATTTTGCGGATTGGTCAATTCGTTCGCGAGATATGGCAGTTTGGAGGTAACAAACGCTTGAGAAACTAAAAATTTTCGCAGTTCTGGTGCTCGAGACGAATAACTATAACGGACTAGGGGAAAAGTACGCATACAGTTGTAATCGGGCGGGTTTCTACTCTCAGATGCAACAGAAATTTTGCGGATTGGTCAATCCGTTCGCGAGATATGGCAGTTTGGAGGTAAGAAACGCTTGAGAAACTAAAAATTTTCGCAGTTCTGATGCTCGAAACGAATTACTAGGGCGGCCTAGGGGAAAAGTACGCATACCGTTGTAATCGGGCGAGTTTCTGCTTTCAGATGCATCAGAAATTTTGCGGATTGGTCAATCCGTTCGCGAGATGTGGCAGTTTGTATGTAAGAAACGCTTGAGAAGCTCAAAATTTTCGCAGTTCTGACGCTCGTAACGAATAACTAGAACGGCCTAGGGGAAAAGTACGCATACCGTTGTAATCGGGCGAGTTTCTGCTTTCAGATGCATCAGAAATTTTGCGGATTGGTCAATCCGTTCGCGAGATGTGGCAGTTTGTAGGTAAGAAACGCTTGAGAAACTCCAAATTTTCGCAGTTCTGATGCTCGAAACGAATTACGAGGGCGGCCTAGGGGAAAAGTACGCATACCGTTGTAATCGGGCGAGTTTCTGCTTTCAGATGCATCAGAAATTTTGCGGATTGGTCAATCCGTTCGCGAGATGTGGCAGTTTGTAGGTAAGAAACGCTTGAGAAACACAAAATTTTCGCAGTTCTGATGCTCGACAAGCACAACTAGAACGGCCTAGGGGAAAAGTACGCATACCGTTGTAATCGGGCGAGTTTCTACTTTCAGATGCAACAGAAATTTTGCGGATTGGTCAATCCGTTCGCGAGATATGGCAGTTTGGAGGTAAGAAACGCTTGAGAAACTCAAAATTTTCGCATTTCTGATGCTCGAAACGAATAACTATAACGGACTAGGGGAAAAGTACGCATACAGTTGTAATCGGGCGGGTTTCTACTTTCAGATGCAACAGAAATTTTGCGGATTGGTCGATCCGTTCGCGAGATATGGCAGTTTGGAGGTAAGAAACGCTTGAGAAACTAAAAATTTTCGCAGTTCTGCTGCTCGAAACGAATAACTATAACGCACTAGGGGAAAAGTACGCATACAGTTGTAATCGGGCGAGTTTCTACTTTCAGATGCAACAGAAATTTTGCGGATTGGTCAATCCGTTCGCGAGGTATGGCAGTTTGGAGGTAAGAAACGCTTGAGAAACTCAAAATTTTCACAGTTCTGATGCTCGAAACGAATAACCAGAACGGCCTAGGGGAAAAGTACGCATACCGTTGTAATCGGGCGAGTCTCTACTTTCAGATGCAACAGAAATTTTGCGGATTGGTCAATCCGTTCGCGAGATATGGCAGTTTGGAGGTAAGAAACGCTTGAGAAACTAAAAATTTTCGCAGTTCTGACGCTCGTAACGAATAACTAGAACGGCCTAGGGGAAAAGTACGCATACCGTTGTAATCGGGCGAGTTTCTGCTTTCAGATGCATCAGAAATTTTGCGGATTGGTCAATCCGTTCGCGAGATGTGGCAGTTTGTAGGTAAGAAACGCTTGAGAAACTCCAAATTTTCGCAGTTCTGATGCTCGAAACGAATTACGAGGGCGGCCTAGGGGAAAAGTACGCATACCGTTGTAATCGGGCGAGTTTCTGCTTTCAGATGCATCAGAAATTTTGCGGATTGGTCAATCCGTTCGCGAGATGTGGCAGTTTGTAGGTAAGAAACGCTTGAGAAACACAAAATTTTCGCAGTTCTGATGCTCGACAAGCACAACTAGAACGGCCTAGGGGAAAAGTACGCATACCGTTGTAATCGGGCGAGTTTCTACTTTCAGATGCAACAGAAATTTTGCGGATTGGTCAATCCGTTCGCGAGATATGGCAGTTTGGAGGTAAGAAACGCTTGAGAAACTCAAAATTTTCGCATTTCTGATGCTCGAAACGAATAACTATAACGGACTAGGGGAAAAGTACGCATACAGTTGTAATCGGGCGGGTTTCTACTTTCAGATGCAACAGAAATTTTGCGGATTGGTCGATCCGTTCGCGAGATATGGCAGTTTGGAGGTAAGAAACGCTTGAGAAACTAAAAATTTTCGCAGTTCTGCTGCTCGAAACGAATAACTATAACGCACTAGGGGAAAAGTACGCATACAGTTGTAATCGGGCGAGTTTCTACTTTCAGATGCAACAGAAATTTTGCGGATTGGTCAATCCGTTCGCGAGGTATGGCAGTTTGGAGGTAAGAAACGCTTGAGAAACTCAAAATTTTCACAGTTCTGATGCTCGAAACGAATAACCAGAACGGCCTAGGGGAAAAGTACGCATACCGTTGTAATCGGGCGAGTCTCTACTTTCAGATGCAACAGAAATTTTGCGGATTGGTCAATCCGTTCGCGAGATATGGCAGTTTGGAGGTAAGAAACGCTTGAGAAACTAAAAATTTTCGCAGTTCTGATGCTCGAAACGAATTACTAGGGCGGCCTAGGGGAAAAGTACGCATACCGTTGTAATCGGGCGAGTTTCTGCTTTCAGATGCATCAGAAATTTTGCGGATTGGTCAATCCGTTCGCGAGATGTGGCAGTTTGTATGTAAGAAACGCTTGAGAAGCTCAAAATTTTCGCAGTTCTGACGCTCGTAACGAATAACTAGAACGGCCTAGGGGAAAAGTACGCATGCCGTTGTAATCGGGCGAGTTTCTACTTTCAGATGCAACAGAAATTTTGCGGATTGGTCAATCCGTTCGCGAGATATGGCAGTTTGGAGGTAAGCAACGCTTGAGAAACTCAAAATTTTCGCAGTTCTGTTGCTCGAAACGAATAACTAGAACGGCCTAGGGGAAAAGTACGCATACAGTTGTAATCGGGCGAGTTTCTACTTTCAGATGCAACAGAAATTTTGCGGATTGGTCAATCCGTTGGCGAGATATGGCAGTTTGGAGGTAAGAAACGCTTGAGGAACTCAAAATTTTCGCAGTTCTGATGCTCGACAAGCACAACTAGAACGGCCCAGGGGAAAAGTACGCATACCGTTGTAATCGGGCGAGTTTCTACTTTCAGATGCAACAGAAATTTTGCGGATTGGTCAATTCGTTCGCGAGATATGGCAATTTGGAGGTAAGAAACGCTTGAGAAACTAAAAATTTTCGCAGTTCTGATGCTCGAAACGAATAACTATAACGCACTAGGGGAAAAGTACGCATACAGTTGTAATCGGGCGAGTTTGTACTTTCAGATGCAACAGAAATTTTGCGGATTGGTCAATCCGTTCGCGAGATATGGCAGTTTGGAGGTAAGAAACGCTTGAGAAACTCAAAATTTTCGCAGTTCTGATGCTCGAAACGAATTACTAGGGCGGCCTAGGGGAGAAGTACGCATACCGTTGTAATCGGGCGAGTTTCTGCTTTCAGATGCATCAGAAATTTTGCGGATTGGTCAATCCGTTCGCGAGATGTGGCAGTTTGTAGGTAAGAAACGCTTGAGAAACTCAAAATTTTCGCAATTCTGATGCTCGAAACGAATAACTATAACGGACTAGGGGAAAAGTACGCATACAGTTGTAATCGGGCGGGATTCTACTCTCAGATGCAACAGAAATTTTGCGGATTGGTCAATCCGTTCGCGAGATATGGCAGTTTGGAGGTAAGAAACGCTTGAGAAACTCAAAATTTTCGCATTTCTGATGCTCGAAACGAATAACTATAACGGACTAGGGGAAAAGTACGCATACAGTTGTAATCGGGCGAGTCTCTACTTTCAGATGCAACAGAAATTTTGCGGATTGGTCAATCCGTTCGCGAGATATGGCAGTTTGGAGGTAAGAAACGCTTGAGAAACTCAAAATTTTCGCAGTTCTGATGCTCGAAACGAATTACTAGGGCGGCCTAGGGGAAAAGTACGCATACCGTTGTAATCGGGCGAGTTTCTGCTTTCAGATGCATCAGAAATTTTGCGGATTGGTCAATCCGTTCGCGAGATGTGGCAGTTTGTAGGTAAGAAACGCTTGAGAAACTCAAAATTTTCGCATTTCTGATGCTCGAAACGAATAACTATAACGGACTAGGGGAAAAGTACGCATACAGTTGTAATCGGGCGGGTTTCTACTCTCAGATGCAACAGAAATTTTGCGGATTGGTCAATCCGTTCGCGAAATATGGCAGTTTGAAGGTAAGAAACGCTTGAGAAACTCAAAATTTTCGCAGTTCTGATGCTCGAAACGAACAACTAGAACGGCCTAGGGGAAAAGTACGCATACCGTTGTAATCGGGCGAGTTTCTGCTTTCAGATGCATCAGAAATTTTGCGGATTGGTCAATCCGTTCGCGAGATGTGGCAGTTTGTAGGTAAGAAACGCTTGAGAAACTCCAAATTTTCGCAGTTCTGATGCTCGAAACGAATTACGAGGGCGGCCTAGGGGAAAAGTACGCATACCGTTGTAATCGGGCGAGTTTCTGCTTTCAGATGCATCAGAAATTTTGCGGATTGGTCAATCCGTTCGCGAGATGTGGCAGTTTGTAGGTAAGAAACGCTTGAGAAACACAAAATTTTCGCAGTTCTGATGCTCGACAAGCACAACTAGAACGGCCTAGGGGAAAAGTACGCATACCGTTGTAATCGGGCGAGTTTCTACTTTCAGATGCAACAGAAATTTTGCGGATTGTTCAATCCGTTCGCGAGATATGGCAGTTTGGAGGTAAGAAACGCTTGAGAAACTCAAAATTTTCGCATTTCTGATGCTCGAAACGAATAACTATAACGGACTAGGGGAAAAGTACGCATACAGTTGTAATCGGGCGGGTTTCTACTTTCAGATGCAACAGAAATTTTGCGGATTGGTCGATCCGTTCGCGAGATATGGCAGTTTGGAGGTAAGAAACGCTTGAGAAACTAAAAATTTTCGCAGTTCTGCTGCTCGAAACGAATAACTATAACGCACTAGGGGAAAAGTACGCATACAGTTGTAATCGGGCGAGTTTCTACTTTCAGATGCAACAGAAATTTTGCGGATTGGTCAATCCGTTCGCGAGGTATGGCAGTTTGGAGGTAAGAAACGCTTGAGAAACTCAAAATTTTCACAGTTCTGATGCTCGAAACGAATAACCAGAACGGCCTAGGGGAAAAGTACGCATACCGTTGTAATCGGGCGAGTCTCTACTTTCAGATGCAACAGAAATTTTGCGGATTGGTCAATCCGTTCGCGAGATATGGCAGTTTGGAGGTAAGAAACGCTTGAGAAACTAAAAATTTTCGCAGTTCTGACGCTCGTAACGAATAACTAGAACGGCCTAGGGGAAAAGTACGCATACCGTTGTAATCGGGCGAGTTTCTGCTTTCAGATGCATCAGAAATTTTGCGGATTGGTCAATCCGTTCGCGAGATGTGGCAGTTTGTAGGTAAGAAACGCTTGAGAAACTCCAAATTTTCGCAGTTCTGATGCTCGAAACGAATTACGAGGGCGGCCTAGGGGAAAAGTACGCATACCGTTGTAATCGGGCGAGTTTCTGCTTTCAGATGCATCAGAAATTTTGCGGATTGGTCAATCCGTTCGCGAGATGTGGCAGTTTGTAGGTAAGAAACGCTTGAGAAACACAAAATTTTCGCAGTTCTGATGCTCGACAAGCACAACTAGAACGGCCTAGGGGAAAAGTACGCATACCGTTGTAATCGGGCGAGTTTCTACTTTCAGATGCAACAGAAATTTTGCGGATTGGTCAATTCGTTCGCGAGATATGGCAGTTTGGAGGTAAGAAACGCTTGAGAAACTCAAAATTTTCGCATTTCTGATGCTCGAAACGAATAACTATAACGGACTAGGGGAAAAGTACGCATACAGTTGTAATCGGGCGGGTTTCTACTTTCAGATGCAACAGAAATTTTGCGGATTGGTCGATCCGTTCGCGAGATATGGCAGTTTGGAGGTAAGAAACGCTTGAGAAACTAAAAATTTTCGCAGTTCTGCTGCTCGAAACGAATAACTATAACGCACTAGGGGAAAAGTACGCATACAGTTGTAATCGGGCGAGTTTCTACTTTCAGATGCAACAGAAATTTTGCGGATTGGTCAATCCGTTCGCGAGGTATGGCAGTTTGGAGGTAAGAAACGCTTGAGAAACTCAAAATTTTCACAGTTCTGATGCTCGAAACGAATAACCAGAACGGCCTAGGGGAAAAGTACGCATACCGTTGTAATCGGGCGAGTCTCTACTTTCAGATGCAACAGAAATTTTGCGGATTGGTCAATCCGTTCGCGAGATATGGCAGTTTGGAGGTAAGAAACGCTTGAGAAACTAAAAATTTTCGCAGTTCTGATGCTCGAAACGAATTACTAGGGCGGCCTAGGGGAAAAGTACGCATACCGTTGTAATCGGGCGAGTTTCTGCTTTCAGATGCATCAGAAATTTTGCGGATTGGTCAATCCGTTCGCGAGATGTGGCAGTTTGTATGTAAGAAACGCTTGAGAAGCTCAAAATTTTCGCAGTTCTGACGCTCGTAACGAATAACTAGAACGGCCTAGGGGAAAAGTACGCATGCCGTTGTAATCGGGCGAGTTTCTACTTTCAGATGCAACAGAAATTTTGCGGATTGGTCAATCCGTTCGCGAGATATGGCAGTTTGGAGGTAAGCAACGCTTGAGAAACTCAAAATTTTCGCAGTTCTGTTGCTCGAAACGAATAACTAGAACGGCCTAGGGGAAAAGTACGCATACAGTTGTAATCGGGCGAGTTTCTACTTTCAGATGCAACAGAAATTTTGCGGATTGGTCAATCCGTTGGCGAGATATGGCAGTTTGGAGGTAAGAAACGCTTGAGGAACTCAAAATTTTCGCAGTTCTGATGCTCGACAAGCACAACTAGAACGGCCCAGGGGAAAAGTACGCATACCGTTGTAATCGGGCGAGTTTCTACTTTCAGATGCAACAGAAATTTTGCGGATTGGTCAATTCGTTCGCGAGATATGGCAATTTGGAGGTAAGAAACGCTTGAGAAACTAAAAATTTTCGCAGTTCTGATGCTCGAAACGAATAACTATAACGCACTAGGGGAAAGTACGCATACAGTTGTAATCGGGCGAGTTTGTACTTTCAGATGCAACAGAAATTTTGCGGATTGGTCAATCCGTTCGCGAGATATGGCAGTTTGGAGGTAAGAAACGCTTGAGAAACTCAAAATTTTCGCAGTTCTGATGCTCGAAACGAATTACTAGGGCGGCCTAGGGGAGAAGTACGCATACCGTTGTAATCGGGCGAGTTTCTGCTTTCAGATGCATCAGAAATTTTGCGGATTGGTCAATCCGTTCGCGAGATGTGGCAGTTTGTAGGTAAGAAACGCTTGAGAAACTCAAAATTTTCGCAATTCTGATGCTCGAAACGAATAACTATAACGGACTAGGGGAAAAGTACGCATACAGTTGTAATCGGGCGGGATTCTACTCTCAGATGCAACAGAAATTTTGCGGATTGGTCAATCCGTTCGCGAGATATGGCAGTTTGGAGGTAAGAAACGCTTGAGAAACTCAAAATTTTCGCATTTCTGATGCTCGAAACGAATAACTATAACGGACTAGGGGAAAAGTACGCATACAGTTGTAATCGGGCGAGTCTCTACTTTCAGATGCAACAGAAATTTTGCGGATTGGTCAATCCGTTCGCGAGATATGGCAGTTTGGAGGTAAGAAACGCTTGAGAAACTCAAAATTTTCGCAGTTCTGATGCTCGAAACGAATTACTAGGGCGGCCTAGGGGAAAAGTACGCATACCGTTGTAATCGGGCGAGTTTCTGCTTTCAGATGCATCAGAAATTTTGCGGATTGGTCAATCCGTTCGCGAGATGTGGCAGTTTGTAGGTAAGAAACGCTTGAGAAACTCAAAATTTTCGCATTTCTGATGCTCGAAACGAATAACTATAACGGACTAGGGGAAAAGTACGCATACAGTTGTAATCGGGCGGGTTTCTACTCTCAGATGCAACAGAAATTTTGCGGATTGGTCAATCCGTTCGCGAAATATGGCAGTTTGAAGGTAAGAAACGCTTGAGAAACTCAAAATTTTCGCAGTTCTGATGCTCGAAACGAACAACTAGAACGGCCTAGGGGAAAATTACGCATAGTGTTGTAATCGGGCGAGTTTCTACTTTCAGATGCAACAGAAATTTTGCGGATTGGTCAATCCGTTCGCGAGATATGGCAGTTTGGAGGTAAGAAACGCTTGAGAAACTCAAAATTTTCGCAGTTCTGATGCTCGAAACGAATAACCACAACGGTCTAGGGGAAAAGTACGCACACAGATGTAATCGGGCGAGTTTCTACTTTCAGATGCAACAGAAATTTTGCGGATTGGTCAATTCGTTCGCGAGATATGGCAGTTTGGAGGTAAGAAACGCTTGAGAAACTAAAAATTTTCGCAGTTCTGATGCTCGAAACGAATAACTATAACGCACTAGGGGAAAAGTACGCATACAGTTGTAATCGGGCGAGTTTCTGCTTTCAGATGCATCAGAAATTTTGCGGATTGGTCAATCCGTTCGCGAGATGTGGCAGTTTGTAGGTAAGAAACGCTTGAGAAACTCAAAATTTTCGCAATTCTGATGCTCGAAACGAATAACTATAACGGACTAGGGGAAAAGTACGCATACAGTTGTAATCGGGCGGGATTCTACTCTCAGATGCAACAGAAATTTTGCGGATTGGTCAATCCGTTCGCGAGATATGGCAGTTTGGAGGTAAGAAACGCTTGAGAAACTCAAAATTTTCGCATTTCTGATGCTCGAAACGAATAACTATAACGGACTAGGGGAAAAGTACGCATACAGTTGTAATCGGGCGAGTCTCTACTTTCAGATGCAACAGAAATTTTGCGGATTGGTCAATCCGTTCGCGAGATATGGCAGTTTGGAGGTAAGAAACGCTTGAGAAACTCAAAATTTTCGCAGTTCTGATGCTCGAAACGAATTACTAGGGCGGCCTAGGGGAAAAGTACGCATACCGTTGTAATCGGGCGAGTTTCTGCTTTCAGATGCATCAGAAATTTTGCGGATTGGTCAATCCGTTCGCGAGATGTGGCAGTTTGTAGGTAAGAAACGCTTGAGAAACTCAAAATTTTCGCATTTCTGATGCTCGAAACGAATAACTATAACGGACTAGGGGAAAAGTACGCATACAGTTGTAATCGGGCGGGTTTCTACTCTCAGATGCAACAGAAATTTTGCGGATTGGTCAATCCGTTCGCGAAATATGGCAGTTTGAAGGTAAGAAACGCTTGAGAAACTCAAAATTTTCGCAGTTCTGATGCTCGAAACGAACAACTAGAACGGCCTAGGGGAAAATTACGCATAGTGTTGTAATCGGGCGAGTTTCTACTTTCAGATGCAACAGAAATTTTGCGGATTGGTCAATCCGTTCGCGAGATATGGCAGTTTGGAGGTAAGAAACGCTTGAGAAACTCAAAATTTTCGCAGTTCTGATGCTCGAAACGAATAACTATAACGCACTAGGGGAAAAGTACGCATACAGTTGTAATCGGGCGAGTTTCTACTTTCAGATGCAACAGAAATTTTGCGGATTGGTCAATCCGTTCGCGAGGTATGGCAGTTTGGAGGTAAGAAACGCTTGAGAAACTCAAAATTTTCACAGTTCTGATGCTCGAAACGAATAACCAGAACGGCCTAGGGGAAAAGTACGCATACAGTTGCAATCGGGCGAGTCTCTACTTTCAGATGCAACAGAAATTTTGCGGATTGGTCAATCCGTTCGCGAGATATGGCAGTTTGGAGGTAAGAAACGCTTGAGAAACTCCAAATTTTCGCAGTTCTGATGCTCGAAACGAATTACGAGGGCGGCCTAGGGGAAAAGTACGCATACCGTTGTAATCGGGCGAGTTTCTGCTTTCAGATGCATCAGAAATTTTGCGGATTGGTCAATCCGTTCGCGAGATGTGGCAGTTTGTAGGTAAGAAACGCTTGAGAAACTCAAAATTTTCGCAGTTCTGATGCTCGACAAGCACAACTAGAACGGCCTAGGGGAAAAGTACGCATACCGTTGTAATCGGGCGAGTTTCTACTTTTACATGCAACAGAAATTTTGCGGATTGGTCAATTCGTTCGCGAGATATGGCAGTTTGGAGGTAACAAACGCTTGAGAAACTAAAAATTTTCGCAGTTCTGGTGCTCGAGACGAATAACTATAACGGACTAGGGGAAAAGTACGCATACAGTTGTAATCGGGCGGGTTTCTACTCTCAGATGCAACAGAAATTTTGCGGATTGGTCAATCCGTTCGCGAGATATGGCAGTTTGGAGGTAAGAAACGCTTGAGAAACTCAAAATTTTCGCAGTTCTGATGCTCGACAAGCACAACTAGAACGGCCTAGGGGAAAAGTACGCATACCGTTGTAATCGGGCGAGTTTCTACTTTCAGATGCAACAGAAATTTTGCGGATTGGTCAATCCGTTCGCGAGATATGGCAGTTTGGAGGTAAGAAACGCTTGAGAAACTCAAAATTTTCGCATTTCTGATGCTCGAAACGAATAACTATAACGGACTAGGGGAAAAGTACGCATACAGTTGTAATCGGGCGGGTTTCTACTTTCAGATGCAACAGAAATTTTGCGGATTGGTCAATCCGTTCGCGAGATATGGCAGTTTGGAGGTAAGAAACGCTTGAGAAACTAAAAATTTTCGCAGTTCTGCTGCTCGAAACGAATAACTATAACGCACTAGGGGAAAAGTACGCATACAGTTGTAATCGGGCGAGTTTCTACTTTCAGATGCAACAGAAATTTTGCGGATTGGTCAATCCGTTCGCGAGGTATGGCAGTTTGGAGGTAAGAAACGCTTGAGAAACTCAAAATTTTCACAGTTCTGATGCTCGAAACGAATAACCAGAACGGCCTAGGGGAAAAGTACGCATACCGTTGTAATCGGGCGAGTCTCTACTTTCAGATGCAACAGAAATTTTGCGGATTGGTCAATCCGTTCGCGAGATATGGCAGTTTGGAGGTAAGAAACGCTTGAGAAACTAAAAATTTTCGCAGTTCTGATGCTCGAAACGAATTACTAGGGCGGCCTAGGGGAAAAGTACGCATACCGTTGTAATGGGGCGAGTTTCTGCTTTCAGATGCATCAGAAATTTTGCGGATTGGTCAATCCGTTCGCGAGATGTGGCAGTTTGTATGTAAGAAACGCTTGAGAAGCTCAAAATTTTCGCAGTTCTGACGCTCGTAACGAATAACTAGAACGGCCTAGGGGAAAAGTACGCATACCGTTGTAATCGGGCGAGTTTCTACTTTCAGATGCAACAGAAATTTTGCGGATTGGTCAATCCGTTCGCGAGATATGGCAGTTTGGAGGTAAGCAACGCTTGAGAAACTCAAAATTTTCGCAGTTCTGTTGCTCGAAACGAATAACTAGAACGGCCTAGGGGAAAAGTACGCATACAGTTGTAATCGGGCGAGTTTGTACTTTCAGATGCAACAGAAATTTTGCGGATTGGTCAATCCGTTCGCGAGATATGGCAGTTTGGAGGTAAGAAACGCTTGAGAAACTCAAAATTTTCGCAGTTCTGATGCTCGACAAGCACAACTAGAACGGCCCAGGGGAAAAGTACGCATACCGTTGTAATCGGGCGAGTTTCTACTTTCAGATGCAACAGAAATTTTGCGGATTGGTCAATTCGTTCGCGAGATATGGCAATTTGGAGGTAAGAAACGCTTGAGAAACTAAAAATTTTCGCAGTTCTGATGCTCGAAACGAATAACTATAACGCACTAGGGGAAAAGTACGCATACAGTTGTAATCGGGCGAGTTTGTACTTTCAGATGCAACAGAAATTTTGCGGATTGGTCAATCCGTTCGCGAGATATGGCAGTTTGGAGGTAAGAAACGCTTGAGAAACTCAAAATTTTCGCAGTTCTGATGCTCGAAACGAACAACTAGAACGGCCTAGGGGAAAAGTACGCATACACATGTAATCGGGCGAGTTTCTACTTTCAGATGCAACAGAAATTTTGCGGATTGGTCAATTCGTTCGCGAGATATGGCAGTTTGGAGGTAAGAAACGCTTGAGAAACTAAAAATTTTCGCAGTTCTGATGCTCGAAACGAATAACTATAACGCACTAGGGGAAAAGTACGCATACAGTTGTAATCGGGCGAGTTTCTACTTTCAGATGCAACAGAAATTTTGCGGATTGGTCAATCCGTTCGCGAGATATGGCAGCTTGGAGGTAAGAAACGCTTGAGAAACTCAAAATTTTCGCAGTTCTGATGCTCGAAACGACAACTAGAACGGCCTAGGGGAAAAGTACGCATAGTGTTGTAATCGGGCGAGTTTCTACTTTCAGATGCAACAGATATTTTGCGGATTGGTCAATCCGTTCGCGAGATATGGCAGTTTGGAGGTAAGAAACGCTTGAGAAACTCAAAATTTTCGCAGTTCTGATGCTCGAAACGAATAACTAGAACGGACTGGGGGAAAAGTACGCATACAGTTGTAATCGGGCGAGTTTCTACTTTCAGATGCAACAGAAATTTTGCGGATTGGTCAATCCGTTCGCGAGATATGGCAGTTTGGATGTAAGAAACGCTTGAGAAACTCAAAATTTTCGCAGTTCTGATGCTCGAAACGAACAACTAGAACGGCCTAGGGGAAAAGTACGCATTGTGTTGTAATCGGGCGAGTTTCTACTTTCAGATGCAACAGAAATTTTGCGGATTGGTCAATCCGTTCGCGAGATATGGCAGTTTGGAGGTAAGAAACGCTTGAGAAACTCAAAATTTTCGCAGTTCTGATGCTCGACAAGCACAACTAGAACGGCCCAGGGGAAAAGTACGCATACCGTTGTAATCGGGCGAGTTTCTGCTTTCAGATGCATCAGAAATTTTGCGGATTGGTCAATCCGTTCGCGAGATGTGGCAGTTTGTAGGTAAGAAATGCTTGAGAAAATCAAAATTTTCGCATTTCTGATGCTCGAAACGAATAACTATAACGGACTAGGGGAAAAGTACGCATACAGTTGTAATCGGGCGGGTTTCTACTCTCAGATGCAACAGAAATTTTGCGGATTGGTCAATTCGTTCGCGAGATATGGCAGTTTGGAGGTAAGAAACGCTTGAGAAACTAAAAATTTTCGCAGTTCTGATGCTCGAAACGAATAACTATAACGCACTAGGGGAAAAGTACGCATACAGTTGTAATCGGGCGAGTTTCTACTTTCAGATGCAACAGAAATTTTGCGGATTGGTCAATCCGTTCGCGAGATATGGCAGTTTGGAGGTAAGAAACGCTTGAGAAACTCAAAATTTTCGCAGTTCTGATGCTCGAAACGAACAACTAGAACGGCCTAGGGGAAAAGTACGCATACATTTGTAATCGGGCGAGTTTCTACTTTCAGATGCAACAGAAATTTTGCGGATTGGTCAATCCGTTCGCGAGATATGGCAGTTTGGATGTAAGAAACGCTTGAGAAACTCAAAATTTTCGCAGTTCTGATGCTCGAAACGAACAACTAGAACGGCCTAGGGGAAAAGTACGCATAGTGTTGTAATCAGGCGAGTTTCTACTTTCAGATGCAACAGAAATTTTGCGTATTGGTCAATCCGTTCGCGAGATATGGCAGTTTGGAGGTAAGAAACGCTTGAGAAACTCAAAATTTTCGCAGTTCTGATGCTCGAAACGAATTACTAGGGCGGCCTAGGGGAAAAGTACGCATACCGTTGTAATCGGGCGAGTTTCTGCTTTCAGATGCATCAGAAATTTTGCGGATTGGTCAATCCGTTCGCGAGATGTGGCAGTTTGTAGGTAAGAAACGCTTGAGAAAATCAAAATTTTCGCATTTCTGATGCTCGAAACGAATAACTATAACGGACTAGGGGAATAGTACGCATACAGTTGTAATCGGGCGGGTTTCTACTCTCAGATGCAACAGAAATTTTGCGGATTGGTAAATTCGTTCGCGAGATATGGCAGTGTGGAGGTAAGAAACGCTTGAGAAACTAAAAATTTTCGAAGTTCTGATGCTCGAAACGAATAACTATAACGCACTAGGGGAAAAGTACGCACACAGTTGTAATCGGGCGAGTTTCTACTTTCAGATGCAACAGAAATTTTGCGGATTGGTCAATCCGTTCGCGAGGTATGGCAGTTTGGAGGTAAGAAACGCTTGAGAAACTCAAAATTTTCGCAGTTCTGATGCTCGAAACGAACAACTAGAACGGCCTAGGGGAAAAGTACGCATAGTGTTGTAATCGGGCGAGTTTCTACTTTCAGATGCAACAGAAATTTTGCGGATTGGTCAATCCGTTCGCGAGATATGGCAGTTTGGAGGTAAGAAACGCTTGAGAAACTCAAAATTTTCACAGTTCTGATGCTCGAAACGAATAACCAGAACGGCCTAGGGGAAAAGTACGCATACCGTTGTAATCGGGCGAGTTTCTACTTTCAGATGCAACAGAAATTTTGCGGATTGGTCAATCCGTTCGCGAGATATGGCAGTTTGGAGGTAAGAAACGCTTGAGAAACTCAAAATTTTCGCAGTTCTGGTGCTCGAAACGAATAACTAGAACGGTCTAGTGGAAAAGTACGCATACAGTTGTAATCGGGCGAGTTTCTACCTTCACATGCAACAGAAATTTTGCGGATTGGTCAATCCGTTCGCGAGATATGGCAGTTTGGAGGTAAGAAACGCTTGAGAAACTCCAAATTTTCGCAGTTCTGATGCTCGAAACGAATAACTAGAAAGGACTGGGGGAAAAGTACGCATACAGTTGTAATCGGGCGAGTTTCTACTTTCAGATGCAACAGAAATTTTGCGGATTGGTCAATCCGTTCGCGAGATATGGCAGTTTGGATGTAAGAAACGCTTGAGAAACTCAAAATTTTCGCTGTTCTGATGCTCGAAACGAACAACTAGAACGGCCTAGGGGAAAATTACGCATAGTGTTGTAATCGGGCGAGTTTCTACTTTCAGATGCAACAGAAATTTTGCGGAATGGTCAATCCGTGCGCGAGATATGGCAGTTTGGAGGTAAGAAACGCTTGAGAAACTCAAAATTTTCACAGTTCTGATGCTCGAAACAAATAACCAGAACGGCCTAGGGGAAAAGTACGCATACCGTTGTAATCGGGCGAGTCTCTACTTTCAGATGCAACAGAAATTTTGCGGATTGGTCAATCCGTTCGCGAGATATGGCAGTTTGGAAGTAAGAAACGCTTGAGAAACTCAAAATTTTCGCATTTCTGATGCTCGAAACGAATAACTATAACGGACTAGGGGAAAAGTACGCATACAGTTGTATTCGGGCGGGTTTCTACTCTCAGATGCAACAGAAATTTTGCGGATTGGTCAATCCGTTCGCGAGATATGGCAGTTTGGAGGTAAGAAACGCTTGAGAAACTCAAAATTTTCGCAGTTCTGATGCTCGAAACGAATAACCAGAACGGTCTAGGGGAAAAGTACGCACACAGATGTAATCGGGCGAGTTTCTACTTTCAGATGCAACAGAAATTTTGCGGATTGGTCAATTCGTTCGCGAGATATGGCAGTTTGGAGGTAAGAAACGCTTGAGAAACTAAAAATTTTCGCAGTTCTGATGCTCGAAACGAATAACTATAACGCACTAGGGGAAAAGTACGCATACAGTTGTAATCGGGCGAGTTTCTACTTTCAGATGCAACAGAAATTTTGCGGATTGGTCAATCCGTTCGCGAGGTATGGCAGTTTGGAGGTAAGAAACGCTTGAGAAACTCAAAATTTTCACAGTTCTGATGCTCGAAACGAATAACCAGAACGGCCTAGGGGAAAAGTACGCATACCGTTGTAATCGGGCGAGTCTCTACTTTCAGATGCAACAGAAATTTTGCGGATTGGTCAATCCGTTCGCGAGATATGGCAGTTTGGAGGTAAGAAACGCTTGAGAAACTCAAAATTTTCGCAGTTCTGATGCTCGAAACGAATTACTAGGGCGGCCTAGGGGAAAAGTACGCATACCGTTGTAATCGGGCGAGTTTCTGCTTTCAGATGCATCAGAAATTTTGCGGATTGGTCAATCCGTTCGCGAGATGTGGCAGTTTGTAGGTAAGAAACGCTTGAGAAACTCAAAATTTTCGCATTTCTGATGCTCGAAACGAATAACTATAACGGACTAGGGGAAAAGTACGCATACAGTTGTATTCGGGCGGGTTTCTACTCTCAGATGCAACAGAAATTTTGCGGATTGGTCAATCCGTTCGCGAGATATGGCAGTTTGGAGGTAAGAAACGCTTGAGAAACTCAAAATTTTCGCAGTTCCGATGCTCGAAACGAACAACTAGAACGGCCTAGGGGAAAATTACGCATAGTGTTGTAATCGGGCGAGTTTCTACTTTCAGATGCAACAGAAATTTTGCGGATTGGTCAATCCGTTCGCGAGGTATGGCAGTTTGGAGGTAAGAAACGCTTGAGAAACTCAAAATTTTCGCAGTTCTGATGCTCGAAACGAACAACTAGAACGGCCTAGGGGAAAAGTACGCATAGTGTTGTAATCGGGCGAGTTTCTACTTTCAGATGCAACAGAAATTTTGCGGATTGGTCAATCCGTTCGCGAGATATGGCAGTTTGGAGGTAAGAAACGCTTGAGAAACTCAAAATTTTCACAGTTCTGATGCTCGAAACGAATAACCAGAACGGCCTAGGGGAAAAGTACGCATACCGTTGTAATCGGGCGAGTTTCTACTTTCAGATGCAACAGAAATTTTGCGGATTGGTCAATCCGTTCGCGAGATATGGCAGTTTGGAGGTAAGAAACGCTTGAGAAACTCAAAATTTTCGCAGTTCTGGTGCTCGAAACGAATAACTAGAACGGTCTAGTGGAAAAGTACGCATACAGTTGTAATCGGGCGAGTTTCTACCTTCACATGCAACAGAAATTTTGCGGATTGGTCAATCCGTTCGCGAGATATGGCAGTTTGGAGGTAAGAAACGCTTGAGAAACTCCAAATTTTCGCAGTTCTGATGCTCGAAACGAATAACTAGAACGGACTGGGGGAAAAGTACGCATACAGTTGTAATCGGGCGAGTTTCTACTTTCAGATGCAACAGAAATTTTGCGGATTGGTCAATCCGTTCGCGAGATATGGCAGTTTGGATGTAAGAAACGCTTGAGAAACTCAAAATTTTCGCTGTTCTGATGCTCGAAACGAACAACTAGAACGGCCTAGGGGAAAATTACGCATAGTGTTGTAATCGGGCGAGTTTCTACTTTCAGATGCAACAGAAATTTTGCGGAATGGTCAATCCGTGCGCGAGATATGGCAGTTTGGAGGTAAGAAACGCTTGAGAAACTCAAAATTTTCACAGTTCTGATGCTCGAAACAAATAACCAGAACGGCCTAGGGGAAAAGTACGCATACCGTTGTAATCGGGCGAGTCTCTACTTTCAGATGCAACAGAAATTTTGCGGATTGGTCAATCCGTTCGCGAGATATGGCAGTTTGGAAGTAAGAAACGCTTGAGAAACTCAAAATTTTCGCATTTCTGATGCTCGAAACGAATAACTATAACGGACTAGGGGAAAAGTACGCATACAGTTGTATTCGGGCGGGTTTCTACTCTCAGATGCAACAGAAATTTTGCGGATTGATCAATCCGTTCGCGAGATATGGCAGTTTGGAGGTAAGAAACGCTTGAGAAACTCAAAATTTTCGCAGTTCTGATGCTCGAAACGAATAACCAGAACGGTCTAGGGGAAAAGTACGCACACAGATGTAATCGGGCGAGTTTCTACTTTCAGATGCAACAGAAATTTTGCGGATTGGTCAATTCGTTCGCGAGATATGGCAGTTTGGAGGTAAGAAACGCTTGAGAAACTAAAAATTTTCGCAGTTCTGATGCTCGAAACGAATAACTATAACGCACTAGGGGAAAAGTACGCATACAGTTGTAATCGGGCGAGTTTCTACTTTCAGATGCAACAGAAATTTTGCGGATTGGTCAATCCGTTCGCGAGGTATGGCAGTTTGGAGGTAAGAAACGCTTGAGAAACTCAAAATTTTCACAGTTCTGATGCTCGAAACGAATAACCAGAACGGCCTAGGGGAAAAGTACGCATACCGTTGTAATCGGGCGAGTCTCTACTTTCAGATGCAACAGAAATTTTGCGGATTGGTCAATCCGTTCGCGAGATATGGCAGTTTGGAGGTAAGAAACGCTTGAGAAACTCAAAATTTTCGCAGTTCTGATGCTCGAAACGAATTACTAGGGCGGCCTAGGGGAAAAGTACGCATACCGTTGTAATCGGGCGAGTTTCTGCTTTCAGATGCATCAGAAATTTTGCGGATTGGTCAATCCGTTCGCGAGATGTGGCAGTTTGTAGGTAAGAAACGCTTGAGAAACTCAAAATTTTCGCATTTCTGATGCTCGAAACGAATAACTATAACGGACTAGGGGAAAAGTACGCATACAGTTGTATTCGGGCGGGTTTCTACTCTCAGATGCAACAGAAATTTTGCGGATTGGTCAATCCGTTCGCGAGATATGGCAGTTTGGAGGTAAGAAACGCTTGAGAAACTCAAAATTTTCGCAGTTCCGATGCTCGAAACGAACAACTAGAACGGCCTAGGGGAAAATTACGCATAGTGTTGTAATCGGGCGAGTTTCTACTTTCAGATGCAACAGAAATTTTGCGGATTGGTCAATCCGTTCGCGAGATATGGCAGTTTGGATGTAAGAAACGCTTGAGAAACTCCAAATTTTCGCAGTTCTGATGCTCGAAACGAATAACTAGAACGGACTGGGGGAAAAGTACGCATACAGTTGTAATCGGGCGAGTTTCTACTTTCAGATGCAACAGAAATTTTGCGGATTGGTCAATCCGTTCTGAGATATGGCAGTTTGGATGTAAGAAACGCTTGAGAAACTCAAAATTTTCGCAGTTCTGATGCTCGAAACGAACAACTAGAACGGCCTAGGGGAAAAGTACGCATAGTGTTGTAATCGGGCGAGTTTCTACTTTCAGATGCAACAGAAATTTTGCGGATTGGTCAATCCGTTCGCAAGATATGGCAGTTTGGAGGTAAGAAACGCTTGAGAAACTCAAAATTTTCGCAGTTCTGATGCTCGAAACGAATAACTAGAACGGACTGGGGGAAAAGTACGCATACAGTTGTAATCGGGCGAGTTTCTACTTTCAGATGCAACAGAAATTTTGCGGATTGGTCAATCCGTTCGCGAGATATGGCACTTTGGATGTAAGAAACGCTTGAGAAACTCAAAATTTTCGCAGTTCTGATGCTCGAAACGAACAACTAGAACGGCCTAGGGGAAAAGTACGCATAGTGTTGTAATCGGGCGAGTTTCTACTTTCAGATGCAACAGAAATTTTGCGGATTGGTCAATCCGTTCGCGAGATATGGCAGTTTGGAGGTAAGAAACGCTTGAGAAACTCAAAATTTTCGCAGTTCTGATGCTCGAAACGAATTACTAGGGCGGCCTAGGGGAAAAGTACGCATACCGTTGTAATCGGGCGAGTTTCTGCTTTCAGATGCATCAGAAATTTTGCGGATTGGTTAATCCGTTCGCGAGATGTGGCAGTTTGTAGGTAAGAAACGCTTGAGAAAATCAAAATTTTCGCATTTCTGATGCTCGAAACGAATAACTATAACGGACTAGGGGAAAAGTACGCATACAGTTGTAATCGGGCGGGTTTCTACTCTCAGATGCAACAGAAATTTTGCGGATTGGTCAATTCGTTCGCGAGATATGGCAGTTTGGAGGTAAGAAACGCTTGAGAAACTAAAAATTTTCGCAGTTCTGATGCTCGAAACGAATAACTATAACGCACTAGGGGAAAAGTACGCATAGTGTTGTAATCGGGCGAGTTTCTACTCTCAGATGCAACAGAAATTTTGCGGATTGGTCAATCCGTTCGCGAGATATGGCAGTTTGGAGGTAAGAAACGGTTGAGAAACTCAAAATTTTCACAGTTCTGATGCTCGAAACGAATAACCAGAACGGCCTAGGGGAAAAGTACGCATACCGTTGTAATCGGGCGAGTCTCTACTTTCAGATGCAACAGAAATTTTGCGGATTGGTCAATCCGTTCGCGAGATATGGCAGTTTGGAGGTAAGAAACGCTTGAGAAACTCAAAATTTTCGCAGTTCTGATGCTCGAAACGAATAACTAGAACGGTCTAGGGGAAAAGTACGCATGCAGTTTTAATCGGGCGAGTTTCTACCTTCAGATGCAACAGAAATTTTGCGGATTGGTCAATCCGTTCGCGAGATATGGCAGTTTGGAGGTAAGAAACGCTTGAGAAACTCCAAATTTTCGCAGTTCTGATGCTCGAAACGAATAACTAGAACGGACTGGGGGAAAAGTACGCATACAGTTGTAATCGGGCGAGTTTCTACTTTCAGATGCAACAGAAATTTTGCGGATTGGTCAATCCGTTCGCGAGATATGGCAGTTTGGATGTAAGAAACGCTTGAGAAACTCAAAATTTTCGCAGTTCTGATGCTCGAAACGAACAACTAGAACGGCCTAGGGGAAAAGTACGCATAGTGTTGTAATCGGGCGAGATTCTACTTTCAGATGCAACAGAAATTTTGCGGATTGGTCAATCCGTTCGCGAGATATGGCAGTTTGGAGGTAAGAAACGCTTGAGAAACTCAAAATTTTCGCAGTTCTGATGCTCGAAACGAATTACTAGGGCGGCCTAGGGGAAAAGTACGCATACCGTTGTAATCGGGCGAGTCTCTACTTTCAGATGCAACAGAAATTTTGCGGATTGGTCAATCCGTTCGCGAGATATGGCAGTTTGGAGGTAAGAAACGCTTGAGAAACTCAAAATTTTCGCAGTTCTGGTGCTCGAAACGAATAACTAGAACGGTCTAGTGGAAAAGTACGCATACAGTTGTAATCGGGCGAGTTTCTACCTTCACATGCAACAGAAATTTTGCGGATTGGTCAATCCGTTCGCGAGATATGGCAGTTTGGAGGTAAGAAACGCTTGAGAAACTCCAAATTTTCGCAGTTCTGATGCTCGAAACGAATAACTAGAACGGACTGGGGGAAAAGTACGCATACAGTTGTAATCGGGCGAGTTTCTACTTTCAGATGCAACAGAAATTTTGCGGATTGGTCAATCCGTTCGCGAGATATGGCAGTTTGGATGTAAGAAACGCTTGAGAAACTCAAAATTTTCGCTGTTCTGATGCTCGAAACGAACAACTAGAACGGCCTAGGGGAAAATTACGCATAGTGTTGTAATCGGGCGAGTTTCTACTTTCAGATGCAACAGAAATTTTGCGGATTGGTCAATCCGTGCGCGAGATATGGCAGTTTGGAGGTAAGAAACGCTTGAGAAACTCAAAATTTTCACAGTTCTGATGCTCGAAACGAATAACCAGAACGGCCTAGGGGAAAAGTACGCATACCGTTGTAATCGGGCGAGTCTCTACTTTCAGATGCAACAGAAATTTTGCGGATTGGTCAATCCGTTCGCGAGATATGGCAGTTTGGAGGTAAGAAACGCTTGAGAAACTCAAAATTTTCGCAGTTCTGATGCTCGAAACGAATTACTAGGGCGGCCTAGGGGAAAAGTACGCATACCGTTGTAATCGGGCGAGTTTCTGCTTTCAGATGCATCAGAAATTTTGCGGATTGGTCAATCCGTTCGCGAGGTTAGGCAGTTTGTAGGTAAGAAACGCTTGAGAAACTCAAAATTTTCGCATTTCTGATGCTCGAAACGAATAACTATAACGGACTAGGGGAAAAGTACGCATACAGTTGTATTCGGGCGGGTTTCTACTCTCAGATGCAACAGAAATTTTGCGGATTGGTCAATCCGTTCGCGAGATATGGCAGTTTGGAGGTAAGAAACGCTTGAGAAACTCAAAATTTTCGCAGTTCTGATGCTCGAAACGAATAACCAGAACGGTCTAGGGGAAAAGTACGCACACAGATGTAATCGGGCGAGTTTCTACTTTCAGATGCAACAGAAATTTTGCGGATTGGTCAATTCGTTCGCGAGATATGGCAGTTTGGAGGTAAGAAACGCTTGAGAAACTAAAAATTTTCGCAGTTCTGATGCTCGAAACGAATAACTATAACGCACTAGGGGAAAAGTACGCATACAGTTGTAATCGGGCGAGTTTCTACTTTCAGATGCAACAGAAATTTTGCGGATTGGTCAATCCGTTCGCGAGATATGGCAGTTTGGAGGTAAGCAACGCTTGAGAAATTCAAAATTTTCGCAGTTCTGTTGCTCGAAACGAATAACTAGAACGGGCTAGGGGAAAAGTACGCATACAGTTGTAATCGGGCGAACTTCTACTTTCAGATGCAACAGAAATTTTGCGGATTGGTCAAACCGTTCGCGAGATATGGCAGTTTGGAGGTAAGAAACGCTTGAGAAACTCAAAATTTTCGCGGTTCTGATGCTCGAAACGAATAACAAGAACGGCCTAGGGGAAAAGTACGCACACCGTTGTAATCGGGCGAGTTTCTACTTTCAGATGCAATAGAAATTTTGCGGATTGGTCAATCCGTTCGCGAGATATGGCAGTTTGGAGGTAAGAAACGCTCGAGTAACTCAAAATTTTCGCAGTACTGATGCTCGACAAGCATAACTAGAACGGCCTAGGGGAAAAGTACGCACACCGTTGTAATCGGGCGAGTTTCTACTTTCAGATGCAACAGAAATTTTGCGGATTGGTCAATCCGTTCGCGAGATGTGGCAGTTTGTAGGTGAGAAACGCTTGAGAAACACAAAATTTTCGCAGTTCTGTTGCTCGAAACGAATAACTAGAACGGCCTCGGGGAGAAGTACGCATACAGTTGTAATCGGGCGAGTTTCTACTTTCAGATGCAACAGAAATTTTGCGGATTGGTCAATCCGTTCGCGAGATGTGGCAGTTTGGAAGTAAGAAACGCTAGAGAAACTCAAAATTTTCGCAGTTCTGATGCTCGAAACGAATAACTAGAACGGCCTAGGGGAAAAGTGCGCATACCGTTGTAATCGGGCGAGTTTCTACTTTCAGATGCAACAGAAATTTTGCGGATTGGTCAATCCGTTCGCGCGATATGGCAGTTTGGAGGTAAGCAACGCTTGAGAAACTCAAAATTTTCGCAGTTCTGTTGCTCGAAACGAATAACTAGAACGGGCTAGGGGAAAAGTAATCATACAGTTGTAATCGGGCGAATTTCTACTTTCAGATGCAACAGAAATTTTGCGGATTGGTCAATCCGTTCGCGAGATATGGCAGTTTGGAGGTAAGAAACGCTCGAGAAACTCAAAATTTTCGCAGATCTGATGCTCGACAAGCATAACTAGAACGGCCTAGGGGAAAAGTACGCATAGTGTTGTAATCGGGCGAGTTTCTACTTTCAGATGCAACAGAAATATTGCGGATTGGTCAATCCGTTCGCGAGATATGGCAGTTTGGAGGCAAGAAACGCTTGAGAAACTAAAAATTTTCACAGTTCTGATGCTCGAAACGAATAACTAGGACGGCCTAGGGGAAAAGTACGCATACCGTTGTAATCGGGCGAGTTTCTACTTTCAGATGCAACAGAAATTTTGCGCATTGGTCAATCCGTTCGCGAGATATGGCAGTTTGGAAGTAAGAAACGCTTGAGAAACTCAAAATTTTTGCAGTTCTGATGCTCGAAACGAATAACTAGGGCGGCCTAGGGGAAAAGTACGCATACCGTTGTAATCGGGCGAGTTTCTACTTTCAGATGCATCAGAAATTTTGCGGAATGGACAATCCGTTCGCGAGATGTGGCAGTTTGTACGTGAGAAACGCTTGAGAAGCTCAAAATTTTCGCAGTTCTGATGCTCGAAACGAATAACTAGAACGGCCTAGGGGAAAAGTACGCATACCGTTATAATCGGGCGTGTTTCTACCTTCAGATGCAACAGAAATTTTGCGGATTGGTCAATCCGTTTGCGAGATATGGCAGTTTGGAGGTAAGAAACGCTTGAGAAACTCAAAATTTTCGCAGTTCTGATGCTCGAAACGAATAACTAGAACGGCCCAGGGGAAAAGTACGCATACCGTCGTAATCGGGCGAGTTTCTACTTTCAGATGCAACAGAAATTTTGCGGATTGGTCAATCCGTTCGCGAGATATGGCAGTTTGGAGGTAAGAAACGCTTGAGAAACTCAAAATTTTCGCGGTTCTGATGCTCGAAACGAATAACAAGAACGGCCTAGGGGAAAAGTACGCACACCGTTGTAATCGGGCGAGTTTCTACTTTCAGATGCAATAGAAATTTTGCGGATTGGTCAATCCGTTCGCGAGATATGGCAGTTTGGAGGTAAGAAACGCTCGAGTAACTCAAAATTTTCGCAGTACTGATGCTCGACAAGCATAACTAGAACGGCCTAGGGGAAAAGTACGCACACCGTTGTAATCGGGCGAGTTTCTACTTTCAGATGCAACAGAAATTTTGCGGATTGGTCAATCCGTTCGCGAGATGTGGCAGTTTGTAGGTGAGAAACGCTTGAGAAACTCAAAATTTTCGCAGTTCTGTTGCTCGAAACGAATAACTAGAACGGCCTCGGGGAGAAGTACGCATACAGTTGTAATCGGGCGAGTTTCTACTTTCAGATGCATCAGAAATTTTGCGGATTGGACAATCCGTTCGCGAGATGTGGCAGTTTGTAGGTGAGAAACGCTTGAGAAACTCAATATTTTCGCAGTTCTGATGCTCGAAACGAATAACTAGAACGGCCTAGGGGAAAAGTACGCATACCGTTGTAATCGGGCGGGTTTCTACCTTCAGATGCAACAGAAATTTTGCGGATTGGTCAATCCGTTCGCGAGATATGGCAGTTTGGAAGTAAGAAACGCTTGAGAAACTCAAAATTTTTGCAGTTCTGATGCTCGAAACGAATAACTAGGGCGGCCTAGGGGAAAAGTACGCATACCGTTGTAATCGGGCGAGTTTCTACTTTCAGATGCATCAGAAATTTTGCGGAATGGACAATCCGTTCGCGAGATGTGGCAGTTTGTACGTGAGAAACGCTTGAGAAACTCAAAATTTTCGCAGTTCTGATGCTCGAAACGAATAACTAGAACGGCCTAGGGGAAAAGTACGCATACCGTTATAATCGGGCATGTTTCTACCTTCAGATGCAACAGAAATTTTGCGGATTGGTCAATCCGTTTGCGAGATATGGCAGTTTGGAGGTAAGAAACGCTTGAGCAACTCAAAATTTTCGCAGTTCTGATGCTCGAAACGAATAACTAGAACGGCCTAGGGGAAAAGTACGCACACCGTTGTAATCGGGCGAGTTTCTACTTTCAGATGCAACAGAAATTTTGCGGATTGGTCAATCCGTTCGCGAGATATGGCAGTTTGGAGGTAAGTAACGCTCGAGAAACTCAAAATTTTCGCAGTTCTGATGCTCGAAACGAATAACTAGAACGGCCTAGGGGAAAAGTACGCACACCGTTGTAATCGGGCGAGTTTCTACTTTCAGATGCAACAGAAATTTTGCGGATTGGTCAATCCATTCGCGAGATATGGCAGTTTGGAGGTAAGAAACGCTCGAGAAACTCAAAATTTTCGCAGTTCTGATGCTCGACAAGCATAACTAGAACGGCCTAGGGGAAAAGCACGCATAGTGTTGTAATCGGGCGAGTTTCTACTTTCAGATGCAACAGAAATTTTGCGGATTGGTCAATCCGTTCGCGAGATATGGCAGTTTGGAGGTAAGAAACGCTTGAGAAACTCAAAATTTTCACAGTTCTGATGCTCGAAACGAATAACTAGGACGGCCTAGGGGAAAAGTACGCATACCGTTGTAATCGGGCGAGTTTCTACTTTCAGATGCAACAGAAATTTTGCGGATTGGTCAATCCGTTCGCGAGATATGGCAGTTTGGAAGTAAGAAACGCTTGAGAAACTCAAAATTTTTGCAGTTCTGATGCTCGAAACGAATAACTAGGGCGGCCTAGGGGAAAAGTACGCATACCGTTGTAATCGGGCGAGTTTCTACTTTCAGATGCATCAGAAATTTTGCGGATTGGACAATCCGTTCGCGAGATGTGGCAGTTTGTACGTGAGAAACGCTTGAGAAACTCAAAATTTTCGCAGTTCTGAAGCTCGAAACGAATAACTAGAACGGCCTAGGGGAAAAGTACGCATACCGTTACAATCGGGCGTGTTTCTACCTTCAGATGCAACAGAAATTTTGCGGATTGGTCAATCCGTTTGCGAGATATGGCAGTTTGGAGGTAAGAAACGCTTGAGAAACTCAAAATTTTCGCAGTTCTGATGCTCGAAACGAATAACTAGAACGGCCTAGGGGAAAAGTGCGCATAGTGTTGTAATCGGGCGAGTTTCTACTTTCAGATGCAACAGAAATTTTGCGGATTGGTCAATCCATTCGCGAGATATGGCAGTTTGGAAGTAAGTAACGCTCGAGAAACTCAAAATTTTCGCAGTTCTGATGCTCGAAACGAATAACTAGAACGGCCTAGGGGAAAAGTACGCACACCGTTGTAATCGGGCGAGTTTCTACTTTCAGATGCAACAGAAATTTTGCGGATTGGTCAATCCGTTCGCGAGATATGGCAGTTTGGAGGTAAGAAACGCTTGAGAAACTCAAAATTTTCGCAGTTCTGATGCTCCAAACGAATAACTAGAACGGCCTAGGGGAAAAGTACGCATAGTGTTGTAATCGGGCGAGTTTCTACTTTCAGATGCAACAGAAATTTTGCGGATTGGTCAATCCGTTCGCGAGATATGGCAGTTTGGAGGTAAGAAACGCTTGAGAAACTCAAAATTTTCGCGGTTCTGATGCTCGAAACGAATAACAAGAACGGCCTAGGGGAAAAGTACGCACACCGTTGTAATCGGGCGAGTTTCTACTTTCAGATGCAATAGAAATTTTGCGGATTGGTCAATCCGTTCGCGAGATATGGCAGTTTGGAGGTAAGAAACGCTCGAGTAACTCAAAATTTTCGCAGTTCTGATGCTCGACAAGCGTAACTAGCACGGCCTAGGGGAAAAGTACGCACACCGTTGTAATCGGGCGAGTTTCTACTTTCAGATGCAACAGAAATTTTGCGGATTGGTCAATCCGTTCGCGAGATATGGCGGTTTGGAAGTAAGAAACGCTTGAGAAACTCAAAATTTTTGCAGTTCTGATGCTCGAAACGAATAACTAGGGCGGCCTAGGGGAAAAGTACGCATACCGTTGTAATCGGGCGAGTTTCTACTTTCAGGTGCATCAGAAATTTTGCGGATTGGACAATCCGTTCGCGAGATGTGGCAGTTTGTACGTGAGAAACGCTTGAGAAACTCAAAATTTTCGCAGTTCTGATGCTCGAAACAAATAACTAGAACGGCCTAGGGGAAAAGTACGCATGGTGTTGTAATCGGGCGAGTTTCTACTTTCAGATGCAACAGAAATTTTGAGGATTGGTCAATCCGTTCGCGTGATATGGCAGTTTGGAAGTAAGAAACGCTTGAGAAACTCAAAATTTTCACAGTTCTGATGCTCGAAACGAATAACTAGAACGGCCTAGGGGAAAAGTACGCATACCGTTGTAATCGGGCGAGTTTCTACTTTCAGATGCAACAGAAATTTTGCGGATTGGTCAATCCGTTCGCGAGATATGGCAGTTTGGAAGTAAGAAACGCTTGAGAAACTCAAAATTTTTGCAGTTCTGATGCTCGAAACGAATAACTAGGGCGGCCTAGGGGAAAAGTACGCATAGTGTTGTAATCGGGCGAGTTTCTACTTTCAGATGCAACAGAAATTTTGCGGATTGGTCAATCCTTTCGCGCGATATGGCAGTTTGGAGGTAAGCAACGCTTGAGAAACTCAAAATTTTCGCAGTTCTGTTGCTCGAAACGAATAACTAGAACGGGCTAGGGGAAAAGTAATCATACAGTTGTAATCGGGCGAATTTCTACTTTCAGATGCAACAGAAATTTTGCGAATTGGTCAATCCGTTCGCGAGATATGGCAGTTTGGAGATAAGAAACGCTCGAGAAACTCAAAATTTTCGCAGTTCTGATGCTCGACAAGCATAACTAGAACGGCCTAGGGGAAAAGTACCCATAGTGTTGTAATCGGGCGAGTTTCTACTTTCAGATGCAACAGAAATTTTGCGGATTGGTCAATCCGTTCGCGAGATATGGCAGTTTGGAGGTAAGAAACGCTTGAGAAACTCAAAATTGTCACAGTTCTGATGCTCGAAACGAATAACTAGGACGGCCTAGGGGAAAAGTACGCATACCGTTGTAATCGGGCGAGTTTCTACTTTCAGATGCAACAGAAATTTTGCGGATTGGTCAATCCGTTCGCGAGATATGGCAGTTTGGAAGTAAGAAACGCTTGAGAAACTCAAAATTTTTGCAGTTCTGATGCTCGAAACGAATAACTAGGGCGGCCTAGGGGAAAAGTACGCATAGTGTTGTAATCGGGCGAGTTTCTACTTTCAGATGCAACAGAAATTTTGCGGATTGGTCAATCCGTTCGCGAGATATGGCAGTTTGGAGGTAAGAAACGCTTGAGAAACTCAAAATTTTCGCAGTTCTGATGCTCGAAACGAATAACTAGAACGGCATAGGGGAAAAGTACGCATAGTGTTGTAATCGGGCGAGTTTCTACTATCAGATGCAACAGAAATTTTGCGGATGGGTCAATCCGTTCGCGAGATATGGCAGTTTGGAAGTAAGAAACGCTTGAGAAACTCAAAATTTTCACAGTTCTGATGCTCGACACGAATAACTAGAACGGCCTAGGGGAAATGTACGCATACCGTTGTAATCGGGCGAGTTTCTACTTTCAGATGCAACAGAAATTTTGCGGTTTGGTCAATCCGTTCGCGAGATATGGCTGTTTGGAAGTAAGAAACGCTTCAGAAACTCAAAATTTTCGCAGTTCTGATGCTCGAAACGAATAACTAGAACGGCCTAGGGGAAAAGTACGCATAGTGTTGTAATCGGGCGAGTTTCTACTTTCAGATGCAACAGAAATTTTGCGGATTGGTCAATCCGTTCGCGAGATATGGCAGTTTGGAGGTAAGAAACGCTTGAGAAACTCAAGATTTTCGCAGTTCTGATGCTCGAAACGAATAACTAGAACGGCCTAGGGGAAAAGTACGAACAGTGTTGTAATCGGGCGAGTTTCTACTTTCAGATGCAACAGAAATTGTGCGGATTGGTTAATCCGTTCGCGAGATATGGCAGTTTGGAAGTAAGAAACGCTTGAGAAACTCAAAATTTTCGCAGTTCTGTTGCTCGAAACGAATAACTAGAACGGCCTAGGGGAAAAGTACGCATAGAGTTGTAATCGGGCGAGTTTCTACTTTCAGATGCAACAGAAATTTTGCGGATTGGTCAATCCGTTCGCGAGATATGGCAGTTTGGAAGTAAGAAACGCTTGAGAAACACAAAATTTTCACAGTTCTGATGCTCGAAACGAATAACTAGAACGGCCTAGGGGAAAAGTACGCATACCGTTGTAATCGGGCGAGTTTCTACTTTCAGATGCAACAGAAATTTTGCGGATTGGTCAATCCGTTCGCGAGATATGGCAGTTTGGAAGTAAGAAACGCTTGAGAAACTCAAAACTTTCGCAGTTCTGATGCTCGAAACGAATAACTAGAACGGCCTAGGGGAAAAGTACGCATAGTGTTGTAATCGGGCGAGTTTCTACTTTCAGATGCAACAGAAATTTTGCGGATTGGTCAATCCGTTCGCGAGATATGGCAGTTTGGAAGTAAGAAACGCTTGAGAAACTCAAAATTTTCGCAGTTCTGATGCTCGAAACGAATAACTAGAACGGCCTAGGGGAAAAGTACGAATAGTGTTGTAATCGGGCGAGTTTCTACTTTCAGATGCAACAGAAATTGTGGGGATTGGTCAATCCGATCCCGAGATATGGCAGTTTGGAAGTAAGAAACGCTTGAGAAACTCAAAACTTTCGCAGTTCTGTTGCTCGAAACGAATAACTAGAACGGGCTAGGGGAAAATTACGCATACAGTTGTAATCGGGCTCGTTTCTACTTTCAGATGCAACAGAAATTTTGCGGATTGGTCAATCCGTTCGCGAGATATGGCAGTTAGGAGGTAACAAACGCTCGAGAAACTCAAAATTTTCGCAGTTCTGATGCTCGAAACGAATAACTAGAACGGCCTAGGGGAAAAGTACGCACACCGTTGTAATCGGGCGAGTTTCTACTTTCAGATGCAACAGAAATTTTGCGGATTGGTCAATCCGTTCGCGAGATATGGCAGTTTGGAAGTAAGAAACGCTTGAGAAACTCAAAATTTTTGCAGTTCTGATGCTCGAAACGAATAACTAGGGCGGCCTAGGGGAAAAGTACGCATAGTGTTGTAATCGGCCGAGTTTCTACTTTCAGATGCAACAGAAATTTTGCGGATTGGTCAATCCGTTCGCGAGATATGGCAGTTTGGAGGTAAGAAACGCTTGAGAAACTCAAAATTTTCGCAGTTCTGATGCTCGAAACGATTAACTAGAACGGCCTAGGGGAAAAGTACGCATACCGTTGTAATCGGGCGAGTTTCTACTTTCAGATGCAACAGAAATTTTGCGGATTGGTCAATCCGTTCGCGAGATATGGCAGTTTGGAAGTAAGAAACGCTTGAGAAACTCCAAACTTTCGCAGTTCTGATGATCGAAACGAATAACTAGAACGGCCTAGGGGAATAGTACGCATAGTGTTGTAATCGGGCGAGTTTCTACTTTCAGATGCAACAGAAATTTTGCGGATTGGTCAATCCGTTCGCGAGATATGGCAGTTTGGAAGTAAGAAACGCTTGAGAAACTCAAAATTTTCACAGTTCTGATGCTCGAAACGAATAACTAGAACGGCCTAGGGGAAAAGTACGCATACCGTTGTAATCGGGCGAGTTTCTACTTTCAGATGCAACAGAAATTTTGCGGATTGGTCAATCCGTTCGCGAGATATGGCAGTTTGGAAGTAAGAAACGCTTGAGAAACTCCAAACTTTCGCAGTTCTGATGCTCGAAACGAATAACTAGAACGGCCTAGGGGAAAAGTACGCATAGTGTTGTAATCGGGCGAGTTTCTACTTTCAGATGCAACAGAAATTTTGCGGATTGGTCAATCCGTTCGCGAGATATGGCAGTTTGGAAGTAAGAAACGTTTGAGAAACTCAAAATTTTTGCAGTTCTGATGCTCGAAACGAATAACTAGGGCGGCCTAGGGGAAAAGTACGCATAGTGTTGTAATCGGGCGAGTTTCTACTTTCAGATGCAACAGAAATTTTGCGGATTGGTCAATCCGTTCGCGAGATATGGCAGTTTGGAGGTAAGAAACGCTTGAGAAACTCAAAATTTTCGCAGATCTGATGCTCGAAACGAATAGCTAGAACGGCCTAGTGGAAAAGTACGCATACCGTTGTAATCGGGCGAGTTTCTACTTTCAGATGCAACAGAAATTTTGCGGATTGGTCAATCCGTTCGCGAGATATGGCAGTTTGGAGGTAAGAAACGCTTGAGTAACTCAAAATTTTCGCAGTTCTGATGCTCGAAACGAATAACTAGAACGGCCTAGGGGAAAAGTGCGCATAGTGTTGTAATCGGGCGAGTTTCTACTTTCAGATGCAACAGAAATTTTGCGGATTGGTCAATCCGTTCGCGAGATATGGCAGTTTGGAAGTAAGAAACGCTTGAGAAACTCAAAATTTTCACAGTTCTGATGCTCGAAACGAATAACTAGAACGGCCTAGGGGAAAAGTACGCATACCGTTGTAATCGGGCGAGTTTCTACTTTCAGATGCAACAGAAATTTTGCGGATTGGTCAATCCGTTCGCGAGATATGGCAGTTTGGAAGTAAGAAACGCTTGAGAAACTCAAAATTTTTGCAGTTCTGATGCTCGAAACGAATAACTAGAACGGCCTAGGGGAAAAGTACGCATAGTGTTGTAATCGGGCGAGTTTCTACTTTCAGATGCAACAGAAATTTTGCGGATTGGTCAATCCGTTCGCGAGATATGGCAGTTTGGAGGTAAGAAACGCTTGAGAAACTCAAGATTTTCGCAGTTCTGATGCTCGAAACGAATAACTAGAACGGCCTAGGGGAAAAGTACGAACAGTGTTGTAATCGGGCGAGTTTCTACTTTCAGATGCAACAGAAATTGTGCGGATTGGTTAATCCGTTCGCGAGATATGGCAGTTTGGAAGTAAGAAACGCTTGAGAAACTCAAAATTTTCGCAGTTCTGTTGCTGGAAACGAATAACTAGAACGGCCTAGGGGAAAAGTACGCATAGAGTTGTAATCGGGCGAGTTTCTACTTTCAGATGCAACAGAAATTTTGCGGATTGGTCAATCCGTTCGCGAGATATGGCAGTTTGGAAGTAAGAAACGCTTGAGAAACACAAAATTTTCACAGTTCTGATGCTCGAAACGAATAACTAGAACGGCCTAGGGGAAAAGTACGCATACCGTTGTAATCGGGCGAGTTTCTACTTTCAGATGCAACAGAAATTTTGCGGATTGGTCAATCCGTTCGCGAGATATGGCAGTTTGGAAGTAAGAAACGCTTGAGAAACTCAAAACTTTCGCAGTTCTGATGCTCGAAACGAATAACTAGAACGGCCTAGGGGAAAAGTACGCATAGTGTTGTAATCGGGCGAGTTTCTACTTTCAGATGCAACAGAAATTTTGCGGATTGGTCAATCCGTTCGCGAGATATGGCAGTTTGGAAGTAAGAAACGCTTGAGAAACTCAAAATTTTCGCAGTTCTGATGCTCGAAACGAATAACTAGAACGGCCTAGGGGAAAAGTACGAATAGTGTTGTAATCGGGCGAGTTTCTACTTTCAGATGCAACAGAAATTGTGGGGATTGGTCAATCCGATCCCGAGATATGGCAGTTTGGAAGTAAGAAACGCTTGAGAAACTCAAAACTTTCGCAGTTCTGTTGCTCGAAACGAATAACTAGAACGGGCTAGGGGAAAATTACGCATACAGTTGTAATCGGGCTCGTTTCTACTTTCAGATGCAACAGAAATTTTGCGGATTGGTCAATCCGTTCGCGAGATATGGCAGTTAGGAGGTAACAAACGCTCGAGAAACTCAAAATTTTCGCAGTTCTGATGCTCGAAACGAATAACTAGAACGGCCTAGGGGAAAAGTACGCACACCGTTGTAATCGGGCGAGTTTCTACTTTCAGATGCAACAGAAATTTTGCGGATTGGTCAATCCGTTCGCGAGATATGGCAGTTTGGAAGTAAGAAACGCTTGAGAAACTCAAAATTTTTGCAGTTCTGATGCTCGAAACGAATAACTAGGGCGGCCTAGGGGAAAAGTACGCATAGTGTTGTAATCGGCCGAGTTTCTACTTTCAGATGCAACAGAAATTTTGCGGATTGGTCAATCCGTTCGCGAGATATGGCAGTTTGGAGGTAAGAAACGCTTGAGAAACTCAAAATTTTCGCAGTTCTGATGCTCGAAACGATTAACTAGAACGGCCTAGGGGAAAAGTACGCATACCGTTGTAATCGGGCGAGTTTCTACTTTCAGATGCAACAGAAATTTTGCGGATTGGTCAATCCGTTCGCGAGATATGGCAGTTTGGAAGTAAGAAACGCTTGAGAAACTCCAAACTTTCGCAGTTCTGATGATCGAAACGAATAACTAGAACGGCCTAGGGGAATAGTACGCATAGTGTTGTAATCGGGCGAGTTTCTACTTTCAGATGCAACAGAAATTTTGCGGATTGGTCAATCCGTTCGCGAGATATGGCAGTTTGGAAGTAAGAAACGCTTGAGAAACTCAAAATTTTCACAGTTCTGATGCTCGAAACGAATAACTAGAACGGCCTAGGGGAAAAGTACGCATACCGTTGTAATCGGGCGAGTTTCTACTTTCAGATGCAACAGAAATTTTGCGGATTGGTCAATCCGTTCGCGAGATATGGCAGTTTGGAAGTAAGAAACGCTTGAGAAACTCCAAACTTTCGCAGTTCTGATGCTCGAAACGAATAACTAGAACGGCCTAGGGGAAAAGTACGCATAGTGTTGTAATCGGGCGAGTTTCTACTTTCAGATGCAACAGAAATTTTGCGGATTGGTCAATCCGTTCGCGAGATATGGCAGTTTGGAAGTAAGAAACGTTTGAGAAACTCAAAATTTTTGCAGTTCTGATGCTCGAAACGAATAACTAGGGCGGCCTAGGGGAAAAGTACGCATAGTGTTGTAATCGGGCGAGTTTCTACTTTCAGATGCAACAGAAATTTTGCGGATTGGTCAATCCGTTCGCGAGATATGGCAGTTTGGAAGTAAGAAACGCTTGAGAAACTCAAAATTTTCGCAGATCTGATGCTCGAAACGAATAGCTAGAACGGCCTAGTGGAAAAGTACGCATACCGTTGTAATCGGGCGAGTTTCTACTTTCAGATGCAACAGAAATTTTGCGGATTGGTCAATCCGTTCGCGAGATATGGCAGTTTGGAGGTAAGAAACGCTTGAGTAACTCAAAATTTTCGCAGTTCTGATGCTCGAAACGAATAACTAGAACGGCCTAGGGGAAAAGTGCGCATAGTGTTGTAATCGGGCGAGTTTCTACTTTCAGATGCAACAGAAATTTTGCGGATTGGTCAATCCGTTCGCGAGATATGGCAGTTTGGAAGTAAGAAACGCTTGAGAAACTCAAAATTTTCACAGTTCTGATGCTCGAAACGAATAACTAGAACGGCCTAGGGGAAAAGTACGCATACCGTTGTAATCGGGCGAGTTTCTACTTTCAGATGCAACAGAAATTTTGCGGATTGGTCAATCCGTTCGCGAGATATGGCAGTTTGGAAGTAAGAAACGCTTGAGAAACTCAAAATTTTTGCAGTTCTGATGCTCGAAACGAATAACTAGGGCGGCCTAGGGGAAAAGTACGCACAGTGTTGTAATCGGGCGAGTTTCTACTTTCAGATGCAACAGAAATTTTGCGGATTGGTCAATCCGTTCGCGAGATATGGCAGTTTGGAGGTAAGAAACGCTTGAGAAACTCAAAATTTTCGCAGTTCTGATGCTCGAAACGAATAACTAGAACGGCCTAGGGGAAAAGTACGAACAGTGTTGTAATCGGGCGAGTTTCTACTTTCAGATGCAACAGAAATTGTGCGGATTGGTCAATCCGTTCGCGAGATATGGCAGTTTGGAAGTAAGAAACGCTTGAGAAAAATCAAAATTTTCGCAGTTCTGTTGCTCGAAACGAATAACTAGAACGGGCTAGGGGAAAAGTACGCATACAGTTGTAATCGGGCGAGTTTCTACTTTCAGATGCAACAGAAATTGTGCGGATTGGTTAATCCGTTCGCGAGATATGGCAGTTTGGAAGTAAGAAACGCTTGAGAAACTCAAAATTTTCGCAGTTCTGTTGCTCGAAACGAATAACTAGAACGGGCTAGGGGAAAAGTACGCATACAGTTGTAATCGGGCGAGATTCTACTTTCAGATGCAACAGAAATTTTGCGGATTGGTCAATCCGTTCGCGAGATATGGCAGTTTGGAGGTAAGAAACGCTCGAGAAACTCAAAATTTTCGCAGTTCTGATGCTCGAAACGAATAACTAGAACGGCCTAGGGGAAAAGTACGCACACCGTTGTAATCGGGCGAGTTTCTACTTTCAGATGCAACAGAAATTTTGCGGATTGGTCAATCCGTTCGCGAGATATGGCAGTTTGGAGGTAAGAAACGCTTGAGAAACTCAAAATTTTCGCAGTTCTGATGCTCGAAATGAGTAACTAGAACGGCCTAGGGGAAAAGTACGCATAGAGTTGTAATCGGGCGAGTTTCTACTTTCAGATGCAACAGAAATTTTGCGGATTGGTCAATCCGTTCGCGAGATATGGCAGTTTGGAAGTAAGAAACGCTTGAGAAACTCAAAATTTTCACAGTTCTGATGCTCGAAACGAATAACTAGAACGGCATAGGGGAAAAGTACGCACACCGTTGTAATCGGGCGAGTTTGGACCTTCAGATGCAACAGAAATTTTGCGGATTGGTCAATTCGTTCGCGAGATATGGCTGTTTGGAAGTAAGAAACGCTTCACAAACTCAAAATTTTCGCAGTTCTGATGCTCGAAACGAATAACTAGAACGGCCTAGGGGAAAAGTACGCATAGTGTTGTAATCGGGCGAGTTTCTACTTTCAGATGCAACAGAAATTTTGCGGATTGGTCAATCCGTTCGCGAGATATGGCAGTTTGGAAGTAAGAAACGCTTGAGAAACTCAAAATTTTCACAGTTCTGATGCTCGAAACGAATAACTAGAACGGCCTAGGGGAAAAGTACGCACACCGTTGTAATCGGGCGAGTTTCTACTTTCAGATGCAACAGAAATTTTGCGGATTGGTCAATCCGTTTGCGAGGTATGGCAGTTTGGAGGTAAGAAACGCTTGAGAAGCTCAAAATTTTCGGAGTTCTGATGTTCGAAACGAATAACTAGAACGGCCTAGGGGAAAAGTACGCATAGTGTTGTAATGGGGCGAGTTTCTACTTTCAGATGCAACAGAAATTTTGCGGATTGGTCAATCCGTTCGCGAGATATGGCAGTTTGGAAGTAAGAAACGCTTGAGAAACTCAAAATTTTTGCAGTTCTGATGCTCGAAACGAATAACTAGGGCGGCCTAGGAGAAAAGTAAGCATAGTGTTGTAATCGGGCGAGTTTCTACTTTCAGTTGCAACAGAAATTTTGCGGATTGGTCAATCCGTTCGCGAGATATGGCAGTTTGGAGGTAAGAAACGCTTGAGAAACTCAAGATTTTCGCAGTTCTGATGCTCGAAACGAATAACTAGAACGGCCTAGGGGAAAAGTACGAACAGTGTTGTAATCGGGCGAGTTTCTACTTTCAGATGCAACAGAAATTGTGCGGATTGGTTAATCCGTTCGCGAGATATGGCAGTTTGGAAGTAAGAAACGCTTGAGAAACTCAAAATTTTCGCAGTTCTGTTGCTCGAAACGAATAACTAGAACGGGCTAGGGGAAAAGTACGCATACAGTTGTAATCGGGCGAGTTTCTACTTTCAGATGCAACAGAAATTTTGCGGATTGGTCAATCCGTTCGCGAGATTTGGCAGTTTGGAGGTAAGAAACGCTCGAGAAACTCAAAATTTTCGCAGTTCTGATGCTCGAAACGAATAACTAGAACGGCCTAGGGGAAAAGTACGCACACCGTTGTAATCGGGCGAGTTTCTACTTTCAGATGCAACAGAAATTTTGCGGATTGGTCAATCCGTTCGCGAGATATGGCAGTTTGGAGGTAAGAAACGCTTGAGAAACTCAAAATTTTCGCAGTTCTGATGCTCGAAACGAGTAACTAGAACGGCCTAGGGGAAAAGTACGCATAGAGTTGTAATCGGGCGAGTTTCTACTTTCAGATGCAACAGAAATTTTGCGGATTGGTCAATCCGTTCGCGAGATATGGCAGTTTGGGAGTAAGAAACGCTTGAGAAACTCAAAATTTTCACAGTTCTGATGCTCGAAACGAATAACTAGAACGGCCTAGGGGAAAAGTACGCATACCGTTGTAATCGGGCGAGTTTCTACTTTCAGATGCAACAGAAATTTTGCGGATTGGTCAATCCGTTCGCGAGATATGGCAGTTTGGAAGTAAGAAACGCTTGAGAAACTCAAAACTTTCGCAGTTCTGATGCTCGAAACGAATAACTAGAACGGCCTAGGGGAAAAGTACGCATAGTGTTGTAATCGGGCGAGTTTCTACTTTCAGATGCAACAGAAATTTTGCGGATTGGTCAATCCGTTCGCGAGATATGGCAGTTTGGAAGTAAGAAACGCTTGAGAAACTCAAAATTTTCGCAGTTCTGATGCTCGAAACGAATAACTAGAACGGCCTAGGGGAAAAGTACGAATAGTGTTGTAATCGGGCTCGTTTCTACTTTCAGATGCAACAGAAATTTTGCGGATTGGTCAATCCGTTCGCGAGATATGGCAGTTAGGAGGTAACAAACGCTCGAGAAACTCAAAATTTTCGCAGTTCTGATGCTCGAAACGAATAACTAGAACGGCCTAGGGGAAAAGTACGCACACCGTTGTAATCGGGCGAGTTTCTACTTTCAGATGCAACAGAAATTTTGCGGATTGGTCAATCCGTTCGCGAGATATGGCAGTTTGGAAGTAAGAAACGCTTGAGAAACTCAAAATTTTTGCAGTTCTGATGCTCGAAACGAATAACTAGGGCGGCCTAGGGGAAAAGTACGCATAGTGTTGTAATCGGGCGAGTTTCTACTTTCAGATGCAACAGAAATTTTGCGGATTGGTCAATCCGTTCGCGAGATATGGCAGTTTGGAGGTAAGAAACGCTTGAGAAACTCAAAATTTTCGCAGTTCTGATGCTCGAAACGAATAACTAGAACGGCCTAGGGGAAAAGTACGCATACCGTTGTAATCGGGCGAGTTTCTACTTTCAGATGCAACAGAAATTTTGCGGATTGGTCAATCCGTTCGCGAGATATGGCAGTTTGGAAGTAAGAAACGCTTGAGAAACTCCAAACTTTCGCAGTTCTGATGCTCGAAACGAATAACTAGAACGGCCTAGGGGAAAAGTACGCATAGTGTTGTAATCGGGCGAGTTTCTACTTTCAGATGCAACAGAAATTTTGCGGATTGGTCAATCCGTTCGCGAGATATGGCAGTTTGGAAGTAAGAAACGCTTGAGAAACTCAAAATTTTCGCAGTTCTGATGCTCGAAACGAATAACTAGTACGGCCTAGGGGAAAAGTACGCATAGTGTTGTAATCGGGCGAGTTTCTACTTTCAGATGCAACAGAAATTTTGCGGATTGGTCAATCCGTTCGCGAGATATGGCAGTTTGGAAGTAAGAAACGCTTGAGAAACTCAAAATTTTCGCAGTACTGATGCTCGAAACGAATAACTAGAACGGCCTAGGGGAAAAGTACGAATAGTGTTGTAATCGGGCGAGTTTCTACTTTCAGATGCAACAGAAATTGTGCGGATTGGTCAATCCGATCCCGAGATATGGCAGTTTGGAAGTAAGAAACGCTTGAGAAACTCAAAACTTTCGCAGTTCTGTTGCTCGAAACGAATAACTAGAACGGGCTAGGGGAAAATTACGCATACAGTTGTAATCGGGCTCGTTTCTACTTTCAGATGCAACAGAAATTTTGCGGATTGGTCAATCCGTTCGCGAGATATGGCAGTTAGGAGGTAACAAACGCTCGAGAAACTCAAAATTTTCGCAGTTCTGATGCTCGAAACGAATAACTAGAACGGCCTAGGGGAAAAGTACGCACACCGTTGTAATCGGGCGAGTTTCTACTTTCAGATGCAACAGAAATTTTGCGGATTGGTCAATCCGTTCGCGAGATATGGCAGTTTGGAAGTAAGAAACGCTTGAGAAACTCAAAATTTTTGCAGTTGTGATGCTCGAAACGAATAACTAGGGCGGCCTAGGGGAAAAGTACGCATGGTGTTGTAATCGGGCGAGTTTCTACTTTCAGATGCAACAGAAATTTTGCGGATTGGTCAATCCGTTCGCGAGATATGGCAGTTTGGAGGTAAGAAACGCTTGAGAAACTCAAAATTTTCACAGATCTGATGCTCGAAACGAATAGCTAGAACGGCCTAGTGGAAAAGTACGCATACCGTTGTAATCGGGCGTGTTTCTACTTTCAGATGCAACAGAAATTTTGCGGATTGGTCAATCCGTTCGCGAGATATGGCAGTTTGGAGGTAAGAAACGCTTGGGAAACTCAAAATTTTCGCAGTTCTGATGCTCGAAACGAATAACTAGGGCGGCCTAGGGGAAAAGTACGCATACAGTTGTAATCGGGCGAGTTTCTACTTTCAGATGCAACAGAAATTTTGCGGATTGGTCAATCCGTTCGCGAGATATGGCAGTTTGGAGGTAAGAAACGCTTGAGAAACTCAAAATTTTCGCAGTTCTGGTGCTCGAAACGAATAACTAGAACGGCCTAGGGGAAAAGTACGAATAGTGTTGTAATCGGGCGAGTTTCTACTTTCAGATGCAACAGAAATTGTGCGGATTGGCCAATCCGTTCGCGAGATATGGCAGTTTGGAAGTAAGAAACGCTTGAGAAACTCAAAATTTTCGCAGTTCTGTTGCTCGAAACGAATAACTAGAACGGGCTAGGGGAAAAGTACGCATACAGTTGTAATCGGGCGAGTTTCTACTTTCAGATGCAACAGAAATTTTGCGGATTGGTAAATCCGTTCGCGAGATATGGCAGTTTGGAGGTAAGAAACGCTTGAGAAACTCAAAATTTTCGCAGTTCTGATGCTCGAAACGAATAACTAGAACGGCCTAGGGGAAAAGTGCGCATAGTGTTGTAATCGGGCGAGTTTCTACTTTCAGATGCAACAGAAATTTTGCGGATTGGTCAATCCGTTCGCGAGATATGGCAGTTTGGAAGTAAGAAACGCTTGAGAAACTCAAAATTTTCGCAGTTCTGATGCTCGAAACGAATAACTAGAACGGCCTAGGGGAAAAGTGCGCATAGTGTTGTAATCGGGCGAGTTTCTACTTTCAGATGCAACAGAAATTTTGCGGATTGGTCAATCCGTTCGCGAGATATGGCAGTTTGGAAGTAAGAAACGCTTGAGAAACTCAAAATTTTCACAGTTCTGATGCTCGAAACGAATAACTAGAACGGCCTAGGGGAAAAGTACGCATACCGTTGTAATCGGGCGAGTTTCTACTTTCAGATGCAACAGAAATTTTGCGGATTGGTCAATCCGTTCGCGAGATATGGCAGTTTGGAAGTAAGAAACGCTTGAGAAACTCAAAATTTTTGCAGTTCTGATGCTCGAAACGAATAACTAGAACGGGCTAGGGGAAAAGTACGCATACAGTTGTAATCGGGCGAGTTTCTACTTTCAGATGCAACAGAAATTTTGCGGATTGGTCAATCCGTTCGCGAGATATGGCAGTTTGGAGGTAAGAAACGCTTGAGAAACTCAAAATTTTCGCAGTTCTGATGCTCGAAACGAATAACTAGAACGGCCTAGGGGAAAAGTACGAATAGTGTTGTAATCGGGCGAGTTTCTACTTTCAGATGCAACAGAAATTTTGCGGATTGGTCAATCCGTTCGCGAGATATGGCAGTTTGGAAGTAAGAAACGCTTGAGAAACTCAAAATTTTCGCAGTTCTGATGCTCGAAACGAATAACTAGAACGGCCTAGGGGAAAAGTACGCATAGTGTTGTAATCGGGCGAGTTTCTACTTTCAGATGCAACAGAAATTTTGCGGATTGGTCATTCCGTTCGCGAGATATGGCAGTTTGGAAGTAAGAAACGCTTCAGAAACTCAAAATTTTCGCAGTTCTGATGCTCGAAACGAATAACTAGGGCGGCCTAGGGGAAAAGTACGCATAGTGTTGTAATCGTGCGAGATTCTACTTTCAGTTGCAACAGAAATTTTGCGGATTGGTCAATCCGTTCGCGAGATATGGCAGTTTGGAGGTAAGAAACGCTTGAGAAACTCAAAATTTTCGCAGTTCTGATGCTCGAAACGAATAACTAGAACGGCCTAGGGGAAAAGTACGGACAGTGTTGTAATCGGGCGAGTTTCTACTTTCAGATGCAACAGAAATTGTGCGGATTGGTTAATCCGTTCGCGAGATATGGCAGTTTGGAAGTAAGAAACGCTTGAGAAACTCAAAATTTTCGCAGTTCTGTTGCTCGAAACGAATAACTAGAACGGCCTAGGGGAAAAGTACGCATACCGTTGTAATCGGGCGAGTTTCTACTTTCAGATGCAACAGAAATTTTGCGGATTGGTCAATCCGTTCGCGAGATATGGCAGTTTGGAAGTAAGAAACGCTTGAGAAACTCAAAATTTTCGCAGTTCTGGTGCTCGAAACGAATAACTAGAACGGCCTAGGGGAAAAGTACGAATAGTGTTGTAATCGGGCGAGTTTCTACTTTCAGATGCAACAGAAATTGTGCGGATTGGCCAATCCGTTCGCGAGATATGGCAGTTTGGAAGTAAGAAACGCTTGAGAAACTCAAAATTTTCGCAGTTCTGTTGCTCGAAACGAATAACTAGAACGGGCTAGGGGAAAAGTACGCATACAGTTGTAATCGGGCGAGTTTCTACTTTCAGATGCAACAGAAATTTTGCGGATTGGTAAATCCGTTCGCGAGATATGGCAGTTTGGATGTAAGAAACGCTTGAGAAACTCAAAATTTTCGCAGATCTGATGCTCGAAACGAATAGCTAGAACGGCCTAGTGGAAAAGTACGCATACCGTTGTAATCGGGCGAGTTTCTACTTTCAGATGCAACAGAAATTTTGCGGATTGGTCAATCCGTTCGCGAGATATGGCAGTTTGGAGGTAAGAAACGCTTGAGAAACTCAAAATTTTCGCAGTTCTGATGCTCGAAACGAATAACTAGAACGGCCTAGGGGAAAAGTGCGCATAGCGTTGTAATCGGGCGAGTTTCTACTTTCAGATGCAACAGAAATTTTGCGGATTGGTCAATCCGTTCGCGAGATATGGCAGTTTGGAAGTAAGAAACGCTTGAGAAACTCAAAATTTTCGCAGTTCTGATGCTCGAAACGAATAACTAGAACGGCCTAGGGGAAAAGTGCGCATAGTGTTGTAATCGGGCGAGTTTCTACTTTCAGATGCAACAGAAATTGTGCGGATTGGTTAATCCGTTCGCGAGATATGGCAGTTTGGAAGTAAGAAACGCTTGAGAAACTCAAAATTTTCGCAGTTCTGTTGCTCGAAACGAATAACTAGAACGGCCTAGGGGAAAAGTACGCATACCGTTGTAATCGGGCGAGTTTCTACTTTCAGATGCAACAGAAATTTTGCGGATTGGTCAATCCGTTCGCGAGATATGGCAGTTTGGAAGTAAGAAACGCTTGAGAAACTCAAAATTTTCGCAGTTCTGGTGCTCGAAACGAATAACTAGAACGGCCTAGGGGAAAAGTACGAATAGTGTTGTAATCGGGCGAGTTTCTACTTTCAGATGCAACAGAAATTGTGCGGATTGGCCAATCCGTTCGCGAGATATGGCAGTTTGGAAGTAAGAAACGCTTGAGAAACTCAAAATTTTCGCAGTTCTGTTGCTCGAAACGAATAACTAGAACGGGCTAGGGGAAAAGTACGCATACAGTTGTAATCGGGCGAGTTTCTACTTTCAGATGCAACAGAAATTTTGCGGATTGGTAAATCCGTTCGCGAGATATGGCAGTTTGGATGTAAGAAACGCTTGAGAAACTCAAAATTTTCGCAGATCTGATGCTCGAAACGAATAGCTAGAACGGCCTAGTGGAAAAGTACGCATACCGTTGTAATCGGGCGAGTTTCTACTTTCAGATGCAACAGAAATTTTGCGGATTGGTCAATCCGTTCGCGAGATATGGCAGTTTGGAGGTAAGAAACGCTTGAGAAACTCAAAATTTTCGCAGTTCTGATGCTCGAAACGAATAACTAGAACGGCCTAGGGGAAAAGTGCGCATAGTGTTGTAATCGGGCGAGTTTCTACTTTCAGATGCAACAGAAATTTTGCGGATTGGTCAATCCGTTCGCGAGATATGGCAGTTTGGAAGTAAGAAACGCTTGAGAAACTCAAAATTTTCGCAGTTCTGATGCTCGAAACGAATAACTAGAACGGCCTAGGGGAAAAGTGCGCATAGTGTTGTAATCGGGCGAGTTTCTACTTTCAGATGCAACAGAAATTTTGCGGATTGGTCAATCCGTTCGCGAGATATGACAGTTTGGAAGTAAGAAACGCTTGAGAAACTCAAAATTTTCACAGTTCTGATGCTCGAAACGAATAACTAGAACGGCCTAGGGGAAAAGTACGCATACCGTTGTAATCGGGCGAGTTTCTACTTTCAGATGCAACAGAAATTTTGCGGATTGGTCAATCCGTTCGCGAGATATGGCAGTTTGGAAGTAAGAAACGCTTGAGAAACTCAAAATTTTTGCAGTTCTGATGCTCGAAACGAATAACTAGGGCGGCCTAGGGGAAAAGTACGCACAGTGTTGTAATCGGGCGAGTTTCTACTTTCAGATGCAACAGAAATTTTGCGGATTGGTCAATCCGTTCGCGAGATATGGCAGTTTGGAGGTAAGAAACGCTTGAGAAACTCAAAATTTTCGCAGTTCTGTTGCTCGAAACGAATAACTAGAACGGGCTAGGGGAAAAGTACGCATACAGTTGTAATCGGGCGAGTTTCTACTTTCAGATGCAACAGAAATTTTGCGGATTGGTCAATCCGTTCGCGAGATATGGCAGTTTGGAAGTAAGAAACGCTTGAGAAACTCAAAATTTTCGCAGTTCTGTTGCTCGAAACGAATAACTAGAACGGGCTAGGGGAAAAGTACGCATACAGTTGTAGTCGGGCGAGTTTCTACTTTCTGATGCAACAGAAATTTTGCGGATTGGTAAATCCGTTCGCGAGATATGGCAGTTTGGATGTAAGAAACGCTTGAGAAACTCAAAATTTTCGCAGATCTGATGCTCGAAACGAATAGCTAGAACGGCCTAGTGGAAAAGTACGCATACCGTTGTAATCGGGCGAGTTTCTACTTTCAGATGCAACAGAAATTTTGCGGATTGGTCAATCCGTTCGCGAGATATGGCAGTTTGGAGGTAAGAAACGCTTGAGAAACTCAAAATTTTCGCAGTTCTGATGCTCGAAACGAATAACTAGAACGGCCTAGGGGAAAAGTGCGCATAGTGTTGTAATCGGGCGAGTTTCTACTTTCAGATGCAACAGAAATTTTGCGGATTGGTCAATCCGTTCGCGAGATATGGCAGTTTGGAAGTAAGAAACGCTTGAGAAACTCAAGTTTTTGCAGTTCTGATGCTCGAAACGAATAACTAGGGCGGCCTAGGGGAAAAGTACGCATACCGTTGTAATCGGGCGAGTTTCTACTTTCAGATGCAACAGAAATTTTGCGGATTGGTCAATCCGTTCGCGAGATATGGCAGTTTGGAAGTAAGAAACGCTTGAGAAACTCAAAATTTTCGCAGTCCTGTTGCTCGAAACGAATAACTAGAACGGGCTAGGGGAAAAGTACGCATACAGTTGTAATCGGGCGAGTTTCTACTTTCAGATGCAACAGAAATTTTGCGGATTGGTAAATCCGTTCGCGAGATATGGCAGTTTGGATGTAAGAAACGCTTGAGAAACTCAAAATTTTCGCAGATCTGATGCTCGAAACGAATAACTAGAACGGCCTAGGGGAAAAGTACGCACACCGTTGTAATCGGGCGAGTTTCTACTTTCAGATGCAACAGAAATTTTGCGGATTGGTCAATCCGTTCGCGAGATATGGCAGTTTGGAAGTAAGAAACGCTTGAGAAACTCAAAATTTTCGCAGTTCTGATGCTCGAAACGAATAACTAGAACGGCCTAGGGGAAAAGTACGCATAGTGTTGTAATCGGGCGAGTTTCTACTTTCAGATGCAACAGAAATTTTGCGGATTGGTCAATGCGTTCGCGAGATATGGCAGTTTGGAGGTAAGAAACGCTTGAGAAACTCAAAATTTTTGCAGTTCTGATGCTCGAAACGAATAACTAGGTCGGCCTAGGGGAAAAGTACGCATAGTGTTGCAATCGGGCGAGTTTCTACTTTCAGATGCAACAGAAATTTTGCGGATTGGTCAATCCGTTCGCGAGATATGGCAGTTTGGAAGTAAGAAACGCTTGAGAAACTCAAGTTTTTGCAGTTCTGATGCTCGAAACGAATAACTAGGGCGGCCTAGGGGAAAAGTACGCATACCGTTGTAATCGGGCGAGTTTCTACTTTCAGATGCAACAGAAATTTTGCGGATTGGTCAATCCGTTCGCGAGATATGGCAGTTTGGAAGTAAGAAACGCTTGAGAAACTCAAAATTTTCGCAGTCCTGTTGCTCGAAACGAATAACTAGAACGGGCTAGGGGAAAAGTACGCATACAGTTGTAATCGGGCGAGTTTCTACTTTCAGATGCAACAGAAATTTTGCGGATTGGTAAATCCGTTCGCGAGATATGGCAGTTTGGATGTAAGAAACGCTTGAGAAACTCAAAATTTTCGCAGATCTGATGCTCGAAACGAATAACTAGAACGGCCTAGGGGAAAAGTACGCACACCGTTGTAATCGGGCGAGTTTCTACTTTCAGATGCAACAGAAATTTTGCGGATTGGTCAATCCGTTCGCGAGATATGGCAGTTTGGAAGTAAGAAACGCTTTAGAAACTCAAAATTTTTGCAGATCTGATGCTCGAAACGAATAACTAGGGCGGCCTAGGGGAAAAGTACGCATAGTGTTGTAATCGGGCGAGTTTCTACTTTCAGATGCAACAGAAATTTTGCGGATTGGTCAATCCGTTCGCGAGATATGGCAGTTTGGAGGTAAGAAACGCTTGAGAAACTCAAAATTTTCGCAGTTCTAATGCTCGAAACGAATAACTAGAACGGCCTAGGGGAAAAGTACGAATAGTGTTGTAATCGGGCGAGTTTCTACTTTCAGATGCAACAGAAATTGTGCGGATTGGTCAATCCGTTCGCGAGATATGGCAGTTTGGAAGTAAGAAACGCTTGAGAAACTCAAAATTTTCGCAGTTCTGATGCTCGAAACGAATAACTAGAACGACCTAGGGGAAAAGTACGCATAGTGTTGTAATCGGGCGAGTTTCTACTTTCAGATGCAACAGAAATTTTGCGGATTGGTCAATCCGTTCGCGAGATATGGCAGTTTGGAAGTAAGAAACGCTTGAGAAACTCAAAATTTTCACAGTTCTGATGCTCGACACGAATAACTAGAACGGCCTAGGGGAAATTTACGCATACCGTTGTAATCGGGCGAGTTTCTACTTTCAGATGCAACAGAAATTTTGCGGATTGGTCAATCCGTTCGCGAGATATGGCAGTTTGGAGGTAAGAAACGCTTGAGAAACTCAAAATTTTCGCAGTTCTGATGCTCGAAACGAATAACTAGAACGGCCTAGGGGAAAAGTACGCATAGTGTTGTAATCGGGCGAGTTTCTACTTTCAGATGCAACAGAAATTTTGCGGATTGGTCAATCCGTTCGCGAGATATGGCAGTTTGGAGGTAAGAAACGCTCGAGAAACTCAAAATTTTCGCAGTTCTGATGCTCGAAACGAATAACTAGAACGGCCTAGGGGAAAAGTACGCATAGTGTTGTAATCGGGCGAGTTTCTACTTTCAGATGCAACAGAAATTTTGCGGATTGGTCAATCCGTTCGCGAGATATGGCAGTTTGGAGGTAAGAAACGCTTGAGAAACTCAAAATTTTTGCAGTTCTGATGCTCGAAACGAATAACTAGGTCGGCCTAGGGGAAAAGTACGCATAGTGTTGTAATCGGGCGAGTTTCTACTTTCAGATGCAACAGAAATTTTGCGGATTGGTCAATCCGTTCGCGAGATATGGCAGTTTGGAAGTAAGAAACGCTTGAGAAACTCAAGTTTTTGCAGTTCTGATGCTCGAAACGAATAACTAGGGCGGCCTAGGGGAAAAGTACGCATACCGTTGTAATCGGGCGAGTTTCTACTTTCAGATGCAACAGAAATTTTGCGGATTGGTCAATCCGTTCGCGAGATATGGCAGTTTGGAAGTAAGAAACGCTTGAGAAACTCAAAATTTTCGCAGTCCTGTTGCTCGAAACGAATAACTAGAACGGGCTAGGGGAAAAGTACGCATACAGTTGTAATCGGGCGAGTTTCTACTTTCAGATGCAACAGAAATTTTGCGGATTGGTAAATCCGTTCGCGAGATATGGCAGTTTGGATGTAAGAAACGCTTGAGAAACTCAAAATTTTCGCAGATCTGATGCTCGAAACGAATAACTAGAACGGCCTAGGGGAAAAGTACGCACACCGTTGTAATCGGGCGAGTTTCTACTTTCAGATGTAACAGAAATTTTGCGGATTGGTCAATCCGTTCGCGAGATATGGCAGTTTGGAAGTAAGAAACGCTTTAGAAACTCAAAATTTTTGCAGTTCTGATGCTCGAAACGAATAACTAGGGCGGCCTAGGGGAAAAGTACGCATAGTGTTGTAATCGGGCGAGTTTCTACTTTCAGATGCAACAGAAATTTTGCGGATTGGTCAATCCGTTCGCGAGATATGGCAGTTTGGAGGTAAGAAACGCTTGAGAAACTCAAAATTTTCGCAGTTCTGGTGCTCGAAACGAATAACTAGAACGGCCTAGGGGAAAAGTACGAATAGTGTTGTAATCGGGCGAGTTTCTACTTTCAGATGCAACAGAAATTGTGCGGATTGGCCAATCCGTTCGCGAGATATGGCAGTTTGGAAGTAAGAAACGCTTGAGAAACTCAAAATTTTCGCAGTTCTGTTGCTCGAAACGAATAACTAGAACGGGCTAGGGGAAAAGTACGTATACAGTTGTAATCGGGCGAGTTTCTACTTTCAGATGCAACAGAAATTTTGCGGATTGGTCAATCCGTTCGCGAGAAATGGCAGTTTGGAGGTAAGAAACGCTTGAGAAACTCAAAATTTTCGCAGTTCTAATGCTCGAAACGAATAACTAGAACGGCCTAGGGGAAAAGTACGAATAGTGTTGTAATCGGGCGAGTTTCTACTTTCAGATGCAACAGAAATTGTGCGGATTGGTCAATCCGTTCGCGAGATATGGCAGTTTGGAAGTAAGAAACGCTTGAGAAACTCAAAATTTTCGCAGTTCTGATGCTCGAAACGAATAACTAGAACGACCTAGGGGAAAAGTACGCATAGTGTTGTAATCGGGCGAGTTTCTACTTTCAGATGCAACAGAAATTTTGCGGATTGGTCAATCCGTTCGCGAGATATGGCAGTTTGGAAGTAAGAAACGCTTGAGAAACTCAAAATTTTCACAGTTCTGATGCTCGACACGAATAACTAGAACGGCCTAGGGGAAATTTACGCATACCGTTGTAATCGGGCGAGTTTCTACTTTCAGATGCAACAGAAATTTTGCGGATTGGTCAATCCGTTCGCGAGATATGGCAGTTTGGAAGTAAGAAACGCTTCAGAAACTCAAAATTTTCGCAGTTCTGATGCTCGAAACGAATAACTAGGGCGGCCTAGGGGAAAAGTACGCATAGTGTTGTAATCGTGCGAGTTTCTACTTTCAGTTGCAACAGAAATTTTGCGGATTGGTCAATCCGTTCGCGAGATATGGCAGTTTGGAGGTAAGAAACGCTTGAGAAACTCAAAATTTTCGCAGTTCTGATGCTCGAAACGAATAACTAGAACGGCCTAGGGGAAAAGTACAGACAGTGTTGTAATCGGGCAAGTTTCTACTTTCAGATGCAACAGAAATTGTGCGGATTGGTTAATCCGTTCGCGAGATATGGCAGTTTGGAAGTAAGAAACGCTTGAGAAACTCAAAATTTTTGCAGTTCTGATGCTCGAAACGAATAACTAGGGCGGCCTAGGGGAAAAGCACGCATACCGTTGTAATCGGGCGAGTTTCTACTTTCAGATGCAACAGAAATTTTGCGGATTGGTCAATCCGTTCGCGAGATATGGCAGTTTGGAGGTAAGAAACGCTCGAGAAACTCAAAATTTTCGCAGTTCTGATGCTCGAAACGAATAACTAGAACGGCCTAGGGGAAAAGTACGCACACCGTTGTAATCGGGCGAGTTTCTACATTCAGATGCAACAGAAATTTTGCGGATTGGTCAATCCGTTCGCGAGATATGGCAGTTTGGAAGTAAGAAGCGCTTGAGAAACTCAAAATTTTTGCAGTTCTGATGCTCGAAACGAATAACTAGGGCGGCCTAGGGGAAAAGTACGTATACCGTTGTAATCGGGCGAGTTTCTACTTTCAGATGCAACAGAAATTTTGCGGATTGGTCAATCCGTTCGCGAGATATGGCAGTTTGGAGGTAAGAAACGCTTGAGAAACTCAAAATTTTCGCAGTTCTGATGCTCGAAACGAATAACTAGAACGGCCTGGGGGAAAAGTGCGCATAGTGTTGTAATCGGGCGAGTTTCTACTTTCAGATGCAACAGAAATTTTGCGGATTGGTCAATCCGTTCGCGAGATATGGCAGTTTGGAGGTAAGAAACGCTCGAGAAACTCAAAATTTTCGCAGTTCTGATGCTCGAAACGAATAACTAAAACGGCCTAGGGGAAAAGTACGCACACCGTTGTAATCGGGCGAGTTTCTACTTTCAGATGCAACAGAAATTTTGCGGATTGGTCAATCCGTTCGCGAGATATGGCAGTTTGGAAGTAAGAAACGCTTGAGAAACTCAAAATTTTCGCGGTTCTGATGCTCGAAACGAATAACAAGAACGGCCTAGGGGAAAAGTACGCACACCGTTGTAATCGGGCGAGTTTCTACTTTCAGATGCAATAGAAATTTTGCGGATTGGTCAATCCGTTCGCGAGATATGGCAGTTTGGAGGTAAGAAACGCTCGAGTAACTCAAAATTTTCGCAGTTCTGATGCTCGACAAGCGTAACTAGAACGGCCTAGGGGAAAAGTACGCACACCGTTGTAATCGGGCGAGTTTCTACTTTCAGATGCATCAGAAATTTTGCGGATTGGACAATCCGTTCGCGAGATGTGGCAGTTTGTAGGTGAGAAACGCTTGAGAAACTCAAAATTTTCGCAGTTCTGATGCTCGAAACGAATAACTAGAACGGCCTAGGGGAAAAGTACGCATACCGTTGTAATCGGGCGAGTTTCTACCTTCAGATGCAACAGAAATTTTGCGGATTGGTCAATCCGTTCGCGAGATATGGCAGTTTGGAAGTAAGAAACGCTTGAGAAACTCAAAATTTTCGCAGTTCTGATGCTCGAAACGAATAACTAGAACGGCCTAGGGGAAAAGTGCGCATACCGTTGTAATCGGGCGAGTTTCTACTTTCAGATGCAACAGAAATTTTGCGGATTGGTCAATCCGTTCGCGCGATATGGCAGTTTGGAGGTAAGCAACGCTTGAGAAACTCAAAATTTTCGCAGTTCTGTTGCTCGAAACGAATAACTAGCACGGGCTAGGGGAAAAGTAATCATACAGTTGTAATCGGGCGAATTTCTACTTTCAGATGCAACATAAATTTTGCGGATTGGTCAATCCTTTCGCGAGATATGGCAGTTTGGAGATAAGAAACGCTCGAGAAACTCAAAATTTTCGCAGTTCTGATGCTCGACAAGCATAACTAGAACGGCCTAGGGGAAAAGTACGCATAGTGTTGTAATCGGGCGAGTTTCTACTTTCAGATGCAACAGAAATTTTGCGGATTGGTCAATCCGTTCGCGAGATATGGCAGTTTGGAGGTAAGAAACGCTTGAGAAACTCAAAATTGTCACAGTTCTGATGCTCGAAACGAATAACTAGGACGGCCTAGGGGAAAAGTACGCATACCGTTGTAATCGGGCGAGTTTCTACTTTCAGATGCAACAGAAATTTTGCGGATTGGTCAATCCGTTCGCGAGATATGGCAGTTTGGAAGTAAGAAACGCTTGAGAAACTCAAAATTTTTGCAGTTCTGATGCTCGAAACGAATAACTAGGGCGGCCTAGGGGAAAAGTACGCATACCGTTGTAATCGGGCGAGTTTCTACTTTCAGATGCAACAGAAATTTTGCGGATTAGTCAATCCGTTCGCGAGATATGGCAGTTTGGAAGTAAGAAACGCTTGAGAAACTCAAAATTTTTGCAGTTCTGATGCTCGAAACGAATAACTAGGGCGGCCTAGGGGAAAAGTACGCATAGTGTTGTAATCGGGCGAGTTTCTACTTTCAGATGCAACAGAAATTGTGCGGATTGGTCAATCCGTTCGCGAGATATGGCAGTTTGGAAGTAAGAAACGCTTGAGAAACTCAAAATTTTCGCAGTTCTGTTGCTCGAAACGAATAACTAGAACGGGCTAGGGGAAAAGTACGCATACAGTTGTAATCGGGCGAGTTTCTACTTTCAGATGCAACAGAAATTTTGCGGATTGGTAAATCCGTTCGCGAGATATGGCAGTTTGGATGTAAGAAACGCTTGAGAAACTCAAAATTTTCACAGTTCTGATGCTCGAAACGAATAACTAGAACGGCCTAGGGGAAAAGTGCGCATAGTGTTGTAATCGGGCGAGTTTCTACTTTCAGATGCAACAGAAATTTTGCGGATTGGTCAATCCGTTCGCGAGATATGGCAGTTTGGAAGTAAGAAACGCTTGAGAAACTCAAAATTTTCACAGTTCTGATGCTCGAAACGAATAACTAGAACGGCCTAGGGGAAAAGTACGCATACCGTTGTAATCGGGCGAGTTTCTACTTTCAGATGCAACAGAAATTTTGCGGATTGGTCAATCCGTTCGCGAGATATGGCAGTTTGGAAGTAAGAAACGCTTGAGAAACTCAAAATTTTCGCAGTTCTGATGCTCGAAACGAATAGCTAGAACGGCCTAGTGGAAAAGTACGCATACCGTTGTAATCGGGCGAGTTTCTACTTTCAGATGCAACAGAAATTTTGCGGATTGGTCAATCCGTTCGCGAGATATGGCAGTTTGGAGGTAAGAAACGCTCGAGAAACTCAAAATTTTCGCAGTTCTGATGCTCGAAACGAATAACTAGAACGGCCTAGGGGAAAAGTACGCACACCGTTGTAATCGGGCGAGTTTCTACTTTCAGATGCAACAGAAATTTTGCAGATTGGTCAATCCGTTCGCGAGGTATGGCAGTTTGGAGGTAAGAAACGCTTGAGAAACTCAAAATTTTCGCAGTTCTGATGCTCGAAACGAATAACTAGAACCGCCTAGGGGAAAAGTGCGCACAGTGTTGTAATCGGGCGAGTTTCTACTTTCAGATGCAACAGAAATTTTGCGGATTGGTCAATCCGTTCGCGAGATATGGCAGTTTGGAAGTAAGAAACGCTTGAGAAACTCAAAATTTTCACAGTTCTGATGCTCGAAACGAATAACTAGAACGGCCTAGGGGAAAAGTACGCATACCGTTGTAATCGGGCGAGTTTCTACTTTCAGATGCAACAGAAATTTTGCGGATTGGTCAATCCGTTCGCGAGATATGGCAGTTTGGAAGTAAGAAACGCTTGAGAAACTCAAAATTTTCGCAGTTCTGATGCTCGAAACGAATAAGTAGAACGGCCTAGGGGAAAAGTACGCATAGTGTTGTAATCGGGCGAGTTTCTACTTTCAGATGCAACAGAAATTTTGCGGATTGGTCAATCCGTTCGCGAGATATGGCAGTTTCGAAGTAAGAAACGCTTGAGAAACTCAAAATTTTCACAGTTCTGATGCTCGAAACGAATAACTAGAACGGCCTAGTGGAAAAGTACGCATACCGTTGTAATCGGGCGAGTTTCTATTTTCAGATGCAACAGAAATTTTGCGGATTGGTCAATCCGTTCGCGAGATATGGCAGTTTGGAGGTAAGAAACGCTCGAGAAACTCAAAATTTTCGCAGTTCTGATGCTCGAAACGAATAACTAGAACGGCCTAGGGGAAATGTACGCACACCGTTGTAATCGGGCGAGTTTCTACTTTCAGATGCAACAGAAATTTTGCGGATTGGTCAATCCGTTCGCGAGGTATGGCAGTTTGGAGGTAAGAAACGCTTGAGAAACTCAAAATTTTCGCAGTTCTGATGCTCGAAACGAATAACTAGAACGGCCTAGGGGAAAAGTACGCATAGTGTTGTAATGGGGCGAGTTTCTACTTTCAGATGCAACAGAAATTTTTCGGATTGGTCAATCCGTTCGAGAGATATGGCAGTTTGGATGTAAGAAACGCTTGAGAAACTCAAAATTTTCACAGTTCTGATGCGCGAAACGAATAACTAGAACGGCCTAGGGGAAAAGTACGCATACCGTTGTAATCGGGCGAGTTTCTACTTTCAGATGCAACAGAAATTTTGCGGATTGGTCAATCCGTTCGCGAGATATGGCAGTTTGGAAGTAAGAAACGCTTGAGAAACTCAAAATTTTCGCAGTTCTGATGCTCGAAACGAATAACTAGAACGGCCTAGGGGAAAAGTACGCATACCGTTGTAATCGGGCGAGTTTCTACTTTCAGATGCAACAGAAATTTTGCGGATTGGTCAATCCGTTCGCGAGATATGGCAGTTTGGATGTAAGAAACGCTTGAGAAACTCAAAATTTTCGCAGTTCTGATGCTCGAAACGAATAACTAGAACTGCCTAGGGGAAAAGTGCGCTTAGTGTTGTAATCGGGCGAGTTTCTACTTTCAGATGCAACAGAAATTTTGCGGATTGGTCAATCCGTTCGCGAGATATGGCAGTTTGGAGGTAAGAAACGCTCGAGAAACTCAAAATTTTCGCAGTTCTGATGCTCGAAACGAATAACTAGAACGGCCTAGGGGAAAAGTACGCACACCGTTGTAATCGGGCGAGTTTCTACTTTCAGATGCAACAGAAATTTTGCCGATTGGTCAATCCGTTCGCGAGATATGGCAGTTTGGAGGTAAGAAACGCTTGAGAAACTCAAAATTTTCGCAGTTCTGATGCTCGAAACGAATAACTAGAACGGCCTAGGGGAAAAGTACGCATAGTGTTGTAATCGGGCGAGTTTCTACTATCAGATGCAACAGAAATTTTGCGGATTGGTCAATCCGTTCGCGAGATATGGCAGTTTGGAAGTAAGAAACGCTTGAGAAACTCAAAATGTTCACAGTTCTGATGCTCGAAACGAATAACTAGAACGGCCTAGGGGAAAAATACGCATAGTGTTGTAATCGGGCGTGTTTCTACTTTCAGATGCAACAGAAATTTTGCGGATTGGTCAATCCGTTCGCGAGATATGGCATTTTGGAAGTAAGAAACGCTTGAGAAACTCAAAATTTTCGCAGTTCTGATGCTCGAAACGAATAACTAGTACGGCCTAGGGGAAAAGTACGAATAGTGTTGTAATCGGGCGAGTTTCTACTTTCAGATGCAACAGAAATTGTGCGGATTGGTCAATCCGATCCCGAGATATGGCAGTTTGGAAGTAAGAAACGCTTGAGAAACTCAAAACTTTCGCAGTTCTGTTGCTCGAAACGAATAACTAGAACGGGCTAGGGGAAAAGTACGCATAGTGTTGTAATCGGGCGAGTTTCTACTATCAGATGCAACAGAAATTTTGCGGATTGGTCAATCCGTTCGCGAGATATGGCAGTTTGGAAGTAAGAAACGCTTGAGAAACTCAAAATTTTCACAGTTCTGATGCTCGAAACGAATAACTAGAACGGCCTAGGGGAAAAGTACGCACACCGTTGTAATCGGGCGAGTTTCTACTTTCAGATGCAACAGAAATTTTGCGGATTGGTCAATCCGTTCGCGAGATATGGCAGTTTGGAAGTAAGAAACGCTTGAGAAACTCAAAATTTTCGCAGTTCTGATGCTCGAAACGAATAAGTAGAACGGCCTAGGGGAAAAGTACGCATAGTGTTGTAATTGGGCGAGTTTCTACTTTCAGATGCAACAGAAATTTTGCGGATTGGTCAATCCGTTCGCGAGATATGGCAGTTTCGAAGTAAGAAACGCTTGAGAAACTCAAAATTTTCACAGTTCTGATGCTCGAAACGAATAACTAGAACGGCCTAGTGGAAAAGTACGCATACCGTTGTAATCGGGCGAGTTTCTACTTTCAGATGCAACAGAAATTTTGCGGATTGGTCAATCCGTTCGCGAGATATGGCAGTTTGGAGGTAAGAAACGCTCGAGAAACTCAAAATTTTCGCAGTTCTGATGCTCGAAACGAATAACTAGAACGGCCTAGGGGAAAAGTACGCACACCGTTGTAATCGGGCGAGTTTCTACTTTCAGATGCAACAGAAATTTTGCGGATTGGTCAATCCGTTCGCGAGGTATGGCAGTTTGGAGGTAAGAAACGCTTGAGAAACTCAAAATTTTCGCAGTTCTGATGCTCGAAACGAATAACTAGAACGGCCTAGGGGAAAAGTGCGCATAGTGTTGTAATCGGGCGAGTTTCTACTTTCAGATGCAACAGAAATTTTGCGGATTGGTCAATCCGTTCGCGAGATATGGCAGTTTGGAAGTAAGAAACGCTTGAGAAACTCAAAATTTTCACAGTTCTGATGCTCGAAACGAATAACTAGAACGGCCTAGGGGAAAAGTACGCATACCGTTGTAATCGGGCGAGTTTCTACTTTCAGATGCAACAGAAATTTTGCGGATTGGTCAATCCGTTCGCGAGATATGGCAGTTTGGAAGTAAGAAACGCTTGAGAAACTCAAAATTTTCGCAGTTCTGATGCTCGAAACGAATAAGTAGAACGGCCTAGGGGAAAAGTACGCATAGTGTTGTAATCGGGCGAGTTTCTACTTTCAGATGCAACAGAAATTTTGCGGATTGGTCAATCCGTTCGCGAGATATGGCAGTTTGGAAGTAAGAAACGCTTGAGAAACTCAAAATTTTCGCAGTTCTGATGCTCGAAACGAATAAGTAGAACTGCCTAGGGGAAAAGTACGCATAGTGTTGTAATCGGGCGAGTTTCTACTTTCAGATGCAACAGAAATTTTGCGGATTGGTCAATCCGTTCGCGAGATATGGCAGTTTCGAAGTAAGAAACGCTTGAGAAACTCAAAATTTTCACAGTTCTGATGCTCGAAACGAATAACTAGAACGGCCTAGTGGAAAAGTACGCATACCGTTGTAATCGGGCGAGTTTCTACTTTCAGATGCAACAGAAATTTTGCGGATTGGTCAATCCGTTCGCGAGATATGGCAGTTTGGAGGTGAGAAACGCTCGAGAAACTCAAAATTTTCGCAGTTCTGATGCTCGAAACGAATAACTAGAACGGCCTAGGGGAAAAGTACGCATACCGTTGTAATCGGGCGAGTTTCTACTTTCAGATGCAACCGAAATTTTTGCGGATTGGTCAATCCTTTCGCGAGATATGGCAGTTTGGAGATAAGAAACGCTCGAGAAACTCAAAATTTTCGCAGTTCTGATGCTCGACAAGCATAACTAGAACGGCCTAGGGGAAAAGTACGCATACCGTTGTAATCGGGCGAGTTTCTACTTTCAGATGCAACAGAAATTTTGCGGATTGGTCAATCCGTTCGCGAGATATGGCAGTTTGGAGGTAAGAAACGCTTGAGAAACTCAAAATTGTCACAGTTCTGATGCCCGAAACGAATAACTAGGACGGCCTAGGGGAAAAGTACGCATACCGTTGTAATCGGGCGAGTTTCTACTTTCAGATGCAACAGAAATTTTGCGGATTGGTCAATCCGTTCGCGAGATATGGCAGTTTGGAAGTAAGAAACGCTTGAGAAACTCAAAATTTTTGCAGTTCTGATGCTCGAAACGAATAACTAGGGCGGCCTAGGGGAAAAGTACGCATACCGTTGTAATCGGGCGAGTTTCTACTTTCAGATGCAACAGAAATTTTGCGGATTGGTCAATCCGTTCGCGAGATATGGCAGTTTGGAAGTAAGAAACGCTTGAGAAACTCAAAATTTTTGCAGTTCTGATGCTCGAAACGAATAACTAGGGCGGCCTAGGGGAAAAGTACGCATAGTGTTGTAATCGGGCGAGTTTCTACTTTCAGATGCAACAGAAATTGTGCGGATTGGTCAATCAGTTCGCGAGATATGGCAGTTTGGAAGTAAGAAACGCTTGAGAAACTCAAAATTTTCGCAGTTCTGTTGCTCGAAACGAATAACTAGAACGGGCTAGGGGAAAAGTACGCATACAGTTGTAATCGGGCGAGTTTCTACTTTCAGATGCAACAGAAATTTTGCGGATTGGTAAATCCGTTCGCGAGATATGGCAGTTTGGATGTAAGAAACGCTTGAGAAACTCAAAATTTTCACAGTTCTGATGCTCGAAACGAATAACTAGAACGGCCTAGGGGAAAAGTGCGCATAGTGTTGTAATCGGGCGAGTTTCTACTTTCAGATGCAACAGAAATTTTGCGGATTGGTCAATCCGTTCGCGAGATATGGCAGTTTCGAAGTAAGAAACGCTTGAGAAACTCAAAATTTTCACAGTTCTGATGCTCGAAACGAATAACTAGAACGGCCTAGTGGAAAAGTACGCATACCGTTGTAATCGGGCGAGTTTCTACTTTCAGATGCAACAGAAATTTTGCGGATTGGTCAATCCGTTCGCGAGATATGGCAGTTTGGAGGTAAGAAACGCTCGAGAAACTCAAAATTTTCGCAGTTCTGATGCTCGAAACGAATAACTAGAACGGCCTAGGGGAAAAGTACGCACACCGTTGTAATCGGGCGAGTTTCTACTTTCAGATGCAACAGAAATTTTGCGGATTGGTCAATCCGTTCGCGAGGTATGGCAGTTTGGAGGTAAGAAACGCTTGAGAAACTCAAAATTTTCGCAGTTCTGATGCTCGAAACGAATAACTAGAATGGCCTAGGGGAAAAGTGCGCATAGTGTTGTAATCGGGCGAGTTTCTACTTTCAGATGCAACAGAAATTTTGCGGATTGGTCAATCCGTTCGCGAGATATGGCAGTTTGGAAGTAAGAAACGCTTGAGAAACTCAAAATTTTCACAGTTCTGATGCTCGAAACGAATAACTAGAACCGCCTAGGGGAAAAGTACGCATACCGTTGTAATCGGGCGAGTTTCTACTTTCAGATGCAACAGAAATTTTGCGGATTGGTCAATCCGTTCGCGAGATATGGCAGTTTGGAAGTAAGAAACGCTTGAGAAACTCAAAATTTTCGCAGTTCTGATGCTCGAAACGAATAAGTAGAACGGCCTAGGGGAAAAGTACGCATAGTGTTGTAATCGGGCGAGTTTCTACTTTCAGATGCAACAGAAATTTTGCGGATTGGTCAATCCGTTCGCGAGATATGGCAGTTTCGAAGTAAGAAACGCTTGAGAAACTCAAAATTTTCACAGTTCTGATGCTCGAAACGAATAACTAGAACGGCCTAGTGGAAAAGTACGCATACCGTTGTAATCGGGCGAGTTTCTACTTTCAGATGCAACAGAAATTTTGCGGATTGGTCAATCCGTTCGCGAGATATGGCAGTTTGGAGGTAAGAAACGCTCGAGAAACTCAAAATTTTCGCAGTTCTGATGCTCGAAACGAATAACTAGAACGGCCTAGGGGAAAAGTACGCACACCGTTGTAATCGGGCGAGTTTCTACTTTCAGATGCAACAGAAATTTTGCGGATTGGTCAATCCGTTCGCGAGGTAAGGCAGTTTGGAGGTAAGAAACGCTTGAGAAACTCAAAATTTTCGCAGTTCTGATGCTCGAAACGAATAACTAGAACGGCCTAGGGGAAAAGTACGCATACCGTTGTAATCGGGCGAGTTTCTACTTTCAGATGCAACAGAAATTTTGCGGATTGGTCAATCCGTTCGCGAGATATGGCAGTTTGGAAGTAAGAAACGCTTGAGAAACTCAAAATTTTCGCAGTTCTGATGCTCGAAACGAATAACTAGAACGGCCTAGTGGAAAAGTACGCATACCGTTGTAATCGGGCGAGTTTCTACTTTCAGATGCAACAGAAATTTTGCGGATTGGTCAATCCGTTCGCGAGATATGGCAGTTTGGAGGTAAGAAACGCTCGAGAAACTCAAAATTTTCGCAGTTCTGATGCTCGAAACGAATAACTAGAACGGCCTAGGGGAAAAGTACGCACACCGTTGTAATCGGGCGAGTTTCTACTTTCAGATGCAACAGAAATTTTGCGGATTGGTCAATCCGTTCGCGAGGTATGGCAGTTTGGAGGTAAGAAACGCTTGAGAAACTCAAAATTTTCGCAGTTCTGATGCTCGAAACGAATAACTAGAACGGCCTAGGGGAAAAGTGCGCATAGTGTTGTAATCGGGCGAGTTTCTACTTTCAGATGCAACAGAAATTTTGCGGATTGGTCAATCCGTTCGCGAGATATGGCAGTTTGGAAGTAAGAAACGCTTGAGAAACTCAAAATTTTCGCAGTTCTGATGCTCGAAACGAATAACTAGAACGGCCTAGGGGAAAAGTACGCATACCGTTGTAATCGGGCGAGTTTCTACTTTCAGATGCAACAGAAATTTTGCGGATTGGTCAATCCGTTCGCGAGATATGGCAGTTTGGAAGTAAGAAACGCTTGAGAAACTCAAAATTTTCGCAGTTCTGATGCTCGAAACGAATAACTAGAACGGCCTAGTGGAAAAGTACGCATACCGTTGTAATCGGGCGAGTTTCTACTTTCAGATGCAACAGAAATTTTGCGGATTGGTCAATCCGTTCGCGAGATATGGCAGTTTGGAGGTAAGAAACGCTCGAGAAACTCAAAATTTTCGCAGTTCTGATGCTCGAAACGAATAACTAGAACGGCCTAGGGGAAAAGTACGCACACCGTTGTAATCGGGCGAGTTTCTACTTTCAGATGCAACAGAAATTTTGCGGATTGGTCAATCCGTTCGCGAGGTATGGCAGTTTGGAGGTAAGAAACGCTTGAGAAACTCAAAATTTTCGCAGTTCTGATGCTCGAAACGAATAACTAGAACGGCCTAGGGGAAAAGTGCGCATAGTGTTGTAATCGGGCGAGTTTCTACTTTCAGATGCAACAGAAATTTTGCGGATTGGTCAATCCGTTCGCGAGATATGGCAGTTTGGAAGTAAGAAACGCTTGAGAAACTCAAAATTTTCACAGTTCTGATGCTCGAAACGAATAACTAGAACGGCCTAGGGGAAAAGTACGCATACCGTTGTAATCGGGCGAGTTTCTACTTTCAGATGCAACAGAAATTTTGCGGATTGGTCAATCCGTTCGCGAGATATGGCAGTTTGGAAGTAAGAAACGCTTGAGAAACTCAAAATTTTCGCAGTTCTGATGCTCGAAACGAATAAGTAGAACGGCCTAGGGGAAAAGTACGCATAGTGTTGTAATCGGGCGAGTTTCTACTTTCAGATGCAACAGAAATTTTGCGGATTGGTCAATCCGTTCGCGAGATATGGCAGTTTCGAAGTAAGAAACGCTTGAGAAACTCAGAATTTTCACAGTTCTGATGCTCGAAACGAATAACTAGAACGGCCTAGTGGAAAAGTACGCATACCGTTGTAATCGGGCGAGTTTCTACTTTCAGATGCATCAGAAATTTTGCGGATTGGTCAATCCGTTCGCGAGATATGGCAGTTTCGAAGTAAGAAACGCTTGAGAAACTCAAAATTTTCACAGTTCTGATGCTCGAAACGAATAACTAGAACGGCCTAGTGGAAAAGTACGCATACCGTTGTAATCGGGCGAGTTTCTACTTTCAGATGCAACAGAAATTTTGCGGATTGGTCAATCCGTTCGCGAGATATGGCAGTTTGGAGGTAAGAAACGCTCGAGAAACTCAAAATTTTCGCAGTTCTGATGCTCGAAACGAATAACTAGAACGGCCTAGGGGAAAAGTACGCACACCGTTGTAATCGGGCGAGTTTCTACTTTCAGATGCAACAGAAATTTTGCGGATTGGTCAATCCGTTCGCGAGATATGGCAGTTTGGAGGTAAGAAACGCTTGAGAAACTCAAAATTTTCGCAGTTCTGATGCTCGAAACGAATAACTAGAACGGCCTAGGGGAAAAGTACGCATAGTGTTGTAATCGGGCGAGTTTCTACTATCAGATGCAACAGAAATTTTGCGGATTGGTCAATCCGTTCGCGAGATATGGCAGTTTAGAAGTAAGAAACGCTTGAGAAACTCAAAATTTTCACAGTTCTGATGCTCGAAACGAATAACTAGAACGGCCTAGGGGAAAAATACGCATAGTGTTGTAATCGGGCGAGTTTCTACTTTCAGATGCAACAGAAATTTTGCGGATTGGTCAATCCGTTCGCGAGATATGGCAGTTTGGAAGTAAGAAACGCTTGAGAAACTCAAAATTTTCGCAGTTCTGATGCTCGAAACGAATAACTAGAACGGCCTAGGGGAAAAGTACGCATACCGTTGTAATCGGGCGAGTTTCTACTTTCAGATGCAACAGAAATTTTGCGGATTGGTCAATCCGTTCGCGAGATATGGCAGTTTGGATGTAAGAAACGCTTGAGAAACTCAAAATTTTCGCAGTTCTGATGCTCGAAACGAATAACTAGAACTGCCTAGGGGAAAAGTGCGCTTAGTGTTGTAATCGGGCGAGTTTCTACTTTCAGATGCAACAGAAATTTTGCGGATTGGTCAATCCGTTCGCGAGATATGGCAGTTTGGAGGTAAGAAACGCTCGAGAAACTCAAAATTTTCGCAGTTCTGATGCTCGAAACGAATAACTAGAACGGCCTAGGGGAAAAGTACGCACGCCGTTGTAATCGGGCGAGTTTCTACTTTCAGATGCAACAGAAATTTTGCGGATTGGTCAATCCGTTCGCGAGATATGGCAGTTTGGAGGTAAGAAACGCTTGAGAAACTCAAAATTTTCGCAGTTCTGATGCTCGAAACGAATAACTAGAACGGCCTAGGGGAAAAGTACGCATAGTGTTGTAATCGGGCGAGTTTCTACTATCAGATGCAACAGAAATTTTGCGGATTGGTCAATCCGTTCGCGAGATATGGCAGTTTGGAAGTAAGAAACGCTTGAGAAACTCAAAATTTTCACAGTTCTGATGCTCGAAACGAATAACTAGAACGGCCTAGGGGAAAAATACGCATAGTGTTGTAATCGGGCGAGTTTCTACTTTCAGATGCAACAGAAATTTTGCGGATTGGTCAATCCGTTCGCGAGATATGGCAGTTTGGAAGTAAGAAACGCTTGAGAAACTCAAAATTTTCGCAGTTCTGATGCTCGAAACGAATAACTAGAACGGCCTAGGGGAAAAGTACGCATACCGTTGTAATCGGGCGAGTTTCTACTTTCAGATGCAACAGAAATTTTGCGGATTGGTCAATCCGTTCGCGAGATATGGCAGTTTGGATGTAAGAAACGCTTGAGAAACTCAAAATTTTCACAGTTCTGATGCTCGAAACGAATAACTAGAACGGCCTAGTGGAAAAGTACGCATACCGTTGTAATCGGGCGAGTTTCTACTTTCAGATGCAACAGAAATTTTGCGGATTGGTCAATCCGTTCGCGAGATATGGCAGTTTGGAGGTAAGAAACGCTCGAGAAACTCAAAATTTTCGCAGTTCTGATGCTCGAAACGAATAACTAGAACGGCCTAGGGGAAAAGTACGCACACCGTTGTAATCGGGCGAGTTTCTACTTTCAGATGCAACAGAAATTTTGCGGATTGGTCAATCCGTTCGCGAGATATGGCAGTTTGGAGGTAAGAAACGCTTGAGAAACTCAAAATTTTCGCAGTTCTGATGCTCGAAACGAATAACTAGAACGGCCTAGGGGAAAAGTACGCATAGTGTTGTAATCGGGCGAGTTTCTACTATCAGATGCAACAGAAATTTTGCGGATTGGTCAATCCGTTCGCGAGATATGGCAGTTTAGAAGTAAGAAACGCTTGAGAAACTCAAAATTTTCACAGTTCTGATGCTCGAAACGAATAACTAGAACGGCCTAGGGGAAAAATACGCATAGTGTTGTAATCGGGCGAGTTTCTACTTTCAGATGCAACAGAAATTTTGCGGATTGGTCAATCCGTTCGCGAGATATGGCAGTTTGGAAGTAAGAAACGCTTGAGAAACTCAAAATTTTCGCAGTTCTGATGCTCGAAACGAATAACTAGAACGGCCTAGGGGAAAAGTACGCATACCGTTGTAATCGGGCGAGTTTCTACTTTCAGATGCAACAGAAATTTTGCGGATTGGTCAATCCGTTCGCGAGATATGGCAGTTTGGATGTAAGAAACGCTTGAGAAACTCAAAATTTTCGCAGTTCTGATGCTCGAAACGAATAACTAGAACTGCCTAGGGGAAAAGTGCGCTTAGTGTTGTAATCGGGCGAGTTTCTACTTTCAGATGCAACAGAAATTTTGCGGATTGGTCAATCCGTTCGCGAGATATGGCAGTTTGGAGGTAAGAAACGCTCGAGAAACTCAAAATTTTCGCAGTTCTGATGCTCGAAACGAATAACTAGAACGGCCTAGGGGAAAAGTACGCACGCCGTTGTAATCGGGCGAGTTTCTACTTTCAGATGCAACAGAAATTTTGCGGATTGGTCAATCCGTTCGCGAGATATGGCAGTTTGGAGGTAAGAAACGCTTGAGAAACTCAAAATTTTCGCAGTTCTGATGCTCGAAACGAATAACTAGAACGGCCTAGGGGAAAAGTACGCATAGTGTTGTAATCGGGCGAGTTTCTACTATCAGATGCAACAGAAATTTTGCGGATTGGTCAATCCGTTCGCGAGATATGGCAGTTTGGAAGTAAGAAACGCTTGAGAAACTCAAAATTTTCACAGTTCTGATGCTCGAAACGAATAACTAGAACGGCCTAGGGGAAAAATACGCATAGTGTTGTAATCGGGCGAGTTTCTACTTTCAGATGCAACAGAAATTTTGCGGATTGGTCAATCCGTTCGCGAGATATGGCAGTTTGGAAGTAAGAAACGCTTGAGAAACTCAAAATTTTCGCAGTTCTGATGCTCGAAACGAATAACTAGAACGGCCTAGGGGAAAAGTACGCATACCGTTGTAATCGGGCGAGTTTCTACTTTCAGATGCAACAGAAATTTTGCGGATTGGTCAATCCGTTCGCGAGATATGGCAGTTTGGATGTAAGAAACGCTTGAGAAACTCAAAATTTTCGCAGTTCTGATGCTCGAAACGAATAACTAGAACTGCCTAGGGGAAAAGTGCGCTTAGTGTTGTAATCGGGCGAGTTTCTACTTTCAGATGCAACAGAAATTTTGCGGATTGGTCAATCCGTTCGCGAGATATGGCAGTTTGGAGGTAAGAAACGCTCGAGAAACTCAAAATTTTCGCAGTTCTGATGCTCGAAACGAATAACTAGAACGGCCTAGGGGAAAAGTACGCACACCGTTGTAATCGGCCAATTTCTACTTTCAGATGCAACAGAAATTTTGCGGATTGGTCAATCCGTTCGCGAGATATGGCAGTTTGGAGGTAAGAAACGCTTGAGAAACTCAAAATTTTCGCAGTTCTGATGCTCGAAACGAATAACTAGAACGGCCTAGGGGAAAAGTACGCATAGTGTTGTAATCGGGCGAGTTTCTACTATCAGATGCAACAGAAATTTTGCGGATTGGTCAATCCGTTCGCGAGATATGGCAGTTTGGAAGTAAGAAACGCTTGAGAAACTCAAAATTTTCGCAGTTCTGATGCTCGAAACGAATAACTAGAACGGCCTAGGGGAAAAGTACGCATACCGTTGTAATCGGGCGAGTTTCTACTTTCAGATGCAACAGAAATTTTGCGGATTGGTCAATCCGTTCGCGAGATATGGCAGTTTGGAAGTAAGAAACGCTTGAGAAAATCAAAATTTTCGCAGTTCTGATGCTCGAAACGAATAACTAGTACGGCCTAGGGGAAAAGTACGAATAGTGTTGTAATCGGGCGAGTTTCTACTTTCAGATGCAACAGAAATTGTGCGGATTGGTCAATCCGATCCCGAGATATGGCAGTTTGGAAGTAAGAAACGCTTGAGAAACTCAAAACTTTCGCAGTTCTGTTGCTCGAAACGAATAACTAGAACGGGCTAGGGGAAAATTACGCATACAGTTGTAATCGGGCTCGTTTCTACTTTCAGATGCAACAGAAATTTTGCGGATTGGTCAATCCGTTCGCGAGATATGGCAGTTAGGAGGTAACAAACGCTCGAGAAACTCAAAATTTTCGCAGTTCTGATGCTCGAAACGAATAACTAGAACGGCCTAGGGGAAAAGTACGCACACCGTTGTAATCGGGCTCGTTTCTACTTTCAGATGCAACAGAAATTTTGCGGATTGGTCAATCCGATCCCGAGATATGGCAGTTTGGAAGTAAGAAACGCTTGAGAAACTCAAAACTTTCGCAGTTCTGTTGCTCGAAACGAATAACTAGAACGGGCTAGGGGAAAATTACGCATACAGTTGTAATCGGGCTCGTTTCTACTTTCAGATGCAACAGAAATTTTGCGGATTGGTCAATCCGTTCGCGAGATATGGCAGTTAGGAGGTAACAAACGCTCGAGAAACTCAAAATTTTCGCAGTTCTGATGCTCGAAACGAATAACTAGAACGGCCTAGGGGAAAAGTACGCACACCGTTGTAATCGGGCGAGTTTCTACTTTCAGATGCAACAGAAATTGTGCGGATTGGTCAATCCGTTCGCGAGATATGGCAGTTTGGAAGTAAGAAACGCTTGAGAAACTCAAAATTTTCACAGTTCTGATGCTCGAAACGAATAACTAGAACGGCCTAGGGGAAAAATACGCATAGTGTTGTAATCGGGCGAGTTTCTACTTTCAGATGCAACAGAAATTTTGCGGATTGGTCAATCCGTTCGCGAGATATGGCAGTTTGGAGGTAAGAAACGCTTGAGAAACTCAAAATTTTCGCATTTCTGATGCTCGAAACGAGTAACTAGAACGGCCTAGGGGAAAAGTACGCATAGAGTTGTAATCGGGCGAGTTTCTACTTTCAGATGCAACAGAAATTTTGCGGATTGGTCAATCCGTTCGCGAGATATGGCAGTTTGGAAGTAAGAAACGCTTGAGAAACTCAAAATTTTCACAGTTCTGATGCTCGAAACGAATAACTAGAACGGCCTAGGGAAAAGTACGCATACCGTTGTAATCGGGCGAGTTTCTACTTTCAGATGCAACAGAAATTTTGCGGATTGGTCAATCCGTTCGCGAGATATGGCAGTTTGGAAGTAAGAAACGCTTGAGAAACTCAAAACTTTCGCAGTTCTGATGCTCGAAACGAATAACTAGAACGGCCTAGGGGAAAAGTACGCATAGTGTTGTAATCGGGCGAGTTTCTACTTTCAGATGCAACAGAAATTTTGCGGATTGGTCAATCCGTTCGCGAGATATGGCAGTTTGGAAGTAAGAAACGCTTGAGAAACTCAAAATTTTCGCAGTTCTGATGCTCGAAACGAATAACTAGAACGGCCTAGGGGAAAAGTACGAATAGTGTTGTAATCGGGCGAGTTTCTACTTTCAGATGCAACAGAAATTGTGCGGATTGGTCAATCCGATCCCGAGATATGGCAGTTTGGAAATAAGAAACGCTTGAGAAACTCAAAACTTTCGCAGTTCTGTTGCTCGAAACGAATAACTAGAACGGGCTAGGGGATAATTACGCATACAGTTGTAATCGGGCTCGTTTCTACTTTCAGATGCAACAGAAATTTTGCGGATTGGTCAATCCGTTCGCGAGATATGGCAGTTAGGAGGTAACAAACGCTCGAGAAACTCAAAATTTTCGCAGTTCTGATGCTCGAAACGAATAACTAGAACGGCCTAGGGGAAAAGTACGCACACCGTTGTAATCGGGCGAGTTTCTACTTTCAGATGCAACAGAAATTTTGCGGATTGGTCAATCCGTTCGGGAGATATGGCAGTTTGGAAGTAAGAAACGCTTGAGAAACTCAAAATTTTTGCAGTTCTGATGCTCGAAACGAATAACTAGGGCGGCCTAGGGGAAAAGTACGCATAGTGTTGTAATCGGGCGAGTTTCTACTTTCAGATGCAACAGAAATTTTGCGGATTGGTCAATCCGTTCGCGAGATATGGCAGTTTGGAGGTAAGAAACGCTTGAGAAACTCAAAATTTTCGCAGTTCTGATGCTCGAAACGAATAACTAGAACGGCCTAGGGGAAAAGTACGCATACCGTTGTAATCGGGCGAGTTTCTACTTTCAGATGCAACAGAAATTTTGCGGATTGGTCAATCCGTTCGCGAGATATGGCAGTTTGGAAGTAAGAAACGCTTGAGAAACTCAAAATTTTCGCAGTTCTGATGCTCGAAACGAATAACTAGAACGGCCTAGGGGAAAAGTACGAATAGTGTTGTAATCGGGCGAGTTTCTACTTTCAGATGCAACAGAAATTGTGCGGATTGGTCAATCCGATCCCGAGATATGGCAGTTTGGAAGTAAGAAACGCTTGAGAAACTCAAAACTTTCGCAGTTCTGTTGCTCGAAACGAATAACTAGAACGGGCTAGGGGAAAATTACGCGTACAGTTGTAATCGGGCTCGTTTCTACTTTCAGATGCAACAGAAATTTTGCGGATTGGTCAATCCGTTCGCGAGATATGGCAGTTAGGAGGTAACAAACGCTCGAGAAACTCAAAATTTTCGCAGTTCTGATGCTCGAAACGTATAACTAGAACGGCCTAGGGGAAAAGTACGCACACCGTTGTAATCGGGCGAGTTTCTACTTTCAGATGCAACAGAAATTTTGCGGATTGGTCAATCCGTTCGCGAGATATGGCAGTTTGGAAGTAAGAAACGCTTGAGAAACTCAAAATTTTTGCAGTTCTGATGCTCGAAACGAATAACTAGGGCGGCCTAGGGGAAAAGTACGCATAGTGTTGTAATCGGGCGAGTTTCTACTTTCAGATGCAACAGAAATTTTGCGGATTGGTCAATCCGTTCGCGAGATATGGCAGTTTGGAGGTAAGAAACGCTTGAGAAACTCAAAATTTTCGCAGTTCTGATGCTCGAAACGAATAACTAGAACGGCCTAGGGGAAAAGTACGCATACCGTTGTAATCGGGCGAGTTTCTACTTTCAGATGCAACAGAAATTTTGCGGATTGGTCAATCCGTTCGCGAGATATGGCAGTTTGGAAGTAAGAAACGCTTGAGAAACTCCAAACTTTCGCAGTTCTGATGCTCGAAACGAATAACTAGAACGGCCTAGGGGAAAAGTACGCATAGTGTTGTAATCGGGCGAGTTTCTACTTTCAGATGCAACAGAAATTTTGCGGATTGGTCAATCCGTTCGCGAGATATGGCAGTTTGGAAGTAAGAAACGCTTGAGAAACTCAAAATTTTTGCAGTTCTGATGCTCGAAACGAATAACTAGGGCGGCCTAGGGGAAAAGTACGCATAGTGTTGTAATCGGGCGAGTTTCTACTTTCAGATGCAACAGAAATTTTGCGGATTGGTCAATCCGTTCGCGAGATATGGCAGTTTGGAGGTAAGAAACGCTTGAGAAACTCAAAATTTTCGCAGTTCTGATGCTCGAAACGAATAACTAGAACGGCCTAGGGGAAAAGTACGCATACCGTTGTAATCGGGCGAGTTTCTACTTTCAGATGCAACAGAAATTTTGCGGATTGGTCAATCCGTTCGCGAGATATGGCAGTTTGGAAGTAAGAAACGCTTGAGAAACTCCAAACTTTCGCAGTTCTGATGCTCGAAACGAATAACTAGAACGGCCTAGGGGAAAAGTACGCATAGTGTTGTAATCGGGCGAGTTTCTACTTTCAGATGCAACAGAAATTTTGCGGATTGGTCAATCCGTTCGCGAGATATGGCAGTTTGGAAGTAAGAAACGCTTGAGAAACTCAAAATTTTCGCAGTTCTGATGCTCGAAACGAATAACTAGTACGGCCTAGGGGAAAAGCACGAATAGTGTTGTAATCGGGCGGGTTTCTACTTTCAGATGCAACAGAAATTGTGCGGATTGGTCAATCCGATCCCGAGATATGGCAGTTTGGAAGTAAGAAACGCTTGAGAAACTCAAAACTTTCGCAGTTCTGTTGCTCGAAACGAATAACTAGAACGGGCTAGGGGAAAATTACGCATACAGTTGTAATCGGGCTCGTTTCTACTTTCAGATGCAACAGAAATTTTGCGGTTTGGTCAATCCGTTCGCGAGATATGGCAGTTAGGAGGTAACAAACGCTCGAGAAACTCAAAATTTTCGCAGTTCTGATGCTCGAAACGAATAACTAGAACGGCCTAGGGGAAAAGTACGCACACCGTTGTAATCGGGCGAGTTTCTACATTCAGATGCAACAGAAATTTTGCGGATTGGTCAATCCGTTCGCGAGATATGGCAGTTTGGAAGTAAGAAACGCTTGAGAAACTCAAAATTTTTGCAGTTCTGATGCTCGAAACGAATAACTAGGGCGGCCTAGGGGAAAAGTACGCATAGTGTTGTAATCGGGCGAGTTTCTACTTTCAGATGCAACAGAAATTTTGCGGATTGGTCAATCCGTTCGCGAGATATGGCAGTTTGGAGGTAAGAAACGCTTGAGAAACTCAAAATTTTCGCAGTTCTGATGCTCGAAACGAATAACTAGAACGGCCTAGGGGAAAAGTACGCATAGAGTTGTAATCGGGCGAGTTTCTACTTTCAGATGCAACAGAAATTTTGCGGATTGGTCAATCCGTTCGCGAGATATGGCAGTTTGGAAGTAAGAAACGCTTGAGAAACTCAAAATTTTCACAGTTCTGATGCTCGAAACGAATAACTAGAACGGCCTAGGGGAAAAGTACGCATACCGTTGTAATCGGGCGAGTTTCTACTTTCAGATGCAACAGAAATTTTGCGGATTGGTCAATCCGTTCGCGAGATATGGCAGTTTGGAAGTAAGAAACGCTTGAGAAACTCCAAACTTTCGCAGTTCTGATGCTCGAAACGAATAACTAGAACGGCCTAGGGGAAAAGTACGCATAGTGTTGTAATCGGGCGAGTTTCTACTTTCAGATGCAACAGAAATTTTGCGGATTGGTCAATCCGTTCGCGAGATATGGCAGTTTGGAAGTAAGAAACGCTTGAGAAACTCAAAATTTTCGCAGTACTGATGCTCGAAACGAATAACTAGAACGGCCTAGGGGAAAAGTACGAATAGCGTTGTAATCGGGCGAGTTTCTACTTTCAGATGCAACAGAAATTGTGCGGATTGGTCAATCCGATCCCGAGATATGGCAGTTTGGAAGTAAGAAACGCTTGAGAAACTCAAAACTTTCGCAGTTCTGTTGCTCGAAACGAATAACTAGAACGGGCTAGGGGAAAATTACGCATACAGTTGTAATCGGGCTCGTTTCTACTTTCAGATGCAACAGAAATTTTGCGGATTGTTCAATCCGTTCGCGAGATATGGCAGTTAGGAGGTAACAAACGCTCGAGAAACTCAAAATTTTCGCAGTTCTGATGCTCGAAACGAATAACTAGAACGGCCTAGGGGAAAAGTACGCACACCGTTGTAATCGGGCGAGTTTCTACTTTCAGATGCAACAGAAATTTTGCGGATTGGTCAATCCGTTCGCGAGATATGGCAGTTTGGAAGTAAGAAACGCTTGAGAAACTCAAAATTTTTGCAGTTCTGATGCTCGAAACGAATAACTAGGGCGGCCTAGGGGAAAAGTACGCATAGTGTTGTAATCGGGCGAGTTTCTACTTTCAGATGCAACAGAAATTTTGCGGATTGGTCAATCCGTTCGCGAGATATGGCAGTTTGGAGGTAAGAAACGCTTGAGAAACTCAAAATTTTCACAGATCTGATGCTCGAAACGAATAGCTAGAACGGCCTAGTGGAAAAGTACGCATACCGTTGTAATCGGGCGTGTTTCTACTTTCAGATGCAACAGAAATTTTGCGGATTGGTCAATCCGTTCGCGAGATATGGCAGTTTGGAGGTAAGAAACGCTTGAGTAACTCAAAATTTTCGCAGTTCTGATGCTCGAAACGAATAACTAGAACGGCCTAGGGGAAAAGTGCGCATAGTGTTGTAATCGGGCGAGTTTCTACTTTCAGATGCAACAGAAATTTTGCGGATTGGTCAATCCGTTCGCGAGATATGGCAGTTTGGAAGTAAGAAACGCTTGAGAAACTCAAAATTTTTGCAGTTCTGATGCTCGAAACGAATAACTAGGGCGGCCTAGGGGAAAAGTACGAACAGTGTTGTAATCGGGCGAGTTTCTACTTTCAGATGCAACAGAAATTGTGCGGATTGGTCAATCCGTTCGCGAGATATGGCAGTTTGGAAGTAAGAAACGCTTGAGAAAAATCAAAATTTTCGCAGTTCTGTTGCTCGAAACGAATAACTAGAACGGGCTAGGGGAAAAGTACGCATACAGTTGTAATCGGGCGAGTTTCTACTTTCAGATGCAACAGAAATTTTGCGGATTGGTAAATCCGTTCGCGAGATATGGCAGTTTGGATGTAAGAAACGCTTGAGAAACTCAAAATTTTCGCAGATCTGATGCTCGAAACGAATAGCTAGAACGGCCTAGTGGAAAAGTACGCATACCGTTGCAATCGGGCGAGTTTCTACTTTCAGATGCAACAGAAATTTTGCGGATTGGTCAATCCGTTCGCGAGATATGGCAGTTTGGAGGTAAGAAACGCTTGGGAAACTCAAAATTTTCGCAGTTCTGATGCTCGAAACGAATAACTAGGGCGGCCTAGGGGAAAAGTACGCATACAGTTGTAATCGGGCGAGTTTCTACTTTCAGATGCAACAGAAATTTTGCGGATTGGTCAATCCGTTCGCGAGATATGGCAGTTTGGAGGTAAGAAACGCTTGAGAAACTCAAAATTTTCGCAGTTCTGGTGCTCGAAACGAATAACTAGAACGGCCTAGGGGAAAAGTACGAATAGTGTTGTAATCGGGCGAGTTTCTACTTTCAGATGCAACAGAAATTGTGCGGATTGGCCAATCCGTTCGCGAGATATGGCAGTTTGGAAGTAAGAAACGCTTGAGAAACTCAAAATTTTCGCAGTTCTGTTGCTCGAAACGAATAACTAGAACGGGCTAGGGGAAAAGTACGCATACAGTTGTAATCGGGCGAGTTTCTACTTTCAGATGCAACAGAAATTTTGCGGATTGGTAAATCCGTTCGCGAGATATGGCAGTTTGGAGGTAAGAAACGCTTGAGAAACTCAAAATTTTCGCAGTTCTGATGCTCGAAACGAATAACTAGAACGGCCTAGGGGAAAAGTGCGCATAGTGTTGTAATCGGGCGAGTTTCTACTTTCAGATGCAACAGAAATTTTGCGGATTGGTCAATCCGTTCGCGAGATATGGCAGTTTGGAAGTAAGAAACGCTTGAGAAACTCAAAATTTTCGCAGTTCTGATGCTCGAAACGAATAACTAGAACGGCCTAGGGGAAAAGTGCGCATAGTGTTGTAATCGGGCGAGTTTCTACTTTCAGATGCAACAGAAATTTTGCGGATTGGTCAATCCGTTCGCGAGATATGGCAGTTTGGAAGTAAGAAACGCTTGAGAAACTCAAAATTTTCGCAGTTCTGATGCTCGAAACGAATAACTAGAACGGCCTAGGGGAAAAGTGCGCATAGTGTTGTAATCGGGCGAGTTTCTACTTTCAGATGCAACAGAAATTTTGCGGATTGGTCAATCCGTTCGCGAGATATGGCAGTTTGGAAGTAAGAAACGCTTGAGAAACTCAAAATTTTCACAGTTCTGATGCTCGAAACGAATAACTAGAACGGCCTAGGGGAAAAGTACGCATACCGTTGTAATCGGCGAGTTTCTACTTTCAGATGCAACAGAAATTTTGCGGATTGGTCAATCCGTTCGCGAGATATGGCAGTTTGGAAGTAAGAAACGCTTGAGAAACTCAAAATTTTTGCAGTTCTGATGCTCGAAACGAATAACTAGGGCGGCCTAGGGGAAAAGTACGCACAGTGTTGTAATCGGGCGAGTTTCTACTTTCAGATGCAACAGAAATTTTGCGGATTGGTCAATCCTTTCGCGAGATATGGCAGTTTGGAGGTAAGAAACGCTTGAGAAACTCAAAATTTTCGCAGTTCTGATGCTCGAAACGAATAACTAGAACGGCCTAGGGGAAAAGTACGAATAGTGTTGTAATCGGGCGAGTTTCTACTTTCAGATGCAACAGAAATTTTGCGGATTGGTCAATCCGTTCGCGAGATATGGCAGTTTGGAAGTAAGAAACGCTTGAGAAACTCAAAATTTTCGCAGTTCTGATGCTCGAAATGAATAACTAGAACGGCCTAGGGGAAAAGTACGCATAGTGTTGTAATCGGGCGAGTTTCTACTTTCAGATGCAACAGAAATTTTGCGGATTGGTCAATCCGTTCGCGAGATATGGCAGTTTGGAAGTAAGAAACGCTTCAGAAACTCAAAATTTTCGCAGTTCTGATGCTCGAAACGAATAACTAGGGCGGCCTAGGGGAAAAGTAAGCATAGTGTTGTAATCGTGCGAGATTCTACTTTCAGTTGCAACAGAAATTTTGCGGATTGGTCAATCCGTTCGCGAGATATGGCAGTTTGGAGGTAAGAAACGCTTGAGAAACTCAAAATTTTCGCAGTTCTGATGCTCGAAACGAATAACTAGAACGGCCTAGGGGAAAAGTACGGACAGTGTTGTAATCGGGCGAGTTTCTACTTTCAGATGCAACAGAAATTGTGCGGATTGGTTAATCCGTTCGCGAGATATGGCAGTTTGGAAGTAAGAAACGCTTGAGAAACTCAAAATTTTCGCAGTTCTGTTGCTCGAAACGAATAACTAGAACGGCCTAGGGGAAAAGTACGCATACCGTTGTAATCGGGCGAGTTTCTACTTTCAGATGCAACAGAAATTTTGCGGATTGGTCAATCCGTTCGCGAGATATGGCAGTTTGGAAGTAAGAAACGCTTGAGAAACTCAAAATTTTTGCAGTTCTGATGCTCGAAACGAATAACTAGGGCGGCCTAGAGGAAAAGTACGCATACCGTTGTAATCGGGCGAGTTTCTACTTTCAGATGCAACAGAAATTTTGCGGATTGGTCAATCCGTTCGCGAGATATGGCAGTTTGGAAGTAAGAAACGCTTGAGAAACTCCAAACTTTCGCAGTTCTGATGCTCGAAACGAATAACTAGAACGGCCTAGGGGAAAAGTACGCATAGTGTTGTAATCGGGCGAGTTTCTACTTTCAGATGCAACAGAAATTTTGCGGATTGGTCAATCCGTTCGCGAGATATGGCAGTTTGGAAGTAAGAAACGCTTGAGAAACTCAAAATTTTTGCAGTTCTGATGCTCGAAACGAATAACTAGGGCGGCCTAGGGGAAAAGTACGCATAGTGTTGTAATCGGGCGAGTTTCTACTTTCAGATGCAATAGAAATTTTGCGGATTGGTCAATCCGTTCGCGAGATATGGCAGTTTGGAGGTAAGAAACGCTTGAGAAACTCAAAATTTTCGCAGTTCTGATGCTCGAAACGAATAACTAGAACGGCCTAGGGGAAAAGTACGCATACCGTTGTAATCGGGCGAGTTTCTACTTTCAGATGCAACAGAAATTTTGCGGATTGGTCAATCCGTTCGCGAGATATGGCAGTTTGGAAGTAAGAAACGCTTGAGAAACTCCAAACTTTCGCAGTTCTGATGCTCGAAACGAATAACTAGAACGGCCTAGGGGAAAAGTACGCATAGTGTTGTAATCGGGCGAGTTTCTACTTTCAGATGCAACAGAAATTTTGCGGATTGGTCAATCCGTTCGCGAGATATGGCAGTTTGGAAGTAAGAAACGCTTGAGAAACTCAAAATTTTTGCAGTTCTGATGCTCGAAACGAATAACTAGGGCGGCCTAGGGGAAAAGTACGCATAGTGTTGTAATCGGGCGAGTTTCTACTTTCAGATGCAACAGAAATTTTGCGGATTGGTCAATCCGTTCGCGAGATATGGCAGTTTGGAGGTAAGAAACGCTTGAGAAACTCAAAATTTTCGCAGTTCTGATGCTCGAAACGAATAACTAGAACGGCCTAGGGGAAAAGTACGCATAGAGTTGTAATCGGGCGAGTTTCTACTTTCAGATGCAACAGAAATTTTGCGGATTGGTCAATCCGTTCGCGAGATATGGCAGTTTGGAAGTAAGAAACGCTTGAGAAACTCAAAATTTTCACAGTTCTGATGCTCGAAACGAATAACTAGAACGGCCTAGGGGAAAAGTACGCATACCGTTGTAATCGGGCGAGTTTCTACTTTCAGATGCAACAGAAATTTTGCGGATTGGTCAATCCGTTCGCGAGATATGGCAGTTTGGAAGTAAGAAACGCTTGAGAAACTCCAAACTTTCGCAGTTCTGATGCTCGAAACGAATAACTAGAACGGCCTAGGGGAAAAGTACGCATAGTGTTGTAATCGGGCGAGTTTCTACTTTCAGATGCAACAGAAATTTTGCGGATTGGTCAATCCGTTCGCGAGATATGGCAGTTTGGAAGTAAGAAACGCTTGAGAAACTCAAAATTTTCGCAGTACTGTTGCTCGAAACGAATAACTAGAACGGCCTAGGGGAAAAGTACGAATAGTGTTGTAATCGGGCGAGTTTCTACTTTCAGATGCAACAGAAATTGTGCGGATTGGTCAATCCGATCCCGAGATATGGCAGTTTGGAAGTAAGAAACGCTTGAGAAACTCAAAACTTTCGCAGTTCTGTTGCTCGAAACGAATAACTAGAACGGGCTAGGGGAAAATTACGCATACAGTTGTAATCGGGCTCGTTTCTACTTTCAGATGCAACAGAAATTTTGCGGATTGTTCAATCCGTTCGCGAGATATGGCAGTTAGGAGGTAACAAACGCTCGAGAAACTCAAAATTTTCGCAGTTCTGATGCTCGAAACGAATAACTAGAACGGCCTAGGGGAAAAGTACGCACACCGTTGTAATCGGGCGAGTTTCTACTTTCAGATGCAACAGAAATTTTGCGGATTGGTCAATCCGTTCGCGAGATATGGCAGTTTGGAAGTAAGAAACGCTTGAGAAACTCAAAATTTTTGCAGTTCTGATGCTCGAAACGAATAACTAGGGCGGCCTAGGGGAAAAGTACGCATAGTGTTGTAATCGGGCGAGTTTCTACTTTCAGATGCAACAGAAATTTTGCGGATTGGTCAATCCGTTCGCGAGATATGGCAGTTTGGAGGTAAGAAACGCTTGAGAAACTCAAAATTTTCGCAGTTCTGGTGCTCGAAACGAATAACTAGAACGGCCTAGGGGAAAAGTACGAATAGTGTTGTAATCGGGCGAGTTTCTACTTTCAGATGCAACAGAAATTGTGCGGATTGGCCAATCCGTTCGCGAGATATGGCAGTTTGGAAGTAAGAAACGCTTGAGAAACTCAAAATTTTCGCAGTTCTGTTGCTCGAAACGAATAACTAGAACGGGCTAGGGGAAAAGTACGCATACAGTTGTAATCGGGCGAGTTTCTACTTTCAGATGCAACAGAAATTTTGCGGATTGGTAAATCCGTTCGCGAGATATGGCAGTTTGGAGGTAAGAAACGCTTGAGAAACTCAAAATTTTCGCAGTTCTGATGCTCGAAACGAATAACTAGAACGGCCTAGGGGAAAAGTGCGCATAGTGTTGTAATCGGGCGAGTTTCTACTTTCAGATGCAACAGAAATTTTGCGGATTGGTCAATCCGTTCGCGAGATATGGCAGTTTGGAAGTAAGAAACGCTTGAGAAACTCAAAATTTTCGCAGTTCTGATGCTCGAAACGAATAACTAGAACGGCCTAGGGGAAAACTGCGCATAGTGTTGTAATCGGGCGAGTTTCTACTTTCAGATGCAACAGAAATTTTGCGGATTGGTCAATCCGTTCGCGAGATATGGCAGTTTGGAAGTAAGAAACGCTTGAGAAACTCAAAATTTTCGCAGTTCTGATGCTCGAAACGAATAACTAGAACGGCCTAGGGGAAAAGTGCGCATAGTGTTGTAATCGGGCGAGTTTCTACTTTCAGATGCAACAGAAATTTTGCGGATTGGTCAATCCGTTCGCGAGATATGGCAGTTTGGAAGTAAGAAACGCTTGAGAAACTCAAAATTTTCACAGTTCTGATGCTCGAAACGAATAACTAGAACGGCCTAGGGGAAAAGTACGCATACCGTTGTAATCGGCGAGTTTCTACTTTCAGATGCAACAGAAATTTTGCGGATTGGTCAATCCGTTCGCGAGATATGGCAGTTTGGAAGTAAGAAACGCTTGAGAAACTCAAAATTTTTGCAGTTCTGATGCTCGAAACGAATAACTAGGGCGGCCTAGGGGAAAAGTACGCACAGTGTTGTAATCGGGCGAGTTTCTACTTTCAGATGCAACAGAAATTTTGCGGATTGGTCAATCCTTTCGCGAGATATGGCAGTTTGGAGGTAAGAAACGCTTGAGAAACTCAAAATTTTCGCAGTTCTGATGCTCGAAACGAATAACTAGAACGGCCTAGGGGAAAAGTACGAATAGTGTTGTAATCGGGCGAGTTTCTACTTTCAAATGCAACAGAAATTTTGCGGATTGGTCAATCCGTTCGCGAGATATGGCAGTTTGGAAGTAAGAAACGCTTGAGAAACTCAAAATTTTCGCAGTTCTGATGCTCGAAATGAATAACTAGAACGGCCTAGGGGAAAAGTACGCATAGTGTTGTAATCGGGCGAGTTTCTACTTTCAGATGCAACAGAAATTTTGCGGATTGGTCAATCCGTTCGCGAGATATGGCAGTTTGGAAGTAAGAAACGCTTCAGAAACTCAAAATTTTCGCAGTTCTGATGCTCGAAACGAATAACTAGGGCGGCCTAGGGGAAAAGTACGCATAGTGTTGTAATCGTGCGAGATTCTACTTTCAGTTGCAACAGAAATTTTGCGGATTGGTCAATCCGTTCGCGAGATATGGCAGTTTGGAGGTAAGAAACGCTTGAGAAACTCAAAATTTTCGCAGTTCTGATGCTCGAAACGAATAACTAGAACGGCCTAGGGGAAAAGTACGGACAGTGTTGTAATCGGGCGAGTTTCTACTTTCAGATGCAACAGAAATTGTGCGGATTGGTTAATCCGTTCGCGAGATATGGCAGTTTGGAAGTAAGAAACGCTTGAGAAACTCAAAATTTTCGCAGTTCTGTTGCTCGAAACGAATAACTAGAACGGCCTAGGGGAAAAGTACGCATACCGTTGTAATCGGGCGAGTTTCTACTTTCAGATGCAACAGAAATTTTGCGGATTGGTCAATCCGTTCGCGAGATATGGCAGTTTGGAAGTAAGAAACGCTTGAGAAACTCAAAATTTTTGCAGTTCTGATGCTCGAAACGAATAACTAGGGCGGCCTAGGGGAAAAGTACGCATACCGTTGTAATCGGGCGAGTTTCTACTTTCAGATGCAACAGAAATTTTGCGGATTGGTCAATCCGTTCGCGAGATATGGCAGTTTGGAAGTAAGAAACGCTTGAGAAACTCAAAATTTTCGCAGTTCTGTTGCTCGAAACGAATAACTAGAACGGGCTAGGGGAAAAGTACGCATACAGTTGTAATCGGGCGAGTTTCTACTTTCAGATGCAACAGAAATTTTGCGGATTGGTAAATCCGTTCGCGAGATATGGCAGTTTGGAAGTAAGAAACGCTTGAGAAACTCAAAATTTTCGCAGTTCTGTTGCTCGAAACGAATAACTAGAACGGGCTAGGGGAAAAGTACGCATACAGTTGTAATCGGGCGAGTTTCTACTTTCAGATGCAACAGAAATTTTGCGGATTGGTAAATCCGTTCGCGAGATATGGCAGTTTGGATGTAAGAAACGCTTGAGAAACTCAAAATTTTCGCAGATCTGATGCTCGAAACGAATAACTAGAACGGCCTAGGGGAAAAGTGCGCATAGTGTTGTAATCGGGCGAGTTTCTACTTTCAGATGCAACAGAAATTTTGCGGATTGGTCAATCCGTTCGCGAGATATGGCAGTTTGGAAGTAAGAAACGCTTGAGAAACTCAAAATTTTCACAGTTCTGATGCTCGAAACGAATAACTAGAACGGCCTAGGGGAAAAGTACGCATACCGTTGTAATCGGGCGAGTTTCTACTTTCAGATGCAACAGAAATTTTGCGGATTGGTCAATCCGTTCGCGAGATATGGCAGTTTGGAAGTAAGAAACGCTTGAGAAACTCAAAATTTTTGCAGTTCTGATGCTCGAAACGAATAACTAGGGCGGCCTAGGGGAAAAGTACGCACAGTGTTGTAATCGGGCGAGTTTCTACTTTCAGATGCAACAGAAATTTTGCGGATTGGTCAATCCGTTCGCGAGATATGGCAGTTTGGAGGTAAGAAACGCTTGAGAAACTCAAAATTTTCGCAGTTCTGATGCTCGAAACGAATAACTAGAACGGCCTAGGGGAAAAGTACGAATAGTGTTGTAATCGGGCGAGTTTCTACTTTCAGATGCAACAGAAATTTTGCGGATTGGTCAATCCGTTCGCGAGATATGGCAGTTTGGAAGTAAGAAACGCTTGAGAAACTCAAAATTTTCGCAGTTCTGATGCTCGAAACGAATAACTAGAACGGCCTAGGGGAAAAGTACGCATAGTGTTGTAATCGGGCGAGTTTCTACTTTCAGATGCAACAGAAATTTTGCGGATTGGTCAATCCGTTCGCGAGATATGGCAGTTTGGAAGTAAGAAACGCTTCAGAAACTCAAAATTTTCGCAGTTCTGATGCTCGAAACGAATAACTAGGGCGGCCTAGGGGAAAAGTACGCATAGTGTTGTAATCGTGCGAGATTCTACTTTCAGTTGCAACAGAAATTTTGCGGATTGGTCAATCCGTTCGCGAGATATGGCAGTTTGGAGGTAAGAAACGCTTGAGAAACTCAAAATTTTCGCAGTTCTGATGCTCGAAACGAATAACTAGAACGGCCTAGGGGAAAAGTACGGACAGTGTTGTAATCGGGCGAGTTTCTACTTTCAGATGCAACAGAAATTGTGCGGATTGGTTAATCCGTTCGCGAGATATGGCAGTTTGGAAGTAAGAAACGCTTGAGAAACTCAAAATTTTCGCAGTTCTGTTGCTCGAAACGAATAACTAGAACGGCCTAGGGGAAAAGTACGCATACCGTTGTAATCGGGCGAGTTTCTACTTTCAGATGCAACAGAAATTTTGCGGATTGGTCAATCCGTTCGCGAGATATGGCAGTTTGGAAGTAAGAAACGCTTGAGAAACTCAAAATTTTTGCAGTTCTGATGCTCGAAACGAATAACTAGGGCGGCCTAGGGGAAAAGTACGCATACCGTTGTAATCGGGCGAGTTTCTACTTTCAGATGCAACAGAAATTTTGCGGATTGGTCAATCCGTTCGCGAGATATGGCAGTTTGGAAGTAAGAAACGCTTGAGAAACTCAAAATTTTCGCAGTTCTGTTGCTCGAAACGAATAACTAGAACGGGCTAGGGGAAAAGTACGCATACAGTTGTAATCGGGCGAGTTTCTACTTTCAGATGCAACAGAAATTTTGCGGATTGGTAAATCCGTTCGCGAGATATGGCAGTTTGGATGTAAGAAACGCTTGAAAAACTCAAAATTTTCGCAGATCTGATGCTCGAAACGAATAACTAGAACGGCCTAGGGGAAAAGTACGCACACCGTTGTAATCGGGCGAGTTTCTACTTTCAGATGCAACAGAAATTTTGCAGATTGGTCAATCCGTTCGCGAGATATGGCAGTTTGGAAGTAAGAAACGCTTGAGAAACTCAAAATTTTTGCAGTTCTGATGCTCGAAACGAATAACTAGGGCGGCCTAGGGGAAAAGTACGCATAGTGTTGTAATCGGGCGAGTTTCTACTTTCAGATGCAACAGAAATTTTGCGGATTGGTCAATCCGTTCGCGAGATATGGCAGTTTGGAGGTAAGAAACGCTTGAGAAACTCAAAATTTTCGCAGTTCTGGTGCTCGAAACGAATAACTAGAACGGCCTAGGGGAAAAGTACGAATAGTGTTGTAATCGGGCGAGTTTCTACTTTCAGATGCAACAGAAATTGTGCGGATTGGCCAATCCGTTCGCGAGATATGGCAGTTTGGAAGTAAGAAACGCTTGAGAAACTCAAAATTTTCGCAGTTCTGTTGCTCGAAACGAATAACTAGAACGGGCTAGGGGAAAAGTACGCATACAGTTGTAATCGGGCGAGTTTCTACTTTCAGATGCAACAGAAATTTTGCAGATTGGTCAATCCGTTCGCGAGATATGGCAGTTTGGAAGTAAGAAACGCTTGAGAAACTCAAAATTTTCGCAGTTCTGATGCTCGAAACGAATAACTAGAACGGCCTAGGGGAAAAGTACGAATAGTGTTGTAATCGGGCGAGTTTCTACTTTCAGATGCAACAGAAATTTTGCGGATTGGTCAATCCGTTCGCGAGATATGGCAGTTTGGAAGTAAGAAACGCTTGAGAAACTCAAAATTTTCGCAGTTCTGATGCTCGAAACGAATAACTAGAACGGCCTAGGGGAAAAGTACGCATAGTGTTGTAATCGGGCGAGTTTCTACTTTCAGATGCAACAGAAATTTTGCGGATTGGTCAATCCTTTCGCGAGATATGGCAGTTTGGAAGTAAGAAACGCTTCAGAAACTCAAAATTTTCGCAGTTCTGATGCTCGAAACGAATAACTAGGGCGGCCTAGGGGAAAAGTACGCATAGTGTTGTAATCGTGCGAGATTCTACTTTCAGTTGCAACAGAAATTTTGCGGATTGGTCAATCCGTTCGCGAGATATGGCAGTTTGGAGGTAAGAAACGCTTGAGAAACTCAAAATTTTCGCAGTTCTGATGCTCGAAACGAATAACTAGAACGGCCTAGGGGAAAAGTACGGACAGTGTTGTAATCGGGCGAGTTTCTACTTTCAGATGCAACAGAAATTGTGCGGATTGGTTAATCCGTTCGCGAGATATGGCAGTTTGGAAGTAAGAAACGCTTGAGAAACTCAAAATTTTCGCAGTTCTGTTGCTCGAAACGAATAACTAGAACGGCCTAGGGGAAAAGTACGCATACCGTTGTAATCGGGCGAGTTTCTACTTTCAGATGCAACAGAAATTTTGCGGATTGGTCAATCCGTTCGCGAGATATGGCAGTTTGGAAGTAAGAAACGCTTGAGAAACTCAAAATTTTTGCAGTTCTGATGCTCGAAACGAATAACTAGGGCGGCCTAGGGGAAAAGTACGCATACCGTTGTAATCGGGCGAGTTTCTACTTTCAGATGCAATAAAAATTTTGCGGATTGGTCAATCCGTTCGCGAGATATGGCAGTTTGGAAGTAAGAAACGCTTGAGAAACTCAAAATTTTCGCAGTTCTGTTGCTCGAAACGAATAACTAGAACGGGCTAGGGGAAAAGTACGCATACAGTTGTAATCGGGCGAGTTTCTACTTTCAGATGCAACAGAAATTTTGCGGATTGGTAAATCCGTTCGCGAGATATGGCAGTTTGGATGTAAGAAACGCTTGAGAAACTCAAAATTTTCGCAGATCTGATGCTCGAAACGAATAACTAGAACGGCCTAGGGGAAAAGTACGCACACCGTTGTAATCGGGCGAGCTTCTACTTTCAGATGCAACAGAAATTTTGCAGATTGGTCAATCCGTTCGCGAGATATGGCAGTTTGGAAGTAAGAAACGCTTGAGAAACTCAAAATTTTTGCAGTTCTGATGCTCGAAACGAATAACTAGGGCGGCCTAGGGGAAAAGTACGCATAGTGTTGTAATCGGGCGAGTTTCTACTTTCAGATGCAACAGAAATTTTGCGGATTGGTCAATCCGTTCGCGAGATATGGCAGTTTGGAGGTAAGAAACGCTTGAGAAACTCAAAATTTTCGCAGTTCTGGTGCTCGAAACGAATAACTAGAACGGCCTAGGGGAAAAGTACGAATAGTGTTGTAATCGGGCGAGTTTCTACTTTCAGATGCAACAGAAATTGTGCGGATTGGCCAATCCGTTCGCGAGATATGGCAGTTTGGAAGTAAGAAACGCTTGAGAAACTCAAAATTTTCGCAGTTCTGTTGCTCGAAACGAATAACTAGAACGGGCTAGGGGAAAAGTACGCATACAGTTGTAATCGGGCGAGTTTCTACTTTCAGATGCAACAGAAATTTTGCGGATTGGTAAATCCGTTCGCGAGATATGGCAGTTTGGATGTAAGAAACGCTTGAGAAACTCAAAATTTTCGCAGATCTGATGCTCGAAACGAATAGCTAGAACGGCCTAGTGGAAAAGTACGCATACCGTTGTAATCGGGCGAGTTTCTACTTTCAGATGCAACAGAAATTTTGCGGATTGGTCAATCCGTTCGCGAGATATGGCAGTTTGGAGGTAAGAAACGCTTGAGAAACTCAAAATTTTCGCAGTTCTGATGCTCGAAACGAATAACTAGAACGGCCTAGGGGAAAAGTGCGCATAGTGTTGTAATCGGGCGAGTTTCTACTTTCAGATGCAACAGAAATTTTGCGGATTGGTCAATCCGTTCGCGAGATATGGCAGTTTGGAAGTAAGAAACGCTTGAGAAACTCAAAATTTTCGCAGTTCTGATGCTCGAAACGAATAACTAGAACGGCCTAGGGGAAAAGTGCGCATAGTGTTGTAATCGGGCGAGTTTCTACTTTCAGATGCAACAGAAATTTTGCGGATTGGTCAATCCGTTCGCGAGATATGACAGTTTGGAAGTAAGAAACGCTTGAGAAACTCAAAATTTTCACAGTTCTGATGCTCGAAACGAATAACTAGAACGGCCTAGGGGAAAAGTACGCATACCGTTGTAATCGGGCGAGTTTCTACTTTCAGATGCAACAGAAATTTTGCGGATTGGTCAATCCGTTCGCGAGATATGGCAGTTTGGAAGTAAGAAACGCTTGAGAAACTCAAAATTTTTGCAGTTCTAATGCTCGAAACGAATAACTAGGGCGGCCTAGGGGAAAAGTACGCACAGTGTTGTAATCGGGCGAGTTTCTACTTTCAGATGCAACAGAAATTTTGCGGATTGGTCAATCCGTTCGCGAGATATGGCAGTTTGGAGGTAAGAAACGCTTGAGAAACTCAAAATTTTCGCAGTTCTGTTGCTCGAAACGAATAACTAGAACGGGCTAGGGGAAAAGTACGCATACAGTTGTAATCGGGCGAGTTTCTACTTTCAGATGCAACAGAAATTTTGCGGATTGGTCAATCCGTTCGCGAGATATGGCAGTTTGGAAGTAAGAAACGCTTGAGAAACTCAAAATTTTCGCAGTTCTGTTGCTCGAAACGAATAACTAGAACGGGCTAGGGGAAAAGTACGCATACAGTTGTAGTCGGGCGAGTTTCTACTTTCTGATGCAACAGAAATTTTGCGGATTGGTAAATCCGTTCGCGAGATATGGCAGTTTGGATGTAAGAAACGCTTGAGAAACTCAAAATTTTTGCAGTTCTGATGCTCGAAACGAATAACTAGGGCGGCCTAGGGGAAAAGTACGCATAGTGTTGTAATCGGGCGAGTTTCTACTTTCAGATGCAACAGAAATTTTGCGGATTGGTCAATCCGTTCGCGAGATATGGCAGTTTGGAGGTAAGAAACGCTTGAGAAACTCAAAATTTTCGCAGTTCTGATGCTCGAAACGAATAACTAGAACGGCCTAGGGGAAAAGTACGAATAGTGTTGTAATCGGGCGAGTTTCTACTTTCAGATGCAACAGAAATTTTGCGGATTGGTCAATCCGTTCGCGAGATATGGCAGTTTGGAAGTAAGAAACGCTTGAGAAACTCAAAATTTTTGCAGTTCTGATGCTCGAAACGAATAAATAGGTCGGCCTAGGGGAAAAGTACGCATAGTGTTGTAATCGGGCGAGTTTCTACTTTCAGATGCAACAGAAATTTTGCGGATTGGTCAATCCGTTCGCGAGATATGGCAGTTTGGAGGTAAGAAACGCTTGAGAAACTCAAAATTTTCGCAGTTCTGATGCTCGAAACGAATAACTAGAACGGCCTAGGGGAAAAGTACGAATAGTGTTGTAATCGGGCGAGTTTCTACTTTCAGATGCAACAGAAATTTTGCGGATTGGTCAATCCGTTCGCGAGATATGGCAGTTTGGAAGTAAGAAACGCTTCAGAAACTCAAAATTTTCGCAGTTCTGATGCTCGAAACGAATAACTAGGGCGGCCTAGGGGAAAAGTACGCATAGTGTTGTAATCGTGCGAGATTCTACTTTCAGTTGCAACAGAAATTTTGCGGATTGGTCAATCCGTTCGCGAGATATGGCAGTTTGGAAGTAAGAAACGCTTGAGAAACTCAAAATTTTCGCAGTTCTGATGCTCGAAACGAATAACTAGAACGGCCTAGGGGAAAAGTACGGACAGTGTTGTAATCGGGCGAGTTTCTACTTTCAGATGCAACAGAAATTGTGCGGATTGGTTAATCCGTTCGCGAGATATGGCAGTTTGGAAGTAAGAAACGCTTGAGAAACTCAAAATTTTCCCAGTTCTGTTGCTCGAAACGAATAACTAGAACGGCCTAGGGGAAAAGTACGCATACCGTTGTAATCGGGCGAGTTTCTACTTTCAGATGCAACAGAAATTTTGCGGATTGGTCAATCCGTTCGCGAGATATGGCAGTTTGGAAGTAAGAAACGCTTGAGAAACTCAAGTTTTTGCAGTTCTGATGCTCGAAACGAATAACTAGGGCGGCCTAGGGGAAAAGTACGCATACCGTTGTAATCGGGCGAGTTTCTACTTTCAGATGCAACAGAAATTTTGCGGATTGGTCAATCCGTTCGCGAGATATGGCAGTTTGGAAGTAAGAAACGCTTGAGAAACTCAAAATTTTCGCAGTCCTGTTGCTCGAAACGAATAACTAGAACGGGCTAGGGGAAAAGTACGCATACAGTTGTAATCGGGCGAGTTTCTACTTTCAGATGCAACAGAAATTTTGCGGATTGTTAAATCCGTTCGCGAGATATGGCAGTTTGGATGTAAGAAACGCTTGAGAAACTCAAAATTTTCGCAGATCTGATGCTCGAAACGAATAACTAGAACGGCCTAGGGGAAAAGTACGCACACCGTTGTAATCGGGCGAGTTTCTACTTTCAGATGCAACAGAAATTTTGCGGATTGGTCAATCCGTTCGCGAGATATGGCAGTTTGGAAGTAAGAAACGCTTCAGAAACTCAAAATTTTTGCAGTTCTGATGCTCGAAACGAATAACTAGGGCGGCCTAGGGGAAAAGTACGCATAGTGTTGTAATCGGGCGAGTTTCTACTTTCAGATGCAACAGAAATTTTGCGGATTGGTCAATCCGTTCGCGAGATATGGCAGTTTGGAGGTAAGAAACGCTTGAGAAACTCAAAATTTTCGCAGTTCTGGTGCTCGAAACGAATAACTAGAACGGCCTAGGGGAAAAGTACGAATAGTGTTGTAATCGGGCGAGTTTCTACTTTCAGATGCAACAGAAATTGTGCGGATTGGCCAATCCGTTCGCGAGATATGGCAGTTTGGAAGTAAGAAACGCTTGAGAAACTCAAAATTTTCGCAGTTCTGTTGCTCGAAACGAATAACTAGAACGGGCTAGGGGAAAAGTACGTATACAGTTGTAATCGGGCGAGTTTCTACTTTCAGATGCAACAGAAATTTTGCGGATTGGTCAATCCGTTCGCGAGATATGGCAGTTTGGAGGTAAGAAACGCTTGAGAAACTCAAAATTTTCGCAGTTCTAATGCTCGAAACGAATAACTAGAACGGCCTAGGGGAAAAGTACGAATAGTGTTGTAATCGGGCGAGTTTCTACTTTCAGATGCAACAGAAATTGTGCGGATTGGTCAATCCGTTCGCGAGATATGGCAGTTTGGAAGTAAGAAACGCTTGAGAAACTCAAAATTTTCGCAGTTCTGATGCTCGAAACGAATAACTAGAACGACCTAGGGGAAAAGTACGCATAGTGTTGTAATCGGGCGAGTTTCTACTTTCAGATGCAACAGAAATTTTGCGGATTGGTCAATCCGTTCGCGAGATATGGCAGTTTGGAAGTAAGAAACGCTTGAGGAACTCAAAATTTTCACAGTTCTGATGCTCGACACGAATAACTAGAACGGCCTAGGGGAAAAGTACAGACAGTGTTGTAATCGGGCAAGTTTCTACTTTCAGATGCAACAGAAATTGTGCGGATTGGTCAATCCGTTCGCGAGATATGGCAGTTTGGAGGTAAGAAACGCTTGAGAAACTCAAAATTTTCGCAGTTCTGATGCTCGAAACGAATAACTAGAACGGCCTAGGGGAAAAGTGCGCATAGTGTTGTAATCGGGCGAGTTTCTACTTTCAGATGCAACAGAAATTTTGCGGATTGGTCAATCCGTTCGCGAGATATGGCAGTTTGGAAGTAAGAAACGCTTGAGAAACTCAAAATTTTCGCAGTTCTGATGCTCGAAACGAATAACTAGAACGGCCTAGGGGAAAAGTGCGCATAGTGTTGTAATCGGGCGAGTTTCTACTTTCAGATGCAACAGAAATTTTGCGGATTGGTCAATCCGTTCGCGAGATATGACAGTTTGGAAGTAAGAAACGCTTGAGAAACTCAAAATTTTCACAGTTCTGATGCTCGAAACGAATAACTAGAACGGCCTAGGGGAAAAGTACGCATACCGTTGTAATCGGGCGAGTTTCTACTTTCAGATGCAACAGAAATTTTGCGGATTGGTCAATCCGTTCGCGAGATATGGCAGTTTGGAAGTAAGAAACGCTTGAGAAACTCAAAATTTTTGCAGTTCTGATGCTCGAAACGAATAACTAGGGCGGCCTAGGGGAAAAGTACGCACAGTGTTGTAATCGGGCGAGTTTCTACTTTCAGATGCAACAGAAATTTTGCGGATTGGTCAATCCGTTCGCGAGATATGGCAGTTTGGAGGTAAGAAACGCTTGAGAAACTCAAAATTTTCGCAGTTCTGTTGCTCGAAACGAATAACTAGAACGGGCTAGGGGAAAAGTACGCATACAGTTGTAATCGGGCGAGTTTCTACTTTCAGATGCAACAGAAATTTTGCGGATTGGTCAATCCGTTCGCGAGATATGGCAGTTTGGAAGTAAGAAACGCTTGAGAAACTCAAAATTTTCGCAGTTCTGTTGCTCGAAACGAATAACTAGAACGGGCTAGGGGAAAAGTACGCATACAGTTGTAGTCGGGCGAGTTTCTACTTTCTGATGCAACAGAAATTTTGCGGATTGGTAAATCCGTTCGCGAGATATGGCAGTTTGGATGTAAGAAACGCTTGAGAAACTCAAAATTTTCTTAGATCTGATGCTCGAAACGAATAGCTAGAACGGCCTAGTGGAAAAGTACGCATACCGTTGTAATCGGGCGAGTTTCTACTTTCAGATGCAACAGAAATTTTGCGGATTGGTCAATCCGTTCGCGAGATATGGCAGTTTGGAGGTAAGAAACGCTTGAGAAACTCAAAATTTTCGCAGTTCTGATGCTCGAAACGAATAACTAGAACGGCCTAGGGGAAAAGTGCGCATAGTGTTGTAATCGGCCGAGTTTCTACTTTCAGATGCAACAGAAATTTTGCGGATTGGTCAATCCGTTCGCGAGATATGGCAGTTTGGAAGTAAGAAACGCTTGAGAAACTCAAAATTTTCGCAGTTCTGATGCTCGAAACGAATAACTAGAACGGCCTAGGGGAAAAGTGCGCATAGTGTTGTAATCGGGAGAGTTTCTACTTTCAGATGCAACAGAAATTTTGCGGATTGGTCAATCCGTTCGCGAGATATGGCAGTTTGGAAGTAAGAAACGCTTGAGAAACTCAAAATTTTCACAGTTCTGATGCTCGAAACGAATAACTAGAACGGCCTAGGGGAAAAGTACGCATACCGTTGTAATCGGGCGAGTTTCTACTTTCAGATGCAACAGAAATTTTGCGGATTGGTCAATCCGTTCGCGAGATATGGCAGTTTGGAAGTAAGAAACGCTTGAGAAACTCAAAATTTTTGCAGTTCTGATGCTCGAAACGAATAACTAGGTCGGCCTAGGGGAAAAGTACGCATAGTGTTGTAATCGGGCGAGTTTCTACTTTCAGATGCAACAGAAATTTTGCGGATTGGTCAATCCGTTCGCGAGATATGGCAGTTTGGAGGTAAGAAACGCTTGAGAAACTCAAAATTTTCGCAGTTCTGATGCTCGAAACGAATAACTAGAACGGCCTAGGGGAAAAGTGCGCATAGTGTTGTAATCGGGCGAGTTTCTACTTTCAGATGCAACAGAAATTTTGCGGATTGGTCAATCCGTTCGCGAGATATGACAGTTTGGAAGTAAGAAACGCTTGAGAAACTCAAAATTTTCACAGTTCTGATGCTCGAAACGAATAACTAGAACGGCCTAGGGGAAAAGTACGCATACCGTTGTAATCGGGCGAGTTTCTACTTTCAGATGCAACAGAAATTTTGCGGATTGGTCAATCCGTTCGCGAGATATGGCAGTTTGGAAGTAAGAAACGCTTGAGAAACTCAAAATTTTTGCAGTTCTGATGCTCGAAACGAATAACTAGGGCGGCCTAGGGGAAAAGTACGCACAGTGTTGTAATCGGGCGAGTTTCTACTTTCAGATGCAACAGAAATTTTGCGGATTGGTCAATCCGTTCGCGAGATATGGCAGTTTGGAGGTAAGAAACGCTTGAGAAACTCAAAATTTTCGCAGTTCTGTTGCTCGAAACGAATAACTAGAACGGGCTAGGGGAAAAGTACGCATACAGTTGTAATCGGGCGAGTTTCTACTTTCAGATGCAACAGAAATTTTGCGGATTGGTCAATCCGTTCGCGAGATATGGCAGTTTGGAAGTAAGAAACGCTTGAGAAACTCAAAATTTTCACAGTTCTGATGCTCGACACGAATAACTAGAACGGCCTAGGGGAAAAGTACAGACAGTGTTGTAATCGGGCAAGTTTCTACTTTCAGATGCAACAGAAATTGTGCGGATTGGTCAATCCGTTCGCGAGATATGGCAGTTTGGAGGTAAGAAACGCTTGAGAAACTCAAAATTTTCGCAGTTCTGATGCTCGAAACGAATAACTAGAACGGCCTAGGGGAAAAGTGCGCATAGTGTTGTAATCGGGCGAGTTTCTACTTTCAGATGCAACAGAAATTTTGCGGATTGGTCAATCCGTTCGCGAGATATGGCAGTTTGGAAGTAAGAAACGCTTGAGAAACTCAAAATTTTCGCAGTTCTGATGCTCGAAACGAATAACTAGAACGGCCTAGGGGAAAAGTGCGCATAGTGTTGTAATCGGGCGAGTTTCTACTTTCAGATGCAACAGAAATTTTGCGGATTGGTCAATCCGTTCGCGAGATATGACAGTTTGGAAGTAAGAAACGCTTGAGAAACTCAAAATTTTCACAGTTCTGATGCTCGAAACGAATAACTAGAACGGCCTAGGGGAAAAGTACGCATACCGTTGTAATCGGGCGAGTTTCTACTTTCAGATGCAACAGAAATTTTGCGGATTGGTCAATCCGTTCGCGAGATATGGCAGTTTGGAAGTAAGAAACGCTTGAGAAACTCAAAATTTTTGCAGTTCTGATGCTCGAAACGAATAACTAGGGCGGCCTAGGGGAAAAGTACGCACAGTGTTGTAATCGGGCGAGTTTCTACTTTCAGATGCAACAGAAATTTTGCGGATTGGTCAATCCGTTCGCGAGATATGGCAGTTTGGAGGTAAGAAACGCTTGAGAAACTCAAAATTTTCGCAGTTCTGTTGCTCGAAACGAATAACTAGAACGGGCTAGGGGAAAAGTACGCATACAGTTGTAATCGGGCGAGTTTCTACTTTCAGATGCAACAGAAATTTTGCGGATTGGTCAATCCGTTCGCGAGATATGGCAGTTTGGAAGTAAGAAACGCTTGAGAAACTCAAAATTTTCGCAGTTCTGTTGCTCGAAACGAATAACTAGAACGGGCTAGGGGAAAAGTACGCATACAGTTGTAGTCGGGCGAGTTTCTACTTTCTGATGCAACAGAAATTTTGCGGATTGGTAAATCCGTTCGCGAGATATGGCAGTTTGGATGTAAGAAACGCTTGAGAAACTCAAAATTTTCTTAGATCTGATGCTCGAAACGAATAGCTAGAACGGCCTAGTGGAAAAGTACGCATACCGTTGTAATCGGGCGAGTTTCTACTTTCCGATGCAACAGAAATTTTGCGGATTGGTCAATCCGTTCGCGAGATATGGCAGTTTGGAGGTAAGAAACGCTTGAGAAACTCAAAATTTTCGCAGTTCTGATGCTCGAAACGAATAACTAGAACGGCCTAGGGGAAAAGTGCGCATAGTGTTGTAATCGGCCGAGTTTCTACTTTCAGATGCAACAGAAATTTTGCGGATTGGTCAATCCGTTCGCGAGATATGGCAGTTTGGAAGTAAGAAACGCTTGAGAAACTCAAAATTTTCGCAGTTCTGATGCTCGAAACGAATAACTAGAACGGCCTAGGGGAAAAGTGCGCATAGTGTTGTAATCGGGAGAGTTTCTACTTTCAGATGCAACAGAAATTTTGCGGATTGGTCAATCCGTTCGCGAGATATGGCAGTTTGGAAGTAAGAAACGCTTGAGAAACTCAAAATTTTCACAGTTCTGATGCTCGAAACGAATAACTAGAACGGCCTAGGGGAAAAGTACGCATACCGTTGTAATCGGGCGAGTTTCTACTTTCAGATGCAACAGAAATTTTGCGGATTGGTCAATCCGTTCGCGAGATATGGCAGTTTGGAAGTAAGAAACGCTTGAGAAACTCAAAATTTTTGCAGTTCTGATGCTCGAAACGAATAACTAGGTCGGCCTAGGGGAAAAGTACGCATAGTGTTGTAATCGGGCGAGTTTCTACTTTCAGATGCAACAGAAATTTTGCGGATTGGTCAATCCGTTCGCGAGATATGGCAGTTTGGAGGTAAGAAACGCTTGAGAAACTCAAAATTTTCGCAGTTCTGATGCTCGAAACGAATAACTAGAACGGCCTAGGGGAAAAGTGCGCATAGTGTTGTAATCGGGCGAGTTTCTACTTTCAGATGCAACAGAAATTTTGCGGATTGGTCAATCCGTTCGCGAGATATGACAGTTTGGAAGTAAGAAACGCTTGAGAAACTCAAAATTTTCACAGTTCTGATGCTCGAAACGAATAACTAGAACGGCCTAGGGGAAAAGTACGCATACCGTTGTAATCGGGCGAGTTTCTACTTTCAGATGCAACAGAAATTTTGCGGATTGGTCAATCCGTTCGCGAGATATGGCAGTTTGGAAGTAAGAAACGCTTGAGAAACTCAAAATTTTTGCAGTTCTGATGCTCGAAACGAATAACTAGGGCGGCCTAGGGGAAAAGTACGCACAGTGTTGTAATCGGGCGAGTTTCTACTTTCAGATGCAACAGAAATTTTGCGGATTGGTCAATCCGTTCGCGAGATATGGCAGTTTGGAGGTAAGAAACGCTTGAGAAACTCAAAATTTTCGCAGTTCTGTTGCTCGAAACGAATAACTAGAACGGGCTAGGGGAAAAGTACGCATACAGTTGTAATCGGGCGAGTTTCTACTTTCAGATGCAACAGAAATTTTGCGGATTGGTCAATCCGTTCGCGAGATATGGCAGTTTGGAAGTAAGAAACGCTTGAGAAACTCAAAATTTTCGCAGTTCTGTTGCTCGAAACGAATAACTAGAACGGGCTAGGGGAAAAGTACGCATACAGTTGTAGTCGGGCGAGTTTCTACTTTCTGATGCAACAGAAATTTTGCGGATTGGTAAATCCGTTCGCGAGATATGGCAGTTTGGATGTAAGAAACGCTTGAGAAACTCAAAATTTTCTTAGATCTGATGCTCGAAACGAATAGCTAGAACGGCCTAGTGGAAAAGTACGCATACCGTTGTAATCGGGCGAGTTTCTACTTTCAGATGCAACAGAAATTTTGCGGATTGGTCAATCCGTTCGCGAGATATGGCAGTTTGGAGGTAAGAAACGCTTGAGAAACTCAAAATTTTCGCAGTTCTGATGCTCGAAACGAATAACTAGAACGGCCTAGGGGAAAAGTGCGCATAGTGTTGTAATCGGGCGAGTTTCTACTTTCAGATGCAACAGAAATTTTGCGGATTGGTCAATCCGTTCGCGAGATATGGCAGTTTGGAAGTAAGAAACGCTTGAGAAACTCAAAATTTTCGCAGTTCTGATGCTCGAAACGAATAACTAGAACGGCCTAGGGGAAAAGTGCGCATAGTGTTGTAATCGGGAGAGTTTCTACTTTCAGATGCAACAGAAATTTTGCGGATTGGTCAATCCGTTCGCGAGATATGGCAGTTTGGAAGTAAGAAACGCTTGAGAAACTCAAAATTTTCACAGTTCTGATGCTCGAAACGAATAACTAGAACGGCCTAGGGGAAAAGTACGCATACCGTTGTAATCGGGCGAGTTTCTACTTTCAGATGCAACAGAAATTTTGCGGATTGGTCAATCCGTTCGCGAGATATGGCAGTTTGGAAGTAAGAAACGCTTGAGAAACTCAAAATTTTCGCAGTCCTGTTGCTCGAAACGAATAACTAGAACGGGCTAGGGGAAAAGTACGCATACAGTTGTAATCGGGCGAGTTTTTCCTTTCAGATGCAACAGAAATTTTGCGGATTGGTAAATCCGTTCGCGAGATATGGCAGTTTGGATGTAAGAAACGCTTGAGAAACTCAAAATTTTCGCAGATCTGATGCTCGAAACGAATAACTAGAACGGCCTAGGGGAAAAGTACGCACACCGTTGTAATCGGGCGAGTTTCTACTTTCAGATGCAACAGAAATTTTGCGGATTGGTCAATCCGTTCGCGAGATATGGCAGTTTGGAAGTAAGAAACGCTTCAGAAACTCAAAATTTTTGCAGTTCTGATGCTCGAAACGAATAACTAGGGCGGCCTAGGGGAAAAGTACGCATAGTGTTGTAATCGGGCGAGTTTCTACTTTCAGATGCAACAGAAATTTTGCGGATTGGTCAATCCGTTCGCGAGATATGGCAGTTTGGAGGTAAGAAACGCTTGAGAAACTCAAAATTTTCGCAGTTCTGGTGCTCGAAACGAATAACTAGAACGGTCTAGGGGAAAAGTACGAATAGTGTTGTAATCGGGCGAGTTTCTACTTTCAGATGCAACAGAAATTGTGCGGATTGGCCAATCCGTTCGCGAGATATGGCAGTTTGGAAGTAAGAAACGCTTGAGAAACTCAAAATTTTCGCAGTTCTGTTGCTCGAAACGAATAACTAGAACGGGCTAGGGGAAAAGTACGTATACAGTTGTAATCGGGCGAGTTTCTACTTTCAGATGCAACAGAAATTTTGCGGATTGGTCAATCCGTTCGCGAGATATGGCAGTTTGGAGGTAAGAAACGCTTGAGAAACTCAAAATTTTCGCAGTTCTAATGCTCGAAACGAATAACTAGAACGGCCTAGGGGAAAAGTACGAATAGTGTTGTAATCGGGCGAGTTTCTACTTTCAGATGCAACAGAAATTGTGCGGATTGGTCAATCCGTTCGCGAGATATGGCAGTTTGGACGTAAGAAACGCTTGAGAAACTCAAAATTTTCGCAGTTCTGATGCTCGAAACGAATAACTAGAACGACCTAGGGGAAAAGTACGCATAGTGTTGTAATCGGGCGAGTTTCTACTTTCAGATGCAACAGAAATTTTGCGGATTGGTCAATCCGTTCGCGAGATATGGCAGTTTGGAAGTAAGAAACGCTTGAGAAACTCAAAATTTTCACAGTTCTGATGCTCGACACGAATAACTAGAACGGCCTAGGGGAAAAGTACAGACAGTGTTGTAATCGGGCAAGTTTCTACTTTCAGATGCAACAGAAATTGTGCGGATTGGTTAATCCGTTCGCGAGATATGGCAGTTTGGAAGTAAGAAACGCTTGAGAAACTCAAAATTTTCGCAGTTCTGTTGCTCGAAACGAATAACTAGAACGGCCTAGGGGAAAAGTACGCATACCGTTGTAATCGGGCGAGTTTCTACTTTCAGATGCAACAGAAATTTTGCGGATTGGTCAATCCGTTCGCGAGATATGGCAGTTTGGAAGTAAGAAACGCTTGAGAAACTCAAAATTTTTGCAGTTCTGATGCTCGAAACGAATAACTAGGGCGGCCTAGGGGAAAAGCACGCATACCGTTGTAATCGGGCGAGTTTCTACTTTCAGATGCAACAGAAATTTTGCGGATTGGTCAATCCGTTCGCGAGATATGGCAGTTTGGAGGTAAGAAACGCTCGAGAAACTCAAAATTTTCGCAGTTCTGATGCTCGAAACGAATAACTAGAACGGCCTAGGGGAAAAGTACGCACACCGTTGTAATCGGGCGAGTTTCTACATTCAGATGCAACAGAAATTTTGCGGATTGGTCAATCCGTTCGCGAGATATGGCAGTTTGGAAGTAAGAAACGTTTGAGAAACTCAAAATTTTTGCAGTTCTGATGCTCGAAACGAATAACTAGGGCGGCCTAGGGGAAAAGTACGCATAGTGTTGTAATCGGGCGAGTTTCTACTTTCAGATGCAACAGAAATTTTGCGGATTGGTCAATCCGTTCGCGAGATATGGCAGTTTGGAAGTAAGAAACGCTTCAGAAACTCAAAATTTTCGCAGTTCTGATGCTCGAAACGAATAACTAGAACGGCCTAGGGGAAAAGTACGCATAGTGTTGTAATCGGGCGAGTTTCTACTTTCAGATGCAACAGAAATTGTGCGGATTGGCCAATCCGTTCGCGAGATATGGCAGTTTGGAAGTAAGAAACGCTTGAGAAACTCAAAATTTTCGCAGTTCTGATGCTCGAAACGAATAACTAGAACGGCCTAGGGGAAAAGTACGCATAGTGTTGTAATCGGGCGAGTTTCTACTTTCAGATGCAACAGAAATTTTGCGGATTGGTCAATCCGTTCGCGAGATATGGCAGTTTGGAAGTAAGAAACGCTTCAGAAACTCAAAATTTTCGCAGTTCTGATGCTCGAAACGAATAACTAGGGCGGCCTAGGGGAAAAGTACGCATAGTGTTGTAATCGTGCGAGATTCTACTTTCAGTTGCAACAGAAATTTTGCGGATTGGTCAATCCGTTCGCGAGATATGGCAGTTTGGAAGTAAGAAACGCTTGAGAAACTCAAAATTTTCGCAGTTCTGATGCTCGAAACGAATAACTAGAACGGCCTAGGGGAAAAGTACGGACAGTGTTGTAATCGGGCGAGTTTCTACTTTCAGATGCAACAGAAATTGTGCGGATTGGTTAATCCGTTCGCGAGATATGGCAGTTTGGAAGTAAGAAACGCTTGAGAAACTCAAAATTTTCCCAGTTCTGTTGCTCGAAACGAATAACTAGAACGGCCTAGGGGAAAAGTACGCATACCGTTGTAATCGGGCGAGTTTCTACTTTCAGATGCAACAGAAATTTTGCGGATTGGTCAATCCGTTCGCGAGATATGGCAGTTTGGAAGTAAGAAACGCTTGAGAAACTCAAGTTTTTGCAGTTCTGATGCTCGAAACGAATAACTAGGGCGGCCTAGGGGAAAAGTACGCATACCGTTGTAATCGGGCAAGTTTCTACTTTCAGATGCAACAGAAATTTTGCGGATTGGTCAATCCGTTCGCGAGATATGGCAGTTTGGAAGTAAGAAACGCTTGAGAAACTCAAAATTTTCGCAGTCCTGTTGCTCGAAACGAATAACTAGAACGGGCTAGGGGAAAAGTACGCATACAGTTGTAATCGGGTGAGTTTCTACTTTCAGATGCAACAGAAATTTTGCGGATTGGTCAATCCGTTCGCGAGATATGGCAGTTTGGAGGTAAGAAACGCTTGAGAAACTCAAAATTTTCGCAGTTCTAATGCTCGAAACGAATAACTAGAACGGCCTAGGGGAAAAGTACGAATAGTGTTGTAATCGGGCGAGTTTCTACTTTCAGATGCAACAGAAATTGTGCGGATTGGTCAATCCGTTCGCGAGATATGGCAGTTTGGAAGTAAGAAACGCTTGAGAAACTCAAAATTTTTGCAGTTCTGATGCTCGAAACGAATAACTAGAACGACCCAGGGGAAAAGTACGCATAGTGTTGTAATCGGGCGAGTTTCTACTTTCAGATGCAACAGAAATTTTGCGGATTGGTCAATCCGTTCGCGAGATATGGCAGTTTGGAGGTAAGAAACGCTCGAGAAACTCAAAATTTTCGCAGTTCTGATGCTCGAAACGAATAACTAGAACGGCCTAGGGGAAAAGTACGCACACCGTTGTAATCGGGCGAGTTTCTACATTCAGATGCAACAGAAATTTTGCGGATTGGTCAATCCGTTCGCGAGATATGGCAGTTTGGAAGTAAGAAACGCTTGAGAAACTCAAAATTTTTGCAGTTCTGATGCTCGAAACGAATAACTAGGGCGGCCTAGGGGAAAAGTACGCATAGTGGTGTAATCGGGCGAGTTTCTACTTTCAGATGCAACAGAAATTTTGCGGATTGGTCAATCCGTTCGCGAGATATGGCAGTTTGGAGGTAAGAACGCTTGAGAAACTCAAAATTTTCGCAGTTCTGGTGCTCGAAACGAATAACTAGAACGGTCTAGGGGAAAAGTACGAATAGTGTTGTAATCGGGCGAGTTTCTACTTTCAGATGCAACAGAAATTGTGCGTATTGGTCAATCCGTTCGCGAGATATGGCAGTTTGGAAGTAAGAAACGCTTGAGAAACTCAAAATTTTCGCAGTTCTGTTGCTCGAAACGAATAACTAGAACGGGCTAGGGGAAAAGTACGCATACAGTTGTAATCGGGCGAGTTTCTACTTTCAGATGCAACAGAAATTTTGCGGATTGGTCAATCCGTTCGCGAGATATGGCAGTTTGGAGGTAAGAAACGCTCGAGAAACTCAAAATTTTCGCAGTTCTGATGCTCGAAACGAATAACTAGAACGGCCTAGGGGAAAAGTACGCACACCGTTGTAATCGGGCGAGGTTCTACTTTCAGATGCAACAGAAATTTTGCAGATTGGTCAATCCGTTCGCGAGGTATGGCAGTTTGGAGGTAAGAAACGCTTGAGAAACTCAAAATTTTCGCAGTTCTGATGCTCGAAACGAATAACTAGAACCGCCTAGGGGAAAAGTGCGCACAGTGTTGTAATCGGGCGAGTTTCTACTTTCAGATGCAACAGAAATTTTGCGGATTGGTCAATCCGTTCGCGAGATATGGCAGTTTGGAAGTAAGAAACGCTTGAGAAACTCAAAATTTTCACAGTTCTGATGCTCGAAACGAATAACTAGAACGGTCTAGGGGAAAAGTACGCATACCGTTGTAATCGGGCGAGTTTCTATTTTCAGATGCAACAGAAATTTTGCGGATTGGTCAATCCGTTCGCGAGATATGGCAGTTTGGAGGTAAGAAACGCTTGAGAAACTCAAAATTTTCGCAGTTCTGATGCTCGAAACGAATAACTAGAACGGCCTAGGGGAAATGTACGCACACCGTTGTAATCGGGCGAGTTTCTACTTTCAGATGCAACAGAAATTTTGCGGATTGGTCAATCCGTTCGCGAGGTATGGCAGTTTGGAGGTAAGAAACGCTTGAGAAACTCAAAATTTTCGCAGTTCTGATGCTCGAAACGAATAACTAGAACGGCCTAGGGGAAAAGTACGCATAGTGTTGTAATGGGGCGAGTTTCTACTTTCAGATGCAACAGAAATTTTTCGGATTGGTCAATCCGTTCGAGAGATATGGCAGTTTGGATGTAAGAAACGCTTGAGAAACTCAAAATTTTCACAGTTCTGATGCTCGAAACGAATAACTAGAACGGCCTAGGGGAAAAGTACGCATACCGTTGTAATCGGGCGAGTTTCTACTTTCAGATGCAACAGAAATTTTGCGGATTGGTCAATCCGTTCGCGAGATATGGCAGTTTGGAAGTAAGAAACGCTTGAGAAACTCAAAATTTTCGCAGTTCTGATGCTCGAAACGAATAACTAGAACGGCCTAGGGGAAAAGTACGCATACCGTTGTAATCGGGCGAGTTTCTACTTTCAGATGCAACAGAAATTTTGCGGATTGGTCAATCCGTTCGCGAGATATGGCAGTTTGGAAGTAAGAAACGCTTGAGAAACTCAAAATTTTCACAGTTCTGATGCTCGAAACGAATAACTAGAACCGCCTAGGGGAAAAGTGCGCACAGTGTTGTAATCGGGCGAGTTTCTACTTTCAGATGCAACAGAAATTTTGCGGATTGGTCAATCCGTTCGCGAGATATGGCAGTTTGGAAGTAAGAAACGCTTGAGAAACTCAAAATTTTCACAGTTCTGATGCTCGAAACGAATAACTAGAACGGTCTAGGGGAAAAGTACGCATACCGTTGTAATCGGGCGAGTTTCTATTTTCAGATGCAACAGAAATTTTGCGGATTGGTCAATCCGTTCGCGAGATATGGCAGTTTGGAGATAAGAAACGCTTGAGAAACTCAAAATTTTCGCAGTTCTGATGCTCGAAACGAATAACTAGAACGGCCTAGGGGAAATGTACGCACACCGTTGTAATCGGGCGAGTTTCTACTTTCAGATGCAACAGAAATTTTGCGGATTGGTCAATCCGTTCGCGAGATATGGCAGTTTGGAGGTAAGAAACGCTTGAGAAACTCAAAATTTTCGCAGTTCTGATGCTCGAAACGAATAACTAGAACGGCCTAGGGGAAATGTACGCACACCGTTGTAATCGGGCGAGTTTCTACTTTCAGATGCAACAGAAATTTTGCGGATTGGTCAATCCGTTCGCGAGGTATGGCAGTTTGGAGGTAAGAAACGCTTGAGAAACTCAAAATTTTCGCAGTTCTGATGCTCGAAACGAATAACTAGAACGGCCTAGGGGAAAAGTACGCATAGTGTTGTAATGGGGCGAGTTTCTACTTTCAGATGCAACAGAAATTTTTCGGATTGGTCAATCCGTTCGAGAGATATGGCAGTTTGGATGTAAGAAACGCTTGAGAAACTCAAAATTTTCACAGTTCTGATGCTCGAAACGAATAACTAGAACGGCCTAGGGGAAAAGTACGCATACCGTTGTAATCGGGCGAGTTTCTACTTTCAGATGCAACAGAAATTTTGCGGATTGGTCAATCCGTTCGCGAGATATGGCAGTTTGGAAGTAAGAAACGCTTGAGAAACTCAAAATTTTCGCAGTTCTGATGCTCGAAACGAATAACTAGAACGGCCTAGGGGAAAAGTACGCATACCGTTGTAATCGGGCGAGTTTCTACTTTCAGATGCAACAGAAATTTTGCGGATTGGTCAATCCGTTCGCGAGATATGGCAGTTTGGAGGTAAGAAACGCTTGAGAAACTCAAAATTTTCGCAGTTCTAATGCTCGAAACGAATAACTAGAACGGCCTAGGGGAAAAGTACGAATAGTGTTGTAATCGGGCGAGTTTCTACTTTCAGATGCAACAGAAATTGTGCGGATTGGTCAATCCGTTCGCGAGATATGGCAGTTTGGAAGTAAGAAACGCTTGAGAAACTCAAAATTTTTGCAGTTCTGATGCTCGAAACGAATAACTAGAACGACCCAGGGGAAAAGTACGCATAGTGTTGTAATCGGGCGAGTTTCTACTTTCAGATGCAACAGAAATTTTGCGGATTGGTCAATCCGTTCGCGAGATATGGCAGTTTGGAGGTAAGAAACGCTCGAGAAACTCAAAATTTTCGCAGTTCTGATGCTCGAAACGAATAACTAGAACGGCCTAGGGGAAAAGTACGCACACCGTTGTAATCGGGCGAGTTTCTACATTCAGATGCAACAGAAATTTTGCGGATTGGTCAATCCGTTCGCGAGATATGGCAGTTTGGAAGTAAGAAACGCTTGAGAAACTCAAAATTTTTGCAGTTCTGATGCTCGAAACGAATAACTAGGGCGGCCTAGGGGAAAAGTACGCATAGTGGTGTAATCGGGCGAGTTTCTACTTTCAGATGCAACAGAAATTTTGCGGATTGGTCAATCCGTTCGCGAGATATGGCAGTTTGGAGGTAAGAACGCTTGAGAAACTCAAAATTTTCGCAGTTCTGGTGCTCGAAACGAATAACTAGAACGGTCTAGGGGAAAAGTACGAATAGTGTTGTAATCGGGCGAGTTTCTACTTTCAGATGCAACAGAAATTGTGCGTATTGGTCAATCCGTTCGCGAGATATGGCAGTTTGGAAGTAAGAAACGCTTGAGAAACTCAAAATTTTCGCAGTTCTGTTGCTCGAAACGAATAACTAGAACGGGCTAGGGGAAAAGTACGCATACAGTTGTAATCGGGCGAGTTTCTACTTTCAGATGCAACAGAAATTTTGCGGATTGGTCAATCCGTTCGCGAGATATGGCAGTTTGGAGGTAAGAAACGCTCGAGAAACTCAAAATTTTCGCAGTTCTGATGCTCGAAACGAATAACTAGAACGGCCTAGGGGAAAAGTACGCACACCGTTGTAATCGGGCGAGTTTCTACTTTCAGATGCAACAGAAATTTTGCAGATTGGTCAATCCGTTCGCGAGGTATGGCAGTTTGGAGGTAAGAAACGCTTGAGAAACTCAAAATTTTCGCAGTTCTGATGCTCGAAACGAATAACTAGAACCGCCTAGGGGAAAAGTGCGCACAGTGTTGTAATCGGGCGAGTTTCTACTTTCAGATGCAACAGAAATTTTGCGGATTGGTCAATCCGTTCGCGAGATATGGCAGTTTGGAAGTAAGAAACGCTTGAGAAACTCAAAATTTTCACAGTTCTGATGCTCGAAACGAATAACTAGAACGGTCTAGGGGAAAAGTACGCATACCGTTGTAATCGGGCGAGTTTCTATTTTCAGATGCAACAGAAATTTTGCGGATTGGTCAATCCGTTCGCGAGATATGGCAGTTTGGAGGTAAGAAACGCTTGAGAAACTCAAAATTTTCGCAGTTCTGATGCTCGAAACGAATAACTAGAACGGCCTAGGGGAAATGTACGCACACCGTTGTAATCGGGCGAGTTTCTACTTTCAGATGCAACAGAAATTTTGCGGATTGGTCAATCCGTTCGCGAGGTATGGCAGTTTGGAGGTAAGAAACGCTTGAGAAACTCAAAATTTTCGCAGTTCTGATGCTCGAAACGAATAACTAGAACGGCCTAGGGGAAAAGTACGCATAGTGTTGTAATGGGGCGAGTTTCTACTTTCAGATGCAACAGAAATTTTTCGGATTGGTCAATCCGTTCGAGAGATATGGCAGTTTGGATGTAAGAAACGCTTGAGAAACTCAAAATTTTCACAGTTCTGATGCTCGAAACGAATAACTAGAACGGCCTAGGGGAAAAGTACGCACACCGTTGTAATCGGGCGAGTTTCTACTTTCAGATGCAACAGAAATTTTGCGGATTGGTCAATCCGTTCGCGAGATATGGCAGTTTGGAAGTAAGAAACGCTTGAGAAACTCAAAATTTTCGCAGTTCTGATGCTCGAAACGAATAACTAGAACGGCCTAGGGGAAAAGTACGCATACCGTTGTAATCGGGCGAGTTTCTACTTTCAGATGCAACAGAAATTTTGCGGATTGGTCAATCCGTTCGCGAGATATGGCAGTTTGGAAGTAAGAAACGCTTGAGAAACTCAAAATTTTCACAGTTCTGATGCTCGAAACGAATAACTAGAACCGCCTAGGGGAAAAGTGCGCACAGTGTTGTAATCGGGCGAGTTTCTACTTTCAGATGCAACAGAAATTTTGCGGATTGGTCAATCCGTTCGCGAGATATGGCAGTTTGGAAGTAAGAAACGCTTGAGAAACTCAAAATTTTCACAGTTCTGATGCTCGAAACGAATAACTAGAACGGTCTAGGGGAAAAGTACGCATACCGTTGTAATCGGGCGAGTTTCTATTTTCAGATGCAACAGAAATTTTGCGGATTGGTCAATCCGTTCGCGAGATATGGCAGTTTGGAGGTAAGAAACGCTTGAGAAACTCAAAATTTTCGCAGTTCTGATGCTCGAAACGAATAACTAGAACGGCCTAGGGGAAATGTACGCACACCGTTGTAATCGGGCGAGTTTCTACTTTCAGATGCAACAGAAATTTTGCGGATTGGTCAATCCGTTCGCGAGATATGGCAGTTTGGAGGTAAGAAACGCTTGAGAAACTCAAAATTTTCGCAGTTCTGATGCTCGAAACGAATAACTAGAACCGCCTAGGGGAAAAGTGCGCACAGTGTTGTAATCGGGCGAGTTTCTACTTTCAGATGCAACAGAAATTTTGCGGATTGGTCAATCCGTTCGCGAGATATGGCAGTTTGGAAGTAAGAAACGCTTGAGAAACTCAAAATTTTCACAGTTCTGATGCTCGAAACGAATAACTAGAACGGCCTAGGGGAAAAGTACGCATACCGTTGTAATCGGGCGAGTTTCTACTTTCAGATGCAACAGAAATTTTGCGGATTGGTCAATCCGTTCGCGAGATATGGCAGTTTGGAGGTAAGAAACGCTTGAGAAACTCAAAATTTTCGCAGTTCTGATGCTCGAAACGAATAACTAGAACCGCCTAGGGGAAAAGTGCGCACAGTGTTGTAATCGGGCGAGTTTCTACTTTCAGATGCAACAGAAATTTTGCGGATTGGTCAATCCGTTCGCGAGATATGGCAGTTTGGAAGTAAGAAACGCTTGAGAAACTCAAAATTTTCACAGTTCTGATGCTCGAAACGAATAACTAGAACGGTCTAGGGGAAAAGTACGCATACCGTTGTAATCGGGCGAGTTTCTATTTTCAGATGCAACAGAAATTTTGCGGATTGGTCAATCCGTTCGCGAGATATGGCAGTTTGGAGGTAAGAAACGCTTGAGAAACTCAAAATTTTCGCAGTTCTGATGCTCGAAACGAATAACTAGAACGGCCTAGGGGAAATGTACGCACACCGTTGTAATCGGGCGAGTTTCTACTTTCAGATGCAACAGAAATTTTGCGGATTGGTCAATCCGTTCGCGAGGTATGGCAGTTTGGAGGTAAGAAACGCTTGAGAAACTCAAAATTTTCGCAGTTCTGATGCTCGAAACGAATAACTAGAACGGCCTAGGGGAAAAGTACGCATAGTGTTGTAATGGGGCGAGTTTCTACTTTCAGATGCAACAGAAATTTTTCGGATTGGTCAATCCGTTCGAGAGATATGGCAGTTTGGATGTAAGAAACGCTTGAGAAACTCAAAATTTTCACAGTTCTGATGCTCGAAACGAATAACTAGAACGGCCTAGGGGAAAAGTACGCATACCGTTGTAATCGGGCGAGTTTCTACTTTCAGATGCAACAGAAATTTTGCGGATTGGTCAATCCGTTCGCGAGATATGGCAGTTTGGAAGTAAGAAACGCTTGAGAAACTCAAAATTTTCGCAGTTCTGATGCTCGAAACGAATAACTAGAACGGCCTAGGGGAAAAGTACGCATACCGTTGTAATCGGGCGAGTTTCTACTTTCAGATGCAACAGAAATTTTGCGGATTGGTCAATCCGTTCGCGAGATATGGCAGTTTGGATGTAAGAAACGCTTGAGAAACTCAAAATTTTCGCAGTTCTGATGCTCGAAACGAATAACTAGAACTGCCTAGGGGAAAAGTGCGCTTAGTGTTGTAATCGGGCGAGTTTCTACTTTCAGATGCAACAGAAATTTTTCGGATTGGTCAATCCGTTCGAGAGATATGGCAGTTTGGATGTAAGAAACGCTTGAGAAACTCAAAATTTTCACAGTTCTGATGCTCGAAACGAATAACTAGAACGGCCTAGGGGAAAAGTACGCATACCGTTGTAATCGGGCGAGTTTCTACTTTCAGATGCAACAGAAATTTTGCGGATTGGTCAATCCGTTCGCGAGATATGGCAGTTTGGAAGTAAGAAACGCTTGAGAAACTCAAAATTTTCGCAGTTCTGATGCTCGAAACGAATAACTAGAACGGCCTAGGGGAAAAGTACGCATACCGTTGTAATCGGGCGAGTTTCTACTTTCAGATGCAACAGAAATTTTGCGGATTGGTCAATCCGTTCGCGAGATATGGCAGTTTGGAAGTAAGAAACGCTTGAGAAACTCAAAATTTTCACAGTTCTGATGCTCGAAACGAATAACTAGAACCGCCTAGGGGAAAAGTGCGCACAGTGTTGTAATCGGGCGAGTTTCTACTTTCAGATGCAACAGAAATTTTGCGGATTGGTCAATCCGTTCGCGAGATATGGCAGTTTGGAAGTAAGAAACGCTTGAGAAACTCAAAATTTTCACAGTTCTGATGCTCGAAACGAATAACTAGAACGGTCTAGGGGAAAAGTACGCATACCGTTGTAATCGGGCGAGTTTCTATTTTCAGATGCAACAGAAATTTTGCGGATTGGTCAATCCGTTCGCGAGATATGGCAGTTTGGAGGTAAGAAACGCTTGAGAAACTCAAAATTTTCGCAGTTCTGATGCTCGAAACGAATAACTAGAACGGCCTAGGGGAAATGTACGCACACCGTTGTAATCGGGCGAGTTTCTACTTTCAGATGCAACAGAAATTTTGCGGATTGGTCAATCCGTTCGCGAGATATGGCAGTTTGGAGGTAAGAAACGCTTGAGAAACTCAAAATTTTCGCAGTTCTGATGCTCGAAACGAATAACTAGAACCGCCTAGGGGAAAAGTGCGCACAGTGTTGTAATCGGGCGAGTTTCTACTTTCAGATGCAACAGAAATTTTGCGGATTGGTCAATCCGTTCGCGAGATATGGCAGTTTGGAAGTAAGAAACGCTTGAGAAACTCAAAATTTTCACAGTTCTGATGCTCGAAACGAATAACTAGAACGGCCTAGGGGAAAAGTACGCATACCGTTGTAATCGGGCGAGTTTCTACTTTCAGATGCAACAGAAATTTTGCGGATTGGTCAATCCGTTCGCGAGATATGGCAGTTTGGAGGTAAGAAACGCTTGAGAAACTCAAAATTTTCGCAGTTCTGATGCTCGAAACGAATAACTAGAACCGCCTAGGGGAAAAGTGCGCACAGTGTTGTAATCGGGCGAGTTTCTACTTTCAGATGCAACAGAAATTTTGCGGATTGGTCAATCCGTTCGCGAGATATGGCAGTTTGGAAGTAAGAAACGCTTGAGAAACTCAAAATTTTCACAGTTCTGATGCTCGAAACGAATAACTAGAACGGTCTAGGGGAAAAGTACGCATACCGTTGTAATCGGGCGAGTTTCTATTTTCAGATGCAACAGAAATTTTGCGGATTGGTCAATCCGTTCGCGAGATATGGCAGTTTGGAGGTAAGAAACGCTTGAGAAACTCAAAATTTTCGCAGTTCTGATGCTCGAAACGAATAACTAGAACGGCCTAGGGGAAATGTACGCACACCGTTGTAATCGGGCGAGTTTCTACTTTCAGATGCAACAGAAATTTTGCGGATTGGTCAATCCGTTCGCGAGGTATGGCAGTTTGGAGGTAAGAAACGCTTGAGAAACTCAAAATTTTCGCAGTTCTGATGCTCGAAACGAATAACTAGAACGGCCTAGGGGAAAAGTACGCATAGTGTTGTAATGGGGCGAGTTTCTACTTTCAGATGCAACAGAAATTTTTCGGATTGGTCAATCCGTTCGAGAGATATGGCAGTTTGGATGTAAGAAACGCTTGAGAAACTCAAAATTTTCACAGTTCTGATGCTCGAAACGAATAACTAGAACGGCCTAGGGGAAAAGTACGCATACCGTTGTAATCGGGCGAGTTTCTACTTTCAGATGCAACAGAAATTTTGCGGATTGGTCAATCCGTTCGCGAGATATGGCAGTTTGGAAGTAAGAAACGCTTGAGAAACTCAAAATTTTCGCAGTTCTGATGCTCGAAACGAATAACTAGAACGGCCTAGGGGAAAAGTACGCATACCGTTGTAATCGGGCGAGTTTCTACTTTCAGATGCAACAGAAATTTTGCGGATTGGTCAATCCGTTCGCGAGATATGGCAGTTTGGATGTAAGAAACGCTTGAGAAACTCAAAATTTTCGCAGTTCTGATGCTCGAAACGAATAACTAGAACTGCCTAGGGGAAAAGTGCGCTTAGTGTTGTAATCGGGCGAGTTTCTACTTTCAGATGCAACAGAAATTTTGCGGATTGGTCAATCCGTTCGCGAGATATGGCAGTTTGGAGGTAAGAAACGCTCGAGAAACTCAAAATTTTCGCAGTTCTGATGCTCGAAACGAATAACTAGAACGGCCTAGGGGAAAAGTACGCACACCGTTGTAATCGGGCGAGTTTCTACTTTCAGATGCAACAGAAATTTTGCGGATTGGTCAATCCGTTCGCGAGATATGGCAGTTTGGAGGTAAGAAACGCTTGAGAATCTCAAAATTTTCGCAGTTCTGATGCTCGAAACGAATAACTAGAACGGCCTAGGGGAAAAGTACGCATAGTGTTGTAATCGGGCGAGTTTCTACTATCAGATGCAACAGAAATTTTGCGGATTGGTCAATCCGTTCGCGAGATATGGCAGTTTGGAAGTAAGAAACGCTTGAGAAACTCAAAATTTTCACAGTTCTGATGCTCGAAACGAATAACTAGAACGGCCTAGGGGAAAAATACGCATAGTGTTGTAATCGGGCGAGTTTCTACTTTCAGATGCAACAGAAATTTTGCGGATTGGTCAATCCGTTCGCGAGATATGGCAGTTTGGAAGTAAGAAACGCTTGAGAAACTCAAAATTTTCGCAGTTCTGATGCTCGAAACGAATAACTAGTACGGCCTAGGGGAAAAGTACGAATAGTGTTGTAATCGGGCGAGTTTCTACTTTCAGATGCAACAGAAATTGTGCGGATTGGTCAATCCGATCCCGAGATATGGCAGTTTGGAAGTAAGAAACGCTTGAGAAACTCAAAACTTTCGCAGTTCTGTTGCTCGAAACGAATAACTAGAACGGGCTAGGGGAAAAGTACGCATAGTGTTGCAATCGGGCGAGTTTCTACTATCAGATGCAACAGAAATTTTGCGGATTGGTCAATCCGTTCGCGAGATATGGCAGTTTGGAAGTAAGAAACGCTTGAGAAACTCAAAATTTTCACAGTTCTGATGCTCGAAACGAATAACTAGAACGGCCTAGGGGAAAAGTACGCACACCGTTGTAATCGGGCGAGTTTCTACTTTCAGATGCAACAGAAATTTTGCGGATTGGTCAATCCGTTCGCGAGATATGGCAGTTTGGAAGTAAGAAACGCTTGAGAAACTCAAAATTTTCGCAGTTCTGATGCTCGAAACGAATAACTAGAACGGCCTAGGGGAAAAGTACGCATAGTGTTGTAATTGGGCGAGTTTCTACTTTCAGATGCAACAGAAATTTTGCGGATTGGTCAATCCGTTCGCGAGATATGGCAGTTTCGAAGTAAGAAACGCTTGAGAAACTCAAAATTTTCACAGTTCTGATGCTCGAAACGAATAACTAGAACGGCCTAGTGGAAAAGTACGCATACCGTTGTAATCGGGCGAGTTTCTACTTTCAGATGCAACAGAAATTTTGCGGATTGGTCAATCCGTTCGCGAGATATGGCAGTTTGGAGGTAAGAAACGCTCGAGAAACTCAAAATTTTCGCAGTTCTGATGCTCGAAACGAATAACTAGAACGGCCTAGGGGAAAAGTACGCACACCGTTGTAATCGGGCGAGTTTCTACTTTCAGATGCAACAGAAATTTTGCGGATTGGTCAATCCGTTCGCGAGATATGGCAGTTTGGAAGTAAGAAACGCTTGAGAAACTCAAAATTTTCACAGTTCTGATGCTCGAAACGAATAACTAGAACGGCCTAGGGGAAAAGTACGCATACCGTTGTAATCGGGCGAGTTTCTACTTTCAGATGCAACAGAAATTTTGCGGATTTGTCAATCCGTTCGCGAGATATGGCAGTTTGGAAGTAAGAAACGCTTGAGAAACTCAAAATTTTCGCAGTTCTGATGCTCGAAACGAATAAGTAGAACGGCCTAGGGGAAAAGTACGCATAGTGTTGTAATCGGGCGAGTTTCTACTTTCAGATGCAACAGAAATTTTGCGGATTGGTCAATCCGTTCGCGAGATATGGCAGTTTCGAAGTAAGAAACGCTTGAGAAACTCAAAATTTTCACAGTTCTGATGCTCGAAACGAATAACTAGAACGGCCTAGTGGAAAAGTACGCATACCGTTGTAATCGGGCGAGTTTCTACTTTCAGATGCAACAGAAATTTTGCGGATTGGTCAATCCGTTCGCGAGATATGGCAGTTTGGAGGTGAGAAACGCTCGAGAAACTCAAAATTTTCGCAGTTCTGATGCTCGAAACGAATAACTAGAACGGCCTAGGGGAAAAGTACGCATACCGTTGTAATCGGGCGAGTTTCTACTTTCAGATGCAACAGAAATTTTGCGGATTGGTCAATCCTTTCGCGAGATATGGCAGTTTGGAGATAAGAAACGCTCGAGAAACTCAAAATTTTCGCAGTTCTGATGCTCGACAAGCATAACTAGAACGGCCTAGGGGAAAAGTACGCATAGTGTTGTAATCGGGCGAGTTTCTACTTTCAGATGCAACAGAAATTTTGCGGATTGGTCAATCCGTTCGCGAGATATGGCAGTTTGGAGGTAAGAAACGCTTGAGAAACTCAAAATTGTCACAGTTCTGATGCCCGAAACGAATAACTAGGACGGCCTAGGGGAAAAGTACGCATACCGTTGTAATCGGGCGAGTTTCTACTTTCAGATGCAACAGAAATTTTGCGGATTGGTCAATCCGTTCGCGAGATATGGCAGTTTGGAAGTAAGAAACGCTTGAGAAACTCAAAATTTTTGCAGTTCTGATGCTCGAAACGAATAACTAGGGCGGCCTAGGGGAAAAGTACGCATACCGTTGTAATCGGGCGAGTTTCTACTTTCAGATGCAACAGAAATTTTGCGGATTGGTCAATCCGTTCGCGAGATATGGCAGTTTGGAAGTAAGAAACGCTTGAGAAACTCAAAATTTTTGCAGTTCTGATGCTCGAAACGAATAACTAGGGCGGCCTAGGGGAAAAGTACGCATAGTGTTGTAATCGGGCGAGTTTCTACTTTCAGATGCAACAGAAATTGTGCGGATTGGTCAATCAGTTCGCGAGATATGGCAGTTTGGAAGTAAGAAACGCTTGAGAAACTCAAAATTTTCGCAGTTCTGTTGCTCGAAACGAATAACTAGAACGGGCTAGGGGAAAAGTACGCATACAGTTGTAATCGGGCGAGTTTCTACTTTCAGATGCAACAGAAATTTCGCGGATTGGTAAATCCGTTCGCGAGATATGGCAGTTTGGATGTAAGAAACGCTTGAGAAACTCAAAATTTTCACAGTTCTGATGCTCGAAACGAATAACTAGAACGGCCTAGGGGAAAAGTGCGCATAGTGTTGTAATCGGGCGAGTTTCTACTTTCAGATGCAACAGAAATTTTGCGGATTGGTCAATCCGTTCGCGAGATATGGCAGTCTGGAAGTAAGAAACGCTTGAGAAACTCAAAATTTTCACAGTTCTGATGCTCGAAACGAATAACTAGAACGGCCTAGGGGAAAAGTACGCATACCGTTGTAATCGGGCGAGTTTCTACTTTCAGATGCAACAGAAATTTTGCGGATTGGTCAATCCGTTCGCGAGATATGGCAGTTTGGAAGTAAGAAACGCTAGAGAAACTCAAAATTTTCGCAGTTCTGATGCTCGAAACGAATAACAAGAACGGCCTAGGGGAAAAGTACGCACACCGTTGTAATCGGGCGAGTTTCTACTTTCAGATGCAACAGAAATTTTGCGGATTGGTCAATCCGTTCGCGAGGTATGGCAGTTTGGAGGTAAGAAACGCTTGAGAAACTCAAAATTTTCGCAGTTCTGATGCTCGAAACGAATAACTAGAACGGCCTAGGGGAAAAGTGCGCATAGTGTTGTAATCGGGCGAGTTTCTACTTTCAGATGCAACAGAAATTTTGCGGATTGGTCAATCCGTTCGCGAGATATGGCAGTTTGGAAGTAAGAAACGCTTGAGAAACTCAAAATTTTCACAGTTCTGATGCTCGAAACGAATAACTAGAACGGCCTAGGGGAAAAGTACGCATACCGTTGTAATCGGGCGAGTTTCTACTTTCAGATGCAACAGAAATTTTGCGGATTGGTCAATCCGTTCGCGAGATATGGCAGTTTGGAAGTAAGAAACGCTTGAGAAACTCAAAATTTTCGCAGTTCTGATGCTCGAAACGAATAAGTAGAGCGGCCTAGGGGAAAAGTACGCATAGTGTTGTAATCGGGCGAGTTTCTACTTTCAGATGCAACAGAAATTTTGCGGATTGGTCAATCCGTTCGCGAGATATGGCAGTTTCGATGTAAGAAACGCTTGAGAAACTCAAAATTTTCACAGTTCTGATGCTCGAAACGAATAACTAGAACGGCCTAGTGGAAAAGTACGCATACCGTTGTAATCGGGCGAGTTTCTACTTTCAGATGCAACAGAAATTTTGCGGATTGGTCAATCCGTTCGCGAGATATGGCAGTTTGGAGGTAAGAAACGCTCGAGAAACTCAAAATTTTCGCAGTTCTGATGCTCGAAACGAATAACTAGAACGGCCTAGGGGAAAAGTACGCACACCGTTGTAATCGGGCGAGTTTCTACTTTCAGATGCAACAGAAATTTTGCGGATTGGTCAATCCGTTCGCGAGGTAAGGCAGTTTGGAGGTAAGAAACGCTTGAGAAACTCAAAATTTTCGCAGTTCTGATGCTCGAAACGAATAACTAGAACGGCCTAGGGGAAAAGTACGCATAGTGTTGTAATGGGGCGAGTTTCTACTTTCAGATGCAACAGAAATTTTTCGGATTGGTCAATCCGTTCGAGAGATATGGCAGTTTGGATGTAAGAAACGCTTGAGAAACTCAAAATTTTCACAGTTCTGATGCTCGAAACGAATAACTAGAACGGCCTAGGGGAAAAGTACGCATACCGTTGTAATCGGGCGAGTTTCTACTTTCAGATGCAACAGAAATTTTGCGGATTGGTCAATCCGTTCGCGAGATATGGCAGTTTGGAAGTAAGAAACGCTTGAGAAACTCAAAATTTTCACAGTTCTGATGCTCGAAACGAATAACTAGAACGGCCTAGGGGAAAAATACGCATAGTGTTGTAATCGGGCGAGTTTCTACTTTCAGATGCAACAGAAATTTTGCGGATTGGTCAATCCGTTCGCGAGATATGGCAGTTTGGAAGTAAGAAACGCTTGAGAAACTCAAAATTTTTGCAGTTCTGATGCTCGAAACGAATAACTAGAACGGCCTAGGGGAAAAGTACGCATACCGTTGTAATCGGGCGAGTATCTACTTTCAGATGCAACAGAAATTTTGCGGATTGGTCAATCCGTTCGCGAGATATGGCAGTTTGGATGTAAGAAACGCTTGAGAAACTCAAAATTTTCGCAGTTCTGATGCTCGAAACGAATAACTAGAACTGCCTAGGGGAAAAGTGCGCTTAGTGTTGTAATCGGGCGAGTTTCTACTTTCAGATGCAACAGAAATTTTGCGGATTGGTCAATCCGTTCGCGAGATATGGCAGTTTGGAGGTAAGAAACGCTCGAGAAACTCAAAATTTTCGCAGTTCTGATGCTCGAAACGAATAACTAGAACGGCCTAGGGGAAAAGTACGCACACCGTTGTAATCGGGCGAGTTTCTACTTTCAGATGCAACAGAAATTTTGCGGATTGGTCAATCCGTTCGCGAGATATGGCAGTTTGGAGGTAAGAAACGCTTGAGAAACTCAAAATTTTCGCAGTTCTGATGCTCGAAACGAATAACTAGAACGGCCTAGGGGAAAAGTACGCATAGTGTTGTAATCGGGCGAGTTTCTACTATCAGATGCAACAGAAATTTTGCGGATTGGTCAATCCGTTCGCGAGATATGGCAGTTTGGAAGTAAGAAACGCTTGAGAAACTCAAAATTTTCACAGTTCTGATGCTCGAAACGAATAACTAGAACGGCCTAGGGGAAAAATACGCATAGTGTTGTAATCGGGCGAGTTTCTACTTTCAGATGCAACAGAAATTTTGCGGATTGGTCAATCCGTTCGCGAGATATGGCAGTTTGGAAGTAAGAAACGCTTGAGAAAATCAAAATTTTCGCAGTTCTGATGCTCGAAACGAATAACTAGTACGGCCTAGGGGAAAAGTACGAATAGTGTTGTAATCGGGCGAGTTTCTACTTTCAGATGCAACAGAAATTGTGCGGATTGGTCAATCCGATCCCGAGATATGGCAGTTTGGAAGTAAGAAACGCTTGAGAAACTCAAAACTTTCGCAGTTCTGTTGCTCGAAACGAATAACTAGAACGGGCTAGGGGAAAATTACGCATACAGTTGTAATCGGGCTCGTTTCTACTTTCAGATGCAACAGAAATTTTGCGGATTGGTCAATCCGTTCGCGAGATATGGCAGTTAGGAGGTAACAAACGCTCGAGAAACTCAAAATTTTCGCAGTTATGATGCTCGAAACGAATAACTAGAACGGCCTAGGGGAAAAGTACGCACACCGTTGTAATCGGGCGAGTTTCTACTTTCAGATGCAACAGAAATTGTGCGGATTGGTCAATCCGTTCGCGAGATATGGCAGTTTGGAAGTAAGAAACGCTTGAGAAACTCAAAATTTTCGCAGTTCTGTTGCTCGAAACGAATAACTAGAACGGGCTAGGGGAAAAGTACGCATACAGTTGTAATCGGGCGAGTTTCTACTTTCAGATGCAACAAAAATTTTGCGGATTGGTAAATCCGTTCGCGAGATATGGCAGTTTGGATGTAAGAAACGCTTGAGAAACTCAAAATTTTCGCAGATCTGATGCTCGAAACGTATAGCTAGAACGGCCTAGTGGAAAAGTACGCATACCGTTGTAAACGGGCGAGTTTCTACTTTCAGATGCAACAGAAATTTTGCGGATTGGTCAATCCGTTCGCGAGATATGGCAGTTTGGAGGTAAGAAACGCTTGAGAAACTCAAAATTTTCGCAGTTCTGATGCTCGAAACGAATAACTAGAACGGCCTAGGGGAAAAGTGCGCATAGTGTTGTAATCGGGCGAGTTTCTACTTTCAGATGCAACAGAAATTTTGCGGATTGGTCAATCCGTTCGCGAGATATGGCAGTTTGGAAGTAAGAAACGCTTGAGAAACTCAACATTTTCACAGTTCTGATGCTCGAAACGAATAACTAGAACGGCCTAGGGGAAAAATACGCATACCGTTGTAATCGGGCGAGTTTCTACTTTCAGATGCAACAGAAATTTTGCGGATTGGTCAATCCGTTCGCGAGATATGGCAGTTTGGAAGTAAGAAACGCTTGAGAAACTCAAAATTTTCGCAGTTCTGATGCTCGAAACGAATAACTAGAACGGCCTAGGGGAAAAGTACGAATAGTGTTGTAATCGGGCGAGTTTCTACTTTCAGATGCAACAGAAATTGTGCGGATTGGTCAATCCGTTCGCGAGATATGGCAGTTTGGAAGTAAGAAACGCTTGAGAAACTCAAAATTTTCGCAGTTCTGTTGCTCGAAACGAATAACTAGAACGGGCTAGGGGAAAAGTACGCATACAGTTGTAATCGGGCGAGTTTCTACTTTCAGATGCAACAGAAATTTTGCGGATTGGTAAATCCGTTCGCGAGATATGGCAGTTTGGATGTAAGAAACGCTTGAGAAACTCAAAATTTTCGCAGATCTGATGCTCGAAACGAATAGCTAGAACGGCCTAGTGGAAAAGTACGCATACCGTTGTAAACGGGCGAGTTTCTACTTTCAGATGCAACAGAAATTTTGCGGATTGGTCAATCCGTTCGCGAGATATGGCAGTTTGGAGGTAAGAAACGCTTGAGAAACTCAAAATTTTCGCAGTTCTGATGCTCGAAACGAATAACTAGAACGGCCTAGGGGAAAAGTGCGCATAGTGTTGTAATCGGGCGAGTTTCTACTTTCAGATGCAACAGAAATTTTGCGGATTGGTCAATCCGTTCGCGAGATATGGCAGTTTGGAAGTAAGAAACGCTTGAGAAACTCAACATTTTCACAGTTCTGATGCTCGAAACGAATAACTAGAACGGCCTAGGGGAAAAGTACGCATACCGTTGTAATCGGACGAGTTTCTACTTTCAGATGCAACAGAAATTTTGCGGATTGGTCAATCCGTTCGCGAGATATGGCAGTTTGGAAGTAAGAAACGCTTGAGAAACTCAAAATTTTCGCAGTTCTGATGCTCGAAACGAATAACTAGAACGGCCTAGGGGAAAAGTACGAATAGTGTTGTAATCGGGCGAGTTTCTACTTTCAGATGCAACAGAAATTGTGCGGATTGGTCAATCCGTTCGCGAGATATGGCAGTTTGGAAGTAAGAAACGCTTGAGAAACTCAAAATTTTCGCAGTTCTGTTGCTCGAAACGAATAACTAGAACGGGCTAGGGGAAAAGTACGCATACAGTTGTAATCGGGCGAGTTTCTACTTTCAGATGCAACAGAAATTTTGCGGATTGGTAAATCCGTTCGCGAGATATGGCAGTTTGGAAGTAAGAAACGCTTGAGAAACTCAAAATTTTTGCAGTTCTGATGCTCGAAACGAATAACTAGGGCGGCCTAGGGGAAAAGTACGCATAGTGTTGTAATCGGGCGAGTTTCTACTTTCAGATGCAACAGAAATTTTGCGGATTGGTCAATCCGTTCGCGAGATATGGCAGTTTGGAGGTAAGAAACGCTTGAGAAACTCAAAATTTTCGCAGTTCTGGTGCTCGAAACGAATAACTAGAACGGCCTAGGGGAAAAGTACGAATAGTGTTGTAATCGGGCGAGTTTCTACTTTCAGATGCAACAGAAATTGTGCGGATTGGTCAATCCGTTCGCGAGATATGGCAGTTTGGAAGTAAGAAACGCTTGAGAAACTCAAAATTTTCGCAGTTCTGTTGCTCGAAACGAATAACTAGAACGGGCTAGGGGAAAAGTACGCATACAGTTGTAATCGGGCGAGTTTCTACTTTCAGATGCAACAGAAATTTTGCGGATTGGTAAATCCGTTCGCGAGATATGGCAGTTTGGATGTAAGAAACGCTTGAGAAACTCAAAATTTTCGCAGATCTGATGCTCGAAACGAATAGCTAGAACGGCCTAGTGGAAAAGTACGCATACCGTTGTAAACGGGCGAGTTTCTACTTTCAGATGCAACAGAAATTTTGCGGATTGGTCAATCCGTTCGCGAGATATGGCAGTTTGGAGGTAAGAAACGCTTGAGAAACTCAAAATTTTCGCAGTTCTGATGCTCGAAACGAATAACTAGAACGGCCTAGGGGAAAAGTGCGCATAGTGTTGTATTCGGGCGAGTTTCTACTTTCAGATGCAACAGAAATTTTGCGGATTGGTCAATCCGTTCGCGAGATATGGCAGTTTGGAAGTAAGAAACGCTTGAGAAACTCAACATTTTCACAGTTCTGATGCTCGAAACGAATAACTAGAACGGCCTAGGGGAAAAGTACGCATACCGTTGTAATCGGGCGAGTTTCTACTTTCAGATGCAACAGAAATTTTGCGGATTGGTCAATCCGTTCGCGAGATATGGCAGTTTGGAAGTAAGAAACGCTTGAGAAACTCAAAATTTTCGCAGTTCTGATGCTCGAAACGAATAACTAGAACGGCCTAGGGGAAAAGTACGAATAGTGTTGTAATCGGGCGAGTTTCTACTTTCAGATGCAACAGAAATTGTGCGGATTGGTCAATCCGTTCGCGAGATATGGCAGTTTGGAAGTAAGAAACGCTTGAGAAACTCAAAATTTTCGCAGTTCTGTTGCTCGAAACGAATAACTAGAACGGGCTAGGGGAAAAGTACGCATACAGTTGTAATCGGGCGAGTTTCTACTTTCAGATGCAACAGAAATTTTGCGGATTGGTCAATCCGTTCGCGAGATATGGCAGTTTGGAAGTAAGAAACGCTTGAGAAACTCAAAATTTTTGCAGTTCTGATGCTCGAAACGAATAACTAGGGCGGCCTAGGGGAAAAGTACGCATAGTGTTGTAATCGGGCGAGTTTCTACTTTCAGATGCAACAGAAATTTTGCGGATTGGTCAATCCGTTCGCGAGATATGGCAGTTTGGAGGTAAGAAACGCTTGAGAAACTCAAAATTTTCGCAGTTCTGGTGCTCGAAACGAATAACTAGAACGGCCTAGGGGAAAAGTACGAATAGTGTTGTAATCGGGCGAGTTTCTACTTTCAGATGCAACAGAAATTGTGCGGATTGGTCAATCCGTTCGCGAGATATGGCAGTTTGGAAGTAAGAAACGCTTGAGAAACTCAAAATTTTCGCAGTTCTGTTGCTCGAAACGAATATCTAGAACGGGCTAGGGGAAAAGTACGCATACAGTTGTAATCGGGCGAGTTTCTACTTTCAGATGCAACAGAAATTTTGCGGATTGGTAAATCCGTTCGCGAGATATGGCAGTTTGGATGTAAGAAACGCTTGAGAAACTCAAAATTTTCGCAGATCTGATGCTCGAAACGAATAGCTAGAACGGCCTAGTGGAAAAGTACGCATACCGTTGTAATCGGGCGAGTTTCTACTTTCAGATGCAACAGAAATTTTGCGGATTGGTCAATCCGTTCGCGAGATATGGCAGTTTGGAGGTAAGAAACGCTTGAGAAACTCAAAATTTTCGCAGTTCTGATGCTCGAAACGAATAACTAGAACGGCCTAGGGGAAAAGTGCGCATAGTGTTGTAATCGGGCGAGTTTCTACTTTCAGATGCAACAGAAATTTTGCGGATTGGTCAATTCGTTCGCGAGATATGGCAGTTTGGAAGTAAGAAACGCTTGAGAAACTCAAAATTTTCACAGTTCTGATGCTCGAAACGAATAACTAGAACGGCCTAGGGGAAAAGTACGCATACCGTTGTAATCGGGCGAGTTTCTACTTTCAGATGCAACAGAAATTTTGCGGATTGGTCAATCCGTTCGCGAGATATGGCAGTTTGGAAGTAAGAAACGCTTGAGAAACTCAAAATTTTTGCAGTTCTGATGCTCGAAACGAATAACTAGGGCGGCCTAGGGGAAAAGTACGCACAGTGTTGTAATCGGGCGAGTTTCTACTTTCAGATGCAACAGAAATTTTGCGGATTGGTCAATCCGTTCGCGAGATATGGCAGTTTGGAGGTAAGAAACGCTTGAGAAACTCAAAATTTTCGCAGTTCTGATGCTCGAAACGAATAACTAGAACGGCCTAGTGGAAAAGTACGAATAGTGTTGTAATCGGGCGAGTTTCTACTTTCAGATGCAACAGAAATTGTACGGATTGGTCAATCCGTTCGCGAGATATGGCAGTTTGGAAGTAAGAAACGCTTGAGAAACTCAAAATTTTCGCAGTTCTGTTGCTCGAAACGAATAACTAGAACGGGCTAGGGGAAAAGTGCGCATAGTGTTGTAATCGGGCGAGTTTCTACTTTCAGATGCAACAGAAATTTTGCGGATTGGTCAATCCGTTCGCGAGATATGGCAGTTTGGAAGTAAGAAACGCTTGAGAAACTCAAAATTTTCGCAGTTCTGTTGCTCGAAACGAATAACTAGAACGGGCTAGGGGAAAAGTACGCATACAGTTGTAATCGGGCGAGTTTCTACTTTCAGATGCAACAGAAATTTTGCGGATTGGTAAATCCGTTCGCGAGATGTGGCAGTTTGGATGTAAGAAACGCTTGAGAAACTCAAAATTTTCGCAGATCTGATGCTCGAAACGAATAGCTAGAACGGCCTAGTGGAAAAGTACGCATACCGTTGTAAACGGGCGAGTTTCTACTTTCAGATGCAACAGAAATTTTGCGGATTGGTCAATCCGTTCGCGAGATATGGCAGTTTGGAGGTAAGAAACGCTTGAGAAACTCAAAATTTTCGCAGTTCTGATGCTCGAAACGAATAACTAGAACGGCCTAGGGGAAAAGTGCGCATAGTGTTGTAATCGGGCGAGTTTCTACTTTCAGATGCAACAGAAATTTTGCGGATTGGTCAATCCGTTCGCGAGATATGGCAGTTTGGAAGTAAGAAACGCTTGAGAAACTCAACATTTTCACAGTTCTGATGCTCGAAACGAATAACTAGAACGGCCTAGGGGAAAAGTACGCATACCGTTGTAATCGGGCGAGTTTCTACTTTCAGATGCAACAGAAATTTTGCGGATTGGTCAATCCGTTCGCGAGATATGGCAGTTTGGAAGTAAGAAACGCTTGAGAAACTCAAAATTTTCGCAGTTCTGATGCTCGAAACGAATAACTAGAACTGCCTAGGGGAAAAGTACGAATAGTGTTGTAATCGGGCGAGTTTCTACTTTCAGATGCAACAGAAATTGTGCGAATTGGTCAATCCGTTCGCGAGATATGGCAGTTTGGAAGTAAGAAACGCTTGAGAAACTCAAAATTTTCGCAGTTCTGTTGCTCGAAACGAATAACTAGAACGGGCTAGGGGAAAAGTACGCATACAGTTGTAATCGGGCGAGTTTCTACTTTCAGATGCAACAGAAATTTTGCGGATTGGTATATCCGTTCGCGAGATATGGCAGTTTGGATGTAAGAAACGCTTGAGAAACTCAAAATTTTCGCAGATCTGATGCTCGAAACGAATAGCTAGAACGGCCTAGTGGAAAAGTACGCATACCGTTGCAATCGGGCGAGTTTCTACTTTCAGATGCAACAGAAATTTTGCGGATTGGTCAATCCGTTCGCGAGATATGGCAGTTTGGAGGTAAGAAACGCTTGGGAAACTCAAAATTTTCGCAGTTCTGATGCTCGAAACGAATAACTAGAACGGCCTAGGGGAAAAGTGCGCATAGTGTTGTAATCGGGCGAGTTTCTACTTTCAGATGCAACAGAAATTTTGCGGATTGGTCAATCCGTTCGCGAGATATGGCAGTTTGGAGGTAAGAAACGCTCGAGAAACTCAAAATTTTCGCAGTTCTGATGCTCGAAACGAATAACTAGAACGGCCTAGGGGAAAAGTACGCACACCGTTGTAATCGGGCGAGTTTCTACTTTCAGATGCAACAGAAATTTTGCGGATTGGTCAATCCGTTCGCGAGATATGGCAGTTTGGAAGTAAGAAACGCTTGAGAAACTCAAAATTTTTGAAGTTCTGATGCTCGAAACGAATAACCAGGGCGGCCTAGGGGAAAAGTACGCATAGTGTTGTAATCGGGCGAGTTTCTACTTTCAGATGCAACAGAAATTTTGCGGATTGGTCAATCCGTTCGCGAGATATGGCAGTTTGGAGGTAAGAAACGCTTGAGAAACTCAAAATTTTCGCAGTTCTGGTGCTCGAAACGAATAACTAGAACGGCCTAGGGGAAAAGTACGCATACCGTTGTAATCGGGCGAGTTTCTACTTTCAGATGCAACAGAAATTTTGCGGATTGGTCAATCCGTTCGCGAGATATGGCAGTTTGGAAGTAAGAAACGCTTGAGAAACTCAAAATTTTTGCAGTTCTGATGCTCGAAACGAATAACTAGGGCGGCCTAGGGGAAAAGTACGCACAGTGTTGTAATCGGGCGAGTTTCTACTTTCAGATGCAACAGAAATTTTGCGGATTGGTCAATCCGTTCGCGAGATATGGCAGTTTGGAGGTAAGAAACGCTTGAGAAACTCAAAATTTTCGCAGTTCTGATGCTCGAAACGAATAACTAGAACGGGCTAGGGGAAAAGTACGCATACAGTTGTAATCGGGCGAGTTTCTACTTTCAGATGCAACAGAAATTTTGCGGATTGGTAAATCCGTTCGCGAGATATGGCAGTTTGGATGTAAGAAACGCTTGAGAAACTCAAAATTTTCGCAGATCTGATGCTCGAAACGAATAGCTAGAACGGTCTAGTGGAAAAGTACGCATACCGTTGCAATCGGGCGAGTTTCTACATTCAGATGCAACAGAAATTTTGCGGATTGGTCAATCCGTTCGCGAGATATGGCAGTTTGGATGTAAGAAACGCTTGGGAAACTCAAAATTTTCGCAGTTCTGATGCTCGAAACGAATAACTAGACCGGCCTAGGGGAAAAGTGCGCATAGTGTTGTAATCGGGCGAGTTTCTACTTTCAGATGCAACAGAAATTTTGCGGATTGGTCAATCCGTTCGCGAGATATGGCAGTTTGGAGGTAAGAAACGCTCGAGAAACTCAAAATTTTCGCAGTTCTGATGCTCGAAACGAATAACTAGAACGGCCTAGGGGAAAAGTACGCACACCGTTGTAATCGGGCGAGTTTCTACTTTCAGATGCAACAGAAATTTTGCGGATTGGTCAATCCGTTCGCGAGATATGGCAGTTTGGAAGTAAGAAACGCTTGAGAAACTCAAAATTTTTGCAGTTCTGATGCTCGAAACGAATAACTAGGGCGGCCTAGGGGAAAAGTACGCATAGTGTTGTAATCGGGCGAGTTTCTACTTTCAGATGCAACAGAAATTTTGCGGATTGGTCAATCCGTTCGCGAGATATGGCAGTTTGGAGGTAAGAAACGCTTGAGAAACTCAAAATTTTCGCAGTTCTGGTGCTCGAAACGAATAACTAGAACGGCCTAGGGGAAAAGTACGAATAGTGTTGTAATCGGGCGAGTTTCTACTTTCAGATGCAACAGAAATTGTGCGGATTGGTCAATCCGTTCGCGAGATATGGCAGTTTGGAAGTAAGAAACGCTTGAGAAACTCAAAATTTTCGCAGTTCTGTTGCTCGAAACGAATAACTAGAACGGGCTAGGGGAAAAGTACGCATACAGTTGTAATCGGGCGAGTTTCTACTTTCAGATGCAACAGAAATTTTGCGGATTGGTAAATCCGTTCGCGAGATATGGCAGTTTGGATGTAAGAAACGATTGAGAAACTCAAAATTTTCGCAGATCTGATGCTCGAAACGAATAGCTAGAACGGCCTAGTGGAAAAGTACGCATACCGTTGTAATCGGGCGAGTTTCTACTTTCAGATGCAACAGAAATTTTGCGGATTGGTCAATCCGTTCGCGAGATATGGCAGTTTGGAGGTAAGAAACGCTTGAGAAACTCAAAATTTTCGCAGTTCTGATGCTCGAAACGAATAACTAGAACGGCCTAGGGGAAAAGTGCGCATAGTGTTGTAATCGGGCGAGTTTCTACTTTCAGATGCAACAGAAATTTTGCGGATTGGTCAATCCGTTCGCGAGATATGGCAGTTTGGATGTAAGAAACGCTTGAGAAACTCAAAATTGTCACAGTTCTGATGCTCGAAACGAATAACTAGAACGGCCTAGGGGAAAAGTACGCACACCGTTGTAATCGGGCGAGTTTCTACTTTCAGATGCAACAGAAATTTTGCGGATTGGTCAATCCGTTCGCGAGATATGGCAGTTTGGAAGTAAGAAACGCTTGAGAAACTCAAAATTTTCGCGGTTCTGATGCTCGAAACGAATAACAAGAACGGCCTAGGGGAAAAGTACGCACACCCTTGTAATCGGGCGAGTTTCTACTTTCAGATGCAATAGAAATTTTGCGGATTGGTCAATCCGTTCGAGAGATATGGCAGTTTGGAGGTAAGAAACGCTCGAGTAACTCAAAATTTTCGCAGTTCTGATGCTCGACAAGCGTAACTAGAACGGCCTAGGGGAAAAGTACGCACACCGTTGTAATCGGGCGAGTTTCTACTTTCAGATGCAACAGAAATTTTGCGGATTGGTCAATCCGTTCGCGAGATGTGGCAGTTTGTACGTGAGAAACGCTTGAGAAACTCAAAATTTTCGCAGTTCTGTTGCTCGAAACGAATAACTAGAACGGGCTAGGGGAAAAGTACGCATACAGTTGTAATCGGGCGAGTTTCTACTTTCAGATGCAACAGAAATTTTGCGGATTGGTAAAGCCGTTCGCGAGATATGGCAGTTTGGATGTAAGAAACGCTTGAGAAACTCAAAATTTTCGCAGATCTGATGCTCGAAACGAATAGCTAGAACGGTCTAGTGGAAAAGTACGCATACCGTTGCAATCGGGCGAGTTTCTACATTCAGATGCAACAGAAATTTTGCGGATTGGTCAATCCGTTCGCGAGATATGGCAGTTTGGATGTAAGAAACGCTTGGGAAACTCAAAATTTTCGCAGTTCTGATGCTCGAAACGAATAACTAGACCGGCCTAGGGGAAAAGTGCGCATAGTGTTGTAATCGGGCGAGTTTCTACTTTCAGATGCAACAGAAATTTTGCGGATTGGTCAATCCGTTCGCGAGATATGGCAGTTTGGAGGTAAGAAACGCTCGAGAAACTCAAAATTTTCGCAGTTCTGATGCTCGAAACGAATAACTAGAACGGCCTAGGGGAAAAGTACGCACACCGTTGTAATCGGGCGAGTTTCTACTTTCAGATGCAACAGAAATTTTGCGGATTGGTCAATCCGTTCGCGAGATATGGCAGTTTGGAAGTAAGAAACGCTTGAGAAACTCAAAATTTTTGCAGTTCTGATGCTCGAAACGAATAACTAGGGCGGCCTAGGGGAAAAGTACGCATAGTGTTGTAATCGGGCGAGTTTCTACTTTCAGATGCAACAGAAATTTTGCGGATTGGTCAATCCGTTCGCGAGATATGGCAGTTTGGAGGTAAGAAACGCTTGAGAAACTCAAAATTTTCGCAGTTCTGGTGCTCGAAACGAATAACTAGAACGGCCTAGGGGAAAAGTACGAATAGTGTTGTAATCGGGCGAGTTTCTACTTTCAGATGCAACAGAAATTGTGCGGATTGGTCAATCCGTTCGCGAGATATGGCAGTTTGGAAGTAAGAAACGCTTGAGAAACTCAAAATTTTCGCAGTTCTGTTGCTCGAAACGAATAACTAGAACGGGCTAGGGGAAAAGTACGCATACAGTTGTAATCGGGCGAGTTTCTACTTTCAGATGCAACAGAAATTTTGCGGATTGGTAAATCCGTTCGCGAGATATGGCAGTTTGGATGTAAGAAACGATTGAGAAACTCAAAATTTTCGCAGATCTGATGCTCGAAACGAATAGCTAGAACGGCCTAGTGGAAAAGTACGCATACCGTTGTAATCGGGCGAGTTTCTACTTTCAGATGCAACAGAAATTTTGCGGATTGGTCAATCCGTTCGCGAGATATGGCAGTTTGGAGGTAAGAAACGCTTGAGAAACTCAAAATTTTCGCAGTTCTGATGCTCGAAACGAATAACTAGAACGGCCTAGGGGAAAAGTGCGCATAGTGTTGTAATCGGGCGAGTTTCTACTTTCAGATGCAACAGAAATTTTGCGGATTGGTCAATCCGTTCGCGAGATATGGCAGTTTGGATGTAAGAAACGCTTGAGAAACTCAAAATTGTCACAGTTCTGATGCTCGAAACGAATAACTAGAACGGCCTAGGGGAAAAGTACGCACACCGTTGTAATCGGGCGAGTTTCTACTTTCAGATGCAACAGAAATTTTGCGGATTGGTCAATCCGTTCGCGAGATATGGCAGTTTGGAAGTAAGAAACGCTTGAGAAACTCAAAATTTTCGCGGTTCTGATGCTCGAAACGAATAACAAGAACGGCCTAGGGGAAAAGTACGCACACCCTTGTAATCGGGCGAGTTTCTACTTTCAGATGCAATAGAAATTTTGCGGATTGGTCAATCCGTTCGCGAGATATGGCAGTTTGGAGGTAAGAAACGCTCGAGTAACTCAAAATTTTCGCAGTTCTGATGCTCGACAAGCGTAACTAGAACGGCCTAGGGGAAAAGTACGCACACCGTTGTAATCGGGCGAGTTTCTACTTTCAGATGCAACAGAAATTTTGCGGATTGGTCAATCCGTTCGCGAGATGTGGCAGTTTGTACGTGAGAAACGCTTGAGAAACTCAAAATTTTCGCAGTTCTGTTGCTCGAAACGAATAACTAGAACGGGCTAGGGGAAAAGTACATATACAGTTGTAATCGGGCGAGTTTCTACTTTCAGATGCAACAGAAATTTTGCGGATTGGTAAATCCGTTCGCGAGATATGGCAGTTTGGATGTAAGAAACGCTTGAGAAACTCAAAATTTTCGCAGATCTGATGCTCGAAACGAATAGCTAGAACGGCCTAGTGGAAAAGTACGCATACCGTTGTAATCGGGCGAGTTTCTACTTTCAGATGCAACAGAAATTTTGCGGATTGGTCAATCCGTTCGCGAGATATGGCAGTTTGGAGGTAAGAAACGCTTGAGAAACTCAAAATTTTCGCAGTTCTGATGCTCGAAACGAATAACTAGAACGGCCTAGGGGAAAAGTGCGCATAGTGTTGTAATCGGGCGAGTTTCTACTTTCAGATGCAACAGAAATTTTGCGGATTGGTCAATCCGTTCGCGAGATATGGCAGTTTGGATGTAAGAAACGCTTGAGAAACTCAAAATTGTCACAGTTCTGATGCTCGAAACGAATAACTAGAACGGCCTAGGGGAAAAGTACGCACACCGTTGTAATCGGGCGAGTTTCTACTTTCAGATGCAACAGAAATTTTGCGGATTGGTCAATCCGTTCGCGAGATATGGCAGTTTGGAAGTAAGAAACGCTTGAGAAACTCAAAATTTTCGCGGTTCTGATGCTCGAAACGAATAACAAGAACGGCCTAGGGGAAAAGTACGCACACCCTTGTAATCGGGCGAGTTTCTACTTTCAGATGCAATAGAAATTTTGCGGATTGGTCAATCCGTTCGCGAGATATGGCAGTTTGGAGGTAAGAAACGCTCGAGTAACTCAAAATTTTCGCAGTTCTGATGCTCGACAAGCGTAACTAGAACGGCCTAGGGGAAAAGTACGCACACCGTTGTAATCGGGCGAGTTTCTACTTTCAGATGCAACAGAAATTTTGCGGATTGGACAATCCGTTCGCGAGATATGGCAGTTTGGAAGTAAGAAACGCTTGAGAAACTCAAAATTTTCGCAGTTCTGATGCTCGAAACGAATAACTAGAACGGCCTTGGGGTAAAGTGCGCATACCGTTGTAATCGGGCGAGTTTCTACTTTCAGATGCAACAGAAATTTTGCGGATTGGTCAATCCGTTCGCGAGATATGGCAGTTTGGATGTAAGAAACGCTTGAGAAACTCAAAATTGTCACAGTTCTGATGCTCGAAACGAATAACTAGAACGGCCTAGGGGAAAAGTACGCACACCGTTGTAATCGGGCGAGTTTCTACTTTCAGATGCAACAGAAATTTTGCGGATTGGTCAATCCGTTCGCGAGATATGGCAGTTTGGAAGTAAGAAACGCTTGAGAAACTCAAAATTTTCGCGGTTCTGATGCTCGAAACGAATAACAAGCACGGCCTAGGGGAAAAGTACGCACACCGTTGTAATCGGGCGAGTATCCACTTTCAGATGCAATAGAAATTTTGCGGATTGGTCAATCCGTTCGCGAGATATGGCAGTTTGGAGGTAAGAAACGCTCGAGTAACTCAAAATTTTCGCAGTTCTGATGCTCGACAAGCGTAACTAGAACGGCCTAGGGGAAAAGTACGCACACCGTTGTAATCGGGCGAGTTTCTACTTTCAGATGCAACAGAAATTTTGCGGATTGGTCAATCCGTTCGCGAGATGTGGCAGTTTGTACGTGAGAAACGCTTGAGAAACTCAAAATTTTCGCAGTTCTGTTGCTCGAAACGAATAACTAGAACGGGCTAGGGGAAAAGTACATATACAGTTGTAATCGGGCGAGTTTCTACTTTCAGATGCATCAGAAATTTTGCGGATTGGACAATCCGTTCGCGAGATGTGGCAGTTTGTAGGTGAGAAACGCTTGAGAAACTCAAAATTTTCGCAGTTCTGATGCTCGAAACGAATAACTAGAACGGCCTAGGGAAAAGTACGCATACCGTTGTAATCGGGCGAGTTTCTACCTTCAGATGCAACAGAAATTTTGCGGATTGGTCAATCCGTTCGCGAGATATGGCAGTTTGAAGTAAGAAACGCTTGAGAAACTCAAAATTTTCGCAGTTCTGATGCTCGAAACGAATAACTAGAACGGCCTAGGGGTAAAGTGCGCATACCGTTGTAATCGGGCGAGTTTCTACTTTCAGATGCAACAGAAATTTTGCGGATTGGTCAATCCGTTCGCGAGATATGGCAGTTTGGAGGTAAGAAACGCTCGAGAAACTCAAAATTTTCGCAGTTCTGATGCTCGAAACGAATAACTAGAACGGCCTAGGGGAAAAGTACGCACACCGTTGTAATCGGGCGAGTTTCTACTTTCAGATGCAACAGAAATTTTGCAGATTGGACAATCCGTTCGCGAGATGTGGCAGTATGTACGTGAGAAACGCTTGAGAAACTCAAAATTTTCGCAGTTCTGATGCTCGAAACAAATAACTGGAACGGCCTAGGGGAAAAGTACGCATACCGTTATAATCGGGCGAGTTTCTACTTTCAGATGCAACAGAAATTTTGCGGATTGGTAAATCCGTTCGCGAGATATGGCAGTTTGGAAGTAAGAAACGCTTGAGAAACTCAAAATTTTCGCAGTTCTGTTGCTCGAAACGAATAACTAGAACGGGCTAGGGGAAAAGTACGCATACAGTTGTAATCGGGCGAGTTTCTACTTTCAGATGCAACAGAAATTTTGCGGATTGGTAAATCCGTTCGCGAGATATGGCAGTTTGGATGTAAGAAACGCTTGAGAAACTCAAAATTTTCGCAGATCTGATGCTCGAAACGAATAGCTAGAACGGCCTAGTGGAAAAGTACGCATACCGTTGTAATCGGGCGAGTTTCTACTTTCAGATGCAACAGAAATTTTGCGGATTGGTCAATCCGTTCGCGAGATATGGCTGTTTGGAGGTAAGAAACGCTTGAGAAACTCAAAATTTTCGCAGTTCTGATGCTCGAAACGAATAACTAGAACGGCCTAGGGGAAAAGTGCGCATAGTGTTGTAATCGGGCGAGTTTCTACTTTCAGATGCAACAGAAATTTTGCGGATTGGTCAATCCGTTCGCGAGATATGGCAGTTTGGATGTAAGAAACGCTTGAGAAACTCAAAATTGTCACAGTTCTGATGCTCGAAACGAATAACTAGAACGGCCTAGGGGAAAAGTACGCACACCGTTGTAATCGGGCGAGTTTCTACTTTCAGATGCAACAGAAATTTTGCGGATTGGTCAATCCGTTCGCGAGATATGGCAGTTTGGAAGTAAGAAACGCTTGAGATACTCAAAATTTTCGCGGTTCTGATGCTCGAAACGAATAACAAGCACGGCCTAGGGGAAAAGTACGCACACCGTTGTAATCGGGCGCGTTTCTACTTTCAGATGCAATAGAAATTTTGCGGATTGGTCAATCCGTTCGCGAGATATGGCAGTTTGGAGGTAAGAAACGCTCGAGTAACTCAAAATTTTCGCAGTTCTGATGCTCGACAAGCGTAACTAGAACGGCCTAGGGGAAAAGTACGCACACCGTTGTAATCGGGCGAGTTTCTACTTTCAGATGCAACAGAAATTTTGCGGATTGGTCAATCCGTTCGCGAGATGTGGCAGTTTGTACGTGAGAAACGCTTGAGAAACTCAAAATTTTCGCAGTTCTGTTGCTCGAAACGAACAACTAGAACGGGCTAGGGGAAAAGTACATATACAGTTGTAATCGGGCGAGTTTCTACTTTCAGATGCATCAGAAATTTTGCGGATTGGACAATCCGTTCGCGAGATGTGGCAGTTTGTAGGTGAGAAACGCTTGAGAAACTCAAAATTTTCGCAGTTCTGATGCTCGAAACGAATAACTAGAACGGCCTATGGGAAATGTACGCATACCGTTGTAATCGGGCGAGTTTCTACCTTCAGATGCAACAGAAATTTTGCGGATTGGTCAATCCGTTCGCGAGATATGGCAGTTTGGAAGTAAGAAACGCTTGAGAAACTCAAAATTTTCGCAGTTCTGATGCTCGAAACGAATAACTAGAACGGCCTAGGGGTAAAGTGCGCATACCGTTGTAATCGGGCGAGTTTCTACTTTCAGATGCAACAGAAATTTTGCGGATTGGTCAATCCGTTCGCGAGATATGGCAGTTTGGAGGTAAGAAACGCTCGAGAAACTCAAAATTTTCGCAGTTCTGATGCTCGAAACGAATAACTAGAACGGCCTAGGGGAAAAGTACGCACACCGTTGTAATCGGGCGAGTTTCTACTTTCAGATGCAACAGAAATTTTGCAGATTGGACAATCCGTTCGCGAGATGTGGCAGTATGTACGTGAGAAACGCTTGAGAAACTCAAAATTTTCGCAGTTCTGATGCTCGAAACAAATAACTAGAACGGCCTAGGGGAAAAGTACGCATACCGTTATAATCGGGCGAGTTTCTACCTTCAGATGCAACAGAAATTTTGCGGATTGGTCAATCCGTTTGCGAGATATGGCAGTTTGGAGGTAAGAAACGCTTGAGAAACTCAAAATTTTCGCAGTTCTGATGCTCGAAACGAATAACTAGAACGGCCTAGGGGAAAAGTGCGCATAGTGTTGTAATCGGGCGAGTTTCTACTTTCAGATGCAACAGAAATTTTGCGGATTGGTCAATCCGTTCGCGAGATATGGCAGTTTGGAGGTAAGAAACGCTCGAGAAACTCAAAATTTTCGCAGTTCTGATGCTCGAAACGAATAACTAGAACGGCCTAGGGGAAAAGTACGCACACCGTTGTAATCGGGCGAGTTTCTACTTTCAGATGCAACAGAAATTTTGCGGATTGGTCAATCCGTTCGCGAGATATGGCAGTTTGGAAGTAAGAAACGCTTGAGAAACTCAAAATTTTCGCAGTTCTGATGCTCGAAACGAATAACTAGAACGGCCTAGGGGAAAAGTACGCATAGTGTTGTAATCGGGCGAGTTTCTACTTTCAGATGCAACAGAAATTTTGCGGATTGGTCAATCCGTTCGCGAGATATGGCAGTTTGGAAGTAAGAAACGCTTGAGAAACTCAAAATTTTCACAGTTCTGATGCTCGAAACGAATAACTAGAACGGCCTAGGGGAAAAGTACGCATACCGTTGTAATCGGGCGAGTTTCTACTTTCAGATGCAACAGAAATTTTGCGGATTGGTCAATCCGTTCGCGAGATATGGCAGTTTGGAAGTAAGAAACGCTTGAGAAACTCAAAATTTTCGCAGTTCTGATGCTCGAAACGAATAACTAGAACGGCCTAGGGGAAAAGTACGCATAGTGTTGTAATCGGGCGAGTTTCTACTTTCAGATGCAACAGAAATTTTGCGGATTGGTCAATCCGTTCGCGAGATATGGCAGTTTGGAAGTAAGAAACGCTTGAGAAACTCAAAATTTTCACAGTTCTGATGCTCGAAACGAATAACTAGAACGGCCTAGGGGAAAAGTACGCATACCGTTGTAATCGGGCGAGTTTCTACTTTGAGATGCAACAGAAATTTTGCGGATTGGTCAATCCGTTCGCGAGATATGGCAGTTTGGAAGTAAGAAACGCTTGAGAAACTCAAAATTTTTGCAGTTCTGATGCTCGAAACGAATAACTAGGGCGGCCTAGGGGAAAAGTACGCATAGTGTTGTAATCGGGCGAGTTTCTACTTTCAGATGCAACAGAAATTTTGCGGATTGGTCAATCCGTTCGCGAGATATGGCAGTTTGGAGGTAAGAAACGCTTGAGAAACTCAAAATTTTCGCAGTTCTGATGCTCGAAACGAATAACTAGAACGGCCTAGGGGAAAAGTACGAATAGTGTTGTAATCGGGCGAGTTTCTACTTTCAGATGCAACAGAAATTGTGCAGATTGGTCAATCCGTTCGCGAGATATGTCAGTTTGGAAGTAAGAAACGCTTGAGAAACTCAAAATTTTCGCAGTTCTGTTGCTCGAAACGAATAACTAGAACGGGCTAGGGGAAAAGTACGCATACAGCTGTAATCGGGCGAGTTTCTACTTTCAGATGCAACAGAAATTTTGCGGATTGGTATATCCGTTCGCGAGATATGGCAGTTTGGATGTAAGAAACGCTTGAGAAACTCAAAATTTTCGCAGATCTGATGCTCGAAACGAATAGCTAGAACGGCCTAGTGGAAAAGTACGCATACCGTTGTAATCGGGCGAGTTTCTACTTTCAGATGCAACAGAAATTTTGCGGATTGGTCAATCCGTTCGCGAGATATGGCTGTTTGGAGGTAAGAAACGCTTGAGAAACTCAAAATTTTCGCAGTTCTGATGCTCGAAACGAATAACTAGAACGGCCTAGGGGAAAAGTGCGCATAGTGTTGTAATCGGGCGAGTTTCTACTTTCAGATGCAACAGAAATTTTGCGGATTGGTCAATCCGTTCGCGAGATATGGCAGTTTGGATGTAAGAAACGCTTGAGAAACTCAAAATTGTCACAGTTCTGATGCTCGAAACGAATAACTAGAACGGCCTAGGGGAAAAGTACGCACACCGTTGTAATCGGGCGAGTTTCTACTTTCAGATGCAACAGAAATTTTGCGGATTGGTCAATCCGTTCGCGAGATATGGCAGTTTGGAAGTAAGAAACGCTTGAGATACTCAAAATTTTCGCGGTTCTGATGCTCGAAACGAATAACAAGCACGGCCTAGGGGAAAAGTACGCACACCGTTGTAATCGGGCGAGTTTCTACTTTCAGATGCAATAGAAATTTTGCGGATTGGTCAATCCGTTCGCGAGATATGGCAGTTTGGAGGTAAGAAACGCTCGAGTAACTCAAAATTTTCGCAGTTCTGATGCTCGACAAGCGTAACTAGAACGGCCTAGGGGAAAAGTACGCACACCGTTGTAATCGGGCGAGTTTCTACTTTCAGATGCAACAGAAATTTTGCGGATTGGTCAATCCGTTCGCGAGATGTGGCAGTTTGTACGTGAGAAACGCTTGAGAAACTCAAAATTTTCGCAGTTCTGTTGCTCGAAACGAACAACTAGAACGGGCTAGGGGAAAAGTACATATACAGTTGTAATCGGGCGAGTTTCTACTTTCAGATGCATCAGAAATTTTGCGGATTGGACAATCCGTTCGCGAGATGTGGCAGTTTGTAGGTGAGAAACGCTTGAGAAACTCAAAATTTTCGCAGTTCTGATGCTCGAAACGAATAACTAGAACGGCCTATGGGAAAAGTACGCATACCGTTGTAATCGGGCGAGTTTCTACCTTCAGATGCAACAGAAATTTTGCGGATTGGTCAATCCGTTCGCGAGATATGGCAGTTTGGATGTAAGAAACGCTTGAGAAACTCAAAATTGTCACAGTTCTGATGCTCGAAACGAATAACTAGAACGGCCTAGGGGAAAAGTACGCACACCGTTGTAATCGGGCGAGTTTCTACTTTCAGATGCATCAGAAATTTTGCGGATTGGACAATCCGTTCGCGAGATGTGGCAGTTTGTAGGTGAGAAACGCTTGAGAAACTCAAAATTTTCGCAGTTCTGATGCTCGAAACGAATAACTAGAACGGCCTATGGGAAAAGTACGCATACCGTTGTAATCGGGCGAGTTTCTACCTTCAGATGCAACAGAAATTTTGCGGATTGGTCAATCCGTTCGCGAGATATGGCAGTTTGGAAGTAAGAAACGCTTGAGAAACTCAAAATTTTCGCAGTTCTGATGCTCGAAACGAATAACTAGAACGGCCTAGGGGTAAAGTGCGCATACCGTTGTAATCGGGCGAGTTTCTACTTTCAGATGCAACAGAAATTTTGCGGATTGGTCAATCCGTTCGCGAGATATGGCAGTTTGGAGGTAAGAAACGCTCGAGAAACTCAAAATTTTCGCAGTTCTGATGCTCGAAACGAATAACTAGAACGGCCTAGGGGAAAAGTACGCACACCGTTGTAATCGGGCGAGTTTCTACTTTCAGATGCAACAGAAATTTTGCAGATTGGACAATCCGTTCGCGAGATGTGGCAGTATGTACGTGAGAAACGCTTGAGAAACTCAAAATTTTCGCAGTTCTGATGCTCGAAACAAATAACTAGAACGGCCTAGGGGAAAAGTACGCATACCGTTATAATCGGGCGAGTTTCTACCTTCAGATGCAACAGAAATTTTGCGGATTGGTCAATCCGTTTGCGAGATATGGCAGTTTGGAGGTAAGAAACGCTTGAGAAACTCAAAATTTTCGCAGTTCTGATGCTCGAAACGAATAACTAGAACGGCCTAGGGGAAAAGTGCGCATAGTGTTGTAATCGGGCGAGTTTCTACTTTCAGATGCAACAGAAATTTTGCGGATTGGTCAATCCGTTCGCGAGATATGGCAGTTTGGAGGTAAGAAACGCTCGAGAAACTCAAAATTTTCGCAGTTCTGATGCTCGAAACGAATAACTAGAACGGCCTAGGGGAAAAGTACGCACACCGTTGTAATCGGGCGAGTTTCTACTTTCAGATGCAACAGAAATTTTGCGGATTGGTCAATCCGTTCGCGAGATATGGCAGTTTGGAAGTAAGAAACGCTTGAGAAACTCAAAATTTTTGCAGTTCTGATGCTCGAAACGAATAACTAGGGCGGCCTAGGGGAAAAGTACGCATAGTGTTGTAATCGGGCGAGTTTCTACTTTCAGATGCAACAGAAATTGTGCGGATTGGTCAATCCGTTCGCGAGATATGGCAGTTTGGAAGTAAGAAACGCTTGAGAAACTCAAAATTTTCGCAGTTCTGTTGCTCGAAACGAATAACTAGAACGGGCTAGGGGAAAAGTACGCATACAGTTGTAATCGGGCGAGTTTCTACTTTCAGATGCAACAGAAATTTTGCGGATTGGTAAATCCGTTCGCGAGATATGGCAGTTTGGATGTAAGAAACGCTTGAGAAACTCAAAATTTTCACAGTTCTGATGCTCGAAACGAATAACTAGAACGGCCTAGGGGAAAAGTGCGCATAGTGTTGTAATCGGGCGAGTTTCTACTTTCAGATGCAACAGAAATTTTGCGGATTGGTCAATCGGTTCGCGAGATATGGCAGTTTGGAGGTAAGAAACGCTTGAGAAACTCAAAATTTTCGCAGTTCTGATGCTCGAAACGAATAACTAGAACGGCCTAGGGGAAAAGTACGCATAGAGTTGTAATCGGGCGAGTTTCTACTTTCAGATTACACAAAAATTTTGCGGATTGGTCAATCCGTTCGCGAGATATGGCAGTTTGGAAGTAAGAAACGCTTGAGAAACTCAAAATTTTCGCAGTTCTGATGCTCGAAACGAATAACTAGAACGGCCTAGGGGAAAAGTACGCATAGTGTTGTAATCGGGCGAGTTTCTACTTTCAGATGCAACAGAAATTTTGCGGATTGGTCAATCCGTTCGCGAGATATGGCAGTTTGGAAGTAAGAAACGCTTGAGAAACTCAAAATTTTCACAGTTCTGATGCTCGAAACGAATAACTAGAACGGCCTAGGGGAAAAGTACGCATACCGTTGTAATCGGGCGAGTTTCTACTTTCAGATGCAACAGAAATTTTGCGGATTGGTCAATCCGTTCGCGAGATATGGCAGTTTGGAAGTAAGAAACGCTTGAGAAACTCAAAATTTTCGCAGTTCTGATGCTCGAAACGAATAACTAGAACGGCCTAGGGGAAAAGTACGCATAGTGTTGTAATCGGGCGAGTTTCTACTTTCAGATGCAACAGAAATTTTGCGGATTGGTCAATCCGTTCGCGAGATATGGCAGTTTGGAAGTAAGAAACGCTTGAGAAACTCAAAATTTTCACAGTTCTGATGCTCGAAACGAATAACTAGAACGGCCTAGGGGAAAAGTACGCATACCGTTGTAATCGGGCGAGTTTCTACTTTCAGATGCAACAGAAATTTTGCGGATTGGTCAATCCGTTCGCGAGATATGGCAGTTTGGAAGTAAGAAACGCTTGAGAAACTCAAAATTTTTGCAGTTCTGATGCTCGAAACGAATAACTAGGGCGGCCTAGGGGAAAAGTACGCATAGTGTTGTAATCGGGCGAGTTTCTACTTTCAGATGCAACAGAAATTTTGCGGATTGGTCAATCCGTTCGCGAGATATGGCAGTTTGGAGGTAAGAAACGCTTGAGAAACTCAAAATTTTCGCAGTTCTGATGCTCGAAACGAATAACTAGAACGGCCTAGGGGAAAAGTACGAATAGTGTTGTAATCGGGCGAGTTTCTACTTTCAGATGCAACAGAAATTGTGCAGATTGGTCAATCCGTTCGCGAGATATGTCAGTTTGGAAGTAAGAAACGCTTGAGAAACTCAAAATTTTCGCAGTTCTGTTGCTCGAAACGAATAACTAGAACGGGCTAGGGGAAAAGTACGCATACAGATGTAATCGGGCGAGTTTCTACTTTCAGATGCAACAGAAATTTTGCGGATTGGTATATCCGTTCGCGAGATATGGCAGTTTGGATGTAAGAAACGCTTGAGAAACTCAAAATTTTCGCAGATCTGATGCTCGAAACGAATAACTAGAACGGCCTACTGGAAAAGTACGCGCACCGTTGTAATCGGGCGAGTTTCTACTTTCAGATGCAACAGAAATTTTGCGGATTGGTCAATCCGTTCGCGAGATATGGCAGTTTGGAGGTAAGAAACGCTTGAGAAACTCAAAATTTTCGCAGTTCTGATGCTCGAAACGAATAACTAGAACGGCCTAGGGGAAAAGTACGCATAGTGTTGTAATCGGGCGAGTTTCTACTTTCAGATGCAACAGAAATTTTGCGGATTGGTCAATCCGTTCGCGAGATATGGCAGTTTGGAAGTAAGAAACGCTTGAGAAACTCAAAATTTTCACAGTTCTGATGCTCGACACGAATAACTAGAACGGCCTAGGGGAAATGTACGCATACCGTTGTAATCGGGCGAGTTTCTACTTTCAGATGCAACAGAAATTTTGCGGATTGGTCAATCCGTTCGCGAGATATGGCAGTTTGGAAGTAAGAAACGCTTCAGAAACTCAACATTTTCGCAGTTCTGATGCTCGAAACGAATAACTAGAACGGCCTAGGGGAAAAGTACGCACACCGTTGTAATCGGGCGAGTTTCTACTTTCAGATGCAACAGAAATTTTGCGGATTGGTCAATCCGTTCGCGAGATATGGCAGTTTGGAAGTAAGAAACGCTTGAGAAACTCAAAATTTTTGCAGTTCTGATGCTCGAAACGAATAACTAGGGCGGCCTAGGGGAAAAGTACGCATAGTGTTGTAATCGGGCGAGTTTCTACTTTCAGATGCAACAGAAATTTTGCGGATTGGTCAATCCGTTCGCGAGATATGGCAGTTTGGAAGTAAGAAACGCTTGAGAAACTCAAAATTTTCACAGTTCTGATGCTCGAAACGAATAACTAGAACGGCCTAGGGGAAAAGTACGCATACCGTTGTAATCGGGCGAGTTTCTACTTTCAGATGCAACAGAAATTTTGCGGATTGGTCAATCCGTTCGCGAGATATGGCAGTTTGGAAGTAAGAAACGCTTGAGAAACTCAAAATTTTTGCAGTTCTGATGCTCGAAACGAATAACTAGAACGGCCTAGGGGAAAAGTACGCATACCGTTATAATCGGGCGAGTTTCTACCTTCAGATGCAACAGAAATTTTGCGGATTGGTCAATCCGTTTGCGAGATATGGCAGTTTGGAGGTAAGAAACGCTTGAGAAACTCAAAATTTTCGCAGTTCTGATGCTCGAAACGAATAACTAGAACGGCCTAGGGGAAAAGTGCGCATAGTGTTGTAATCGGGCGAGTTTCTACTTTCAGATGCAACAGAAATTTTGCGGATTGGTCAATCCGTTCGCGAGATATGGCAGTTTGGAGGTAAGAAACGCTCGAGAAACTCAAAATTTTCGCAGTTCTGATGCTCGAAACGAATAACTAGAACGGCCTAGGGGAAAAGTACGCACACCGTTGTAATCGGGCGAGTTTCTACTTTCAGATGCAACAGAAATTTTGCGGATTGGTCAATCCGTTCGCGAGATATGGCAGTTTGGAAGTAAGAAACGCTTGAGAAACTCAAAATTTTTGCAGTTCTGATGCTCGAAACGAATAACTAGGGCGGCCTAGGGGAAAAGTACGCATAGTGTTGTAATCGGGCGAGTTTCTACTTTCAGATGCAACAGAAATTGTGCGGATTGGTCAATCCGTTCGCGAGATATGGCAGTTTGGAAGTAAGAAACGCTTGAGAAACTCAAAATTTTCGCAGTTCTGTTGCTCGAAACGAATAACTAGAACGGGCTAGGGGAAAAGTACGCATACAGTTGTAATCGGGCGAGTTTCTACTTTCAGATGCAACAGAAATTTTGCGGATTGGTAAATCCGTTCGCGAGATATGGCAGTTTGGATGTAAGAAACGCTTGAGAAACTCAAAATTTTCACAGTTCTGATGCTCGAAACGAATAACTAGAACGGCCTAGGGGAAAAGTGCGCATAGTGTTGTAATCGGGCGAGTTTCTACTTTCAGATGCAACAGAAATTTTGCGGATTGGTCAATCGGTTCGCGAGATATGGCAGTTTGGAGGTAAGAAACGCTTGAGAAACTCAAAATTTTCGCAGTTCTGATGCTCGAAACGAATAACTAGAACGGCCTAGGGGAAAAGTACGCATAGAGTTGTAATCGGGCGAGTTTCTACTTTCAGATTACACAAAAATTTTGCGGATTGGTCAATCCGTTCGCGAGATATGGCAGTTTGGAAGTAAGAAACGCTTGAGAAACTCAAAATTTTCGCAGTTCTGATGCTCGAAACGAATAACTAGAACGGCCTAGGGGAAAAGTACGCATAGTGTTGTAATCGGGCGAGTTTCTACTTTCAGATGCAACAGAAATTTTGCGGATTGGTCAATCCGTTCGCGAGATATGGCAGTTTGGAAGTAAGAAACGCTTGAGAAACTCAAAATTTTCACAGTTCTGATGCTCGAAACGAATAACTAGAACGGCCTAGGGGAAAAGTACGCATACCGTTGTAATCGGGCGAGTTTCTACTTTCAGATGCAACAGAAATTTTGCGGATTGGTCAATCCGTTCGCGAGATATGGCAGTTTGGAAGTAAGAAACGCTTGAGAAACTCAAAATTTTCGCAGTTCTGATGCTCGAAACGAATAACTAGAACGGCCTAGGGGAAAAGTACGCATAGTGTTGTAATCGGGCGAGTTTCTACTTTCAGATGCAACAGAAATTTTGCGGATTGGTCAATCCGTTCGCGAGATATGGCAGTTTGGAAGTAAGAAACGCTTGAGAAACTCAAAATTTTCACAATTCTGATGCTCGAAACGAATAACTAGAACGGCCTAGGGGAAAAGTACGCATACCGTTGTAATCGGGCGAGTTTCTACTTTCAGATGCAACAGAAATTTTGCGGATTGGTCAATCCGTTCGCGAGATATGGCAGTTTGGAAGTAAGAAACGCTTGAGAAACTCAAAATTTTTGCAGTTCTGATGCTCGAAACGAATAACTAGGGCGGCCTAGGGGAAAAGTACGCATAGTGTTGTAATCGGGCGAGTTTCTACTTTCAGATGCAACAGAAATTTTGCGGATTGGTCAATCCGTTCGCGAGATATGGCAGTTTGGAGGTAAGAAACGCTTGAGAAACTCAAAATTTTCGCAGTTCTGATGCTCGAAACGAATAACTAGAACGGCCTAGGGGAAAAGTACGAATAGTGTTGTAATCGGGCGAGTTTCTACTTTCAGATGCAACAGAAATTGTGCAGATTGGTCAATCCGTTCGCGAGATATGTCAGTTTGGAAGTAAGAAACGCTTGAGAAACTCAAAATTTTCGCAGTTCTGTTGCTCGAAACGAATAACTAGAACGGGCTAGGGGAAAAGTACGCATACAGCTGTAATCGGGCGAGTTTCTACTTTCAGATGCAACAGAAATTTTGCGGATTGGTATATCCGTTCGCGAGATATGGCAGTTTGGATGTAAGAAACGCTTGAGAAACTCAAAATTTTCGCAGATCTGATGCTCGAAACGAATAACTAGAACGGCCTAGTGGAAAAGTACGCGCACCGTTGTAATCGGGCGAGTTTCTACTTTCAGATGCAACAGAAATTTTGCGGATTGGTCAATCCGTTCGCGAGATATGGCAGTTTGGAGGTAAGAAACGCTTGAGAAACTCAAAATTTTCGCAGTTCTGATGCTCGAAACGAATAACTAGAACGGCCTAGGGGAAAAGTACGCATAGTGTTGTAATCGGGCGAGTTTCTACTTTCAGATGCAACAGAAATTTTGCGGATTGGTCAATCCGTTCGCGAGATATGGCAGTTTGGAAGTAAGAAACGCTTGAGAAACTCAAAATTTTCACAGTTCTGATGCTCGACACGAATAACTAGAACGGCCTAGGGGAAATGTACGCATACCGTTGTAATCGGGCGAGTTTCTACTTTCAGATGCAACAGAAATTTTGCGGATTGGTCAATCCGTTCGCGAGATATGGCAGTTTGGAAGTAAGAAACGCTTCAGAAACTCAACATTTTCGCAGTTCTGATGCTCGAAACGAATAACTAGAACGGCCTAGGGGAAAAGTACGCACACCGTTGTAATCGGGCGAGTTTCTACTTTCAGATGCAACAGAAATTTTGCGGATTGGTCAATCCGTTCGCGAGATATGGCAGTTTGGAAGTAAGAAACGCTTGAGAAACTCAAAATTTTTGCAGTTCTGATGCTCGAAACGAATAACTAGGGCGGCCTAGGGGAAAAGTACGCATAGTGTTGTAATCGGGCGAGTTTCTACTTTCAGATGCAACAGAAATTGTGCGGATTGGTCAATCCGTTCGCGAGATATGGCAGTTTGGAAGTAAGAAACGCTTGAGAAACTCAAAATTTTCGCAGTTCTGTTGCTCGAAACGAATAACTAGAACGGGCTAGGGGAAAAGTACGCATACAGTTGTAATCGGGCGAGTTTATACTTTCAGATGCAACAGAAATTTTGCGGATTGGTAAATCCGTTCGCGAGATATGGCAGTTTGGATGTAAGAAACGCTTGAGAAACTCAAAATTTTCACAGTTCTGATGCTCGAAACGAATAACTAGAACGGCCTAGGGGAAAAGTGCGCATAGTGTTGTAATCGGGCGAGTTTCTACTTTCAGATGCAACAGAAATTTTGCGGATTGGTCAATCCGTTCGCGAGATATGGCAGTTTGGAGGTAAGAAACGCTTGAGAAACTCAAAATTTTCGCAGTTCTGATGCTCGAAACGAATAACTAGAACGGCCTAGGGGAAAAGTACGCATAGAGTTGTAATCGGGCGAGTTTCTACTTTCAGATGCAACAGAAATTTTGCGGATTGGTCAATCCGTTCGCGAGATATGGCAGTTTGGAAGTAAGAAACGCTTGAGAAACTCAAAATTTTCGCAGTTCTGATGCTCGAAACGAATAACTAGAACGGCCTAGGGGAAAAGTACGCATAGTGTTGTAATCGGGCGAGTTTCTACTTTCAGATGCAACAGAAATTTTGCGGATTGGTCAATCCGTTCGCGAGATATGGCAGTTTGGAAGTAAGAAACGCTTGAGAAACTCAAAATTTTCACAGTTCTGATGCTCGAAACGAATAACTAGAACGGCCTAGGGGAAAAGTACGCATACCGTTGTAATCGGGCGAGTTTCTACTTTCAGATGCAACAGAAATTTTGCGGATTGGTCAATCCGTTCGCGAGATATGGCAGTTTGGAAGTAAGAAACGCTTGAGAAACTCAAAATTTTCGCAGTTCTGATGCTCGAAACGAATAACTAGAACGGCCTAGGGGAAAAGTACGCATAGTGTTGTAATCGGGCGAGTTTCTACTTTCAGATGCAACAGAAATTTTGCGGATTGGTCAATCCGTTCGCGAGATATGGCAGTTTGGAAGTAAGAAACGCTTGAGAAACTCAAAATTTTCACAGTTCTGATGCTCGAAACGAATAACTAGAACGGCCTAGGGGAAAAGTACGCATACCGTTGTAATCGGGCGAGTTTCTACTTTCAGATGCAACAGAAATTTTGCGGATTGGTCAATCCGTTCGCGAGATATGGCAGTTTGGAAGTAAGAAACGCTTGAGAAACTCAAAATTTTTGCAGTTCTGATGCTCGAAACGAATAACTAGAACGGCCTAGGGGAAAAGTACGCATAGTGTTGTAATCGGGCGAGTTTCTACTTTCAGATGCAACAGAAATTTTGCGGATTGGTCAATCCGTTCGCGAGATATGGCAGTTTGGAAGTAAGAAACGCTTGAGAAACTCAAAATTTTCACAGTTCTGATGCTCGAAACGAATAACTAGAACGGCCTAGGGGAAAAGTACGCATACCGTTGTAATCGGGCGAGTTTCTACTTTCAGATGCAACAGAAATTTTGCGGATTGGTCAATCCGTTCGCGAGATATGGCAGTTTGGAAGTAAGAAACGCTTGAGAAACTCAAAATTTTTGCAGTTCTGATGCTCGAAACGAATAACTAGGGCGGCCTAGGGGAAAAGTACGCATAGTGTTGTAATCGGGCGAGTTTCTACTTTCAGATGCAACAGAAATTTTGCGGATTGGTCAATCCGTTCGCGAGATATGGCAGTTTGGAGGTAAGAAACGCTTGAGAAACTCAAAATTTTCGCAGTTCTGATGCTCGAAACGAATAACTAGAACGGCCTAGGGGAAAAGTACGAATAGTGTTGTAATCGGGCGAGTTTCTACTTTCAGATGCAACAGAAATTGTGCAGATTGGTCAATCCGTTCGCGAGATATGTCAGTTTGGAAGTAAGAAACGCTTGAGAAACTCAAAATTTTCGCAGTTCTGTTGCTCGAAACGAATAACTAGAACGGGCTAGGGGAAAAGTACGCATACAGCTGTAATCGGGCGAGTTTCTACTTTCAGATGCAACAGAAATTTTGCGGATTGGTATATCCGTTCGCGAGATATGGCAGTTTGGATGTAAGAAACGCTTGAGAAACTCAAAATTTTCGCAGATCTGATGCTCGAAACGAATAACTAGAACGGCCTAGTGGAAGAGTACGCGCACCGTTGTAATCGGGCGAGTTTCTACTTTCAGATGCAACAGAAATTTTGCGGATTGGTCAATCCGTTCGCGAGATATGGCAGTTTGGAGGTAAGAAACGCTTGAGAAACTCAAAATTTTCGCAGTTCTGATGCTCGAAACGAATAACTAGAACGGCCTAGGGGAAAAGTACGCATAGTGTTGTAATCGGGCGAGTTTCTACTTTCAGATGCAACAGAAATTTTGCGGATTGGTCAATCCGTTCGCGAGATATGGCAGTTTGGAAGTAAGAAACGCTTGAGAAACTCAAAATTTTCACAGTTCTGATGCTCGACACGAATAACTAGAACGGCCTAGGGGAAATGTACGCATACCGTTGTAATCGGGCGAGTTTCTACTTTCAGATGCAACAGAAATTTTGCGGATTGGTCAATCCGTTCGCGAGATATGGCAGTTTGGAAGTAAGAAACGCTTCAGAAACTCAAAATTTTCGCAGTTCTGGTGCTCGAAACGAATAACTAGAACGGCCTAGGGGAAAAGTACGCATAGTGTTGTAATCGGGCGAGTTTCTACTTTCAGATGCAACAGAAATTTTGCGGATTGGTCAATCCGTTCGCGAGATATGGCAGTTTGGAAGTAAGAAACGCTTGAGAAACTCAAAATTTTCACAGTTCTGATGCTCGAAACGAATAACTAGAACGGCCTAGGGGAAAAGTACGCATACCGTTGTAATCGGACGAGTTTGTACTTTCAGATGCAACAGAAATTTTGCGGATTGGTCAATCCGTTCGCGAGATATGGCAGTTTGGAAGTAAGAAACGCTTGAGAAACTCAAAATTTTTGCAGTTCTGTTGCTCGAAACGAATAACTAGGACGGCGTAGGGGAAAAGTACGCATAGAGTTGTAATCGGGCGAGTTTCTACTTTCAGATGCAACAGAAATTTTGCGGATTGGTCAATCCGTTCGCGAGATATGGCAGTTTGGAAGTAAGAAACGCTTGAGAAACTCAAAATTTTCACAGTTCTGATGCTCGAAACGAATAACTAGAACGGCCTAGGGGAAAAGTACGCATACCGTTGTAATCGGGCGAGTTTCTACTTTCAGATGCAACAGAAATTTTGCGGATTGGTCAATCCGTTCGCGAGATATGGCAGTTTGGAAGTAAGAAACGCTTGAGAAACTCAAAACTTTCGCAGTTCTGATGCTCGAAACGAATAACTAGAACGGCCTAGGGGAAAAGTACGCATAGTGTTGTAATCGGGCGAGTTTCTACTTTCAGATGCAACAGAAATTTTGCGGATTGGTCAATCCGTTCGCGAGATATGGCAGTTTGGAAGTAAGAAACGCTTCAGAAACTCAAAATTTTCACAGTTCTGATGCTCGAAACGAATAACTAGAACGGCCTAGGGGAAAAGTACGCATACCGTTGTAATCGGGCGAGTTTCTACTTTCAGATGCAACAGAAATTTTGCGGATTGGTCAATCCGTTCGCGAGATATGGCAGTTTGGAGGTAAGAAACGCTTGAGAAACTCAAAATTTTCGCAGTTCTGATGCTCGAAACGAATAACTAGAACGGCCTAGGGGAAAAGTACGAATAGTGTTGTAATCGGGCGAGTTTCTACTTTCAGATGCAACAGAAATTGTGCGGATTGGTCAATCCGTTCGCGAGATATGGCAGTTTGGAAGTAAGAAACGCTTGAGAAACTCAAAATTTTCGCAGTTCTGTTGCTCGAAACGAATAACTAGAACGGGCTAGGGGAAAAGTACGCATACAGTTGTAATCGGGCGAGTTTCTACTTTCAGATGCAACAGAAATTTTGCGGATTGGTAAATCCGTTCGCGAGATATGGCAGTTTGGATGTAAGAAACGCTTGAGAAACTCAAAATTTTCGCAGATCTGATGCTCGAAACGAATAACTAGAACGGCCTACGGGAAAAGTACGCATACCGTTGTAATCGGGCGAGTTTCTACTTTCAGATGCAACAGAAATTTTGCGGATTGGTCAATCCGTTCGCGAGATATGGCAGTTTGGAGGTAAGAAACGCTTGAGAAACTCAAAATTTTCGTAGTTCTGATGCTCGAAACGAATAACTAGAACGGCCTAGGGGAAAAGTGTGCATAGTGTTGTAATCGGGCGAGTTTCTACTTTCAGATGCAACAGAAATTTTGCGGATTGGTCAATCCGTTCGCGATATATGGCAGTTTGGAGGTAAGAAACGCTCGAGAAACTCAAAATTTTCGCAGTTCTGATACTCGAAACGAATAACTAGAACGGCCTAGGGGAAAAGTACGCACACCGTTGTAATCGGGCGAGTTTCTACTTTCAGATGCAACAGAAATTTTGCGGATTGGTCAATCCGTTCGCGAGATATGGCAGTTTGGAGGTAAGAAACGCTTGAGAAACTCAAAATTTTCGCAGTTCTGATGCTCGAAACGAATAACTAGAACGGCCTAGGGGAAAAGTACGCATAGTGTTGTAATCGGGCGAGTTTCTACTTTCAGATGCAACAGAAATTTTGCGGATTGGTCAATCCGTTCGCGAGATATGGCAGTTTGGAAGTAAGAAACGCTTGAGAAACTCAAAATTTTCACAGTTCTGAAGCTCGAAACGAATAACTAGAACGGCCTAGGGGAAAAGTACGCACACCGTTGTAAGCGGGCGAGTTTCTACTTTCAGATGCAACAGAAATTTTGCGGATTGGTCAATCCGTTCGCGAGATATGGCAGTTTGGAAGTAAGAAACGCTTGAGAAACTCAAAATTTTCGCAGTTCTGATGCTCGAAACGAATAACTAGAACGGCCTAGGGGAAAAGTACGCATAGTGTTGTAATCGGGCGAGTTTCTACTTTCAGATGCAACAGAAATTTTGCGGATTGGTCAATCCGTTCGCGAGATATGGCAGTTTGGAAGTAAGAAACGCTTGAGAAACTCAAAATTTTCACAGTTCTGATGCTCGAAACGAATAACTAGAACGGCCTAGGGGAAAAGTACGCATACCGTTGTAATCGGGCGAGTTTCTACTTTCAGATGCAACAGAAATTTTGCGGATTGGTCAATCCGTTCGCGAGATATGGCAGTTTGGAAGTAAGAAACGCTTGAGAAACTCAAAATTTTCGCAGTTCTGATGCTCGAAACGAATAACTAGAACGGCCTAGGGGAAAAGTACGCATAGTGTTGTAATCGGGCGAGTTTCTACTTTCAGATGCAACAGAAATTTTGCGGATTGGTCAATCCGTTCGCGAGATATGGCAGTTTGGAAGTAAGAAACGCTTGAGAAACTCAAAATTTTCACAGTTCTGATGCTCGAAACGAATAACTAGAACGGCCTAGGGGAAAAGTACGCATACCGTTGTAATCGGGCGAGTTTCTACTTTCAGATGCAACAGAAATTTTGCGGATTGGTCAATCCGTTCGCGAGATATGGCAGTTTGGAAGTAAGAAACGCTTGAGAAACTCAAAATTTTTGCAGTTCTGATGCTCGAAACGAATAACTAGGGCGGCCTAGGGGAAAAGTACGCATAGTGTTGTAATCGGGCGAGTTTCTACTTTCAGATGCAACAGAAATTTTGCGGATTGGTCAATCCGTTCGCGAGATATGGCAGTTTGGAGGTAAGAAACGCTTGAGAAACTCAAAATTTTCGCAGTTCTGATGCTCGAAACGAATAACTAGAACGGCCTAGGGGAAAAGTACGAATAGTGTTGTAATCGGGCGAGTTTCTACTTTCAGATGCAACAGAAATTGTGCAGATTGGTCAATCCGTTCGCGAGATATGTCAGTTTGGAAGTAAGAAACGCTTGAGAAACTCAAAATTTTCGCAGTTCTGTTGCTCGAAACGAATAACTAGAACGGGCTAGGGGAAAAGTACGCATACAGCTGTAATCGGGCGAGTTTCTACTTTCAGATGCAACAGAAATTTTGCGGATTGGTATATCCGTTCGCGAGATATGGCAGTTTGGATGTAAGAAACGCTTGAGAAACTCAAAATTTTCGCAGATCTGATGCTCGAAACGAATAACTAGAACGGCCTAGTGGAAGAGTACGCGCACCGTTGTAATCGGGCGAGTTTCTACTTTCAGATGCAACAGAAATTTTGCGGATTGGTCAATCCGTTCGCGAGATATGGCAGTTTGGAGGTAAGAAACGCTTGAGAAACTCAAAATTTTCGCAGTTCTGATGCTCGAAACGAATAACTAGAACGGCCTAGGGGAAAAGTACGCATAGTGTTGTAATCGGGCGAGTTTCTACTTTCAGATGCAACAGAAATTTTGCGGATTGGTCAATCCGTTCGCGAGATATGGCAGTTTGGAAGTAAGAAACGCTTGAGAAACTCAAAATTTTCACAGTTCTGATGCTCGACACGAATAACTAGAACGGCCTAGGGGAAATGTACGCATACCGTTGTAATCGGGCGAGTTTCTACTTTCAGATGCAACAGAAATTTTGCGGATTGGTCAATCCGTTCGCGAGATATGGCAGTTTGGAAGTAAGAAACGCTTCAGAAACTCAAAATTTTCGCAGTTCTGGTGCTCGAAACGAATAACTAGAACGGCCTAGGGGAAAAGTACGCATAGTGTTGTAATCGGGCGAGTTTCTACTTTCAGATGCAACAGAAATTGTGCGGATTGGTCAATCCGTTCGCGAGATATGGCAGTTTGGAAGTAAGAAACGCTTGAGAAACTCAAAATTTTCGCAGTTCTGTTGCTCGAAACGAATAACTAGAACGGCCTAGGGGAAAAGTACGCATACCGTTGTAATCGGACGAGTTTGTACTTTCAGATGCAACAGAAATTTTGCGGATTGGTCAATCCGTTCGCGAGATATGGCAGTTTGGAAGTAAGAAACGCTTGAGAAACTCAAAATTTTTGCAGTTCTGTTGCTCGAAACGAATAACTAGGACGGCCTAGGGGAAAAGTACGCATAGAGTTGTAATCGGGCGAGTTTCTACTTTCAGATGCAACAGAAATTTTGCGGATTGGTCAATCCGTTCGCGAGATATGGCAGTTTGGAAGTAAGAAACGCTTGAGAAACTCAAAATTTTCACAGTTCTGATGCTCGAAACGAATAACTAGAACGGCCTAGGGGAAAAGTACGCATACCGTTGTAATCGGGCGAGTTTCTACTTTCAGATGCAACAGAAATTTTGCGGATTGGTCAATCCGTTCGCGAGATATGGCAGTTTGGAAGTAAGAAACGCTTGAGAAACTCAAAACTTTCGCAGTTCTGATGCTCGAAACGAATAACTAGAACGGCCTAGGGGAAAAGTACGCATAGTGTTGTAATCGGGCGAGTTTCTACTTTCAGATGCAACAGAAATTTTGCGGATTGGTCAATCCGTTCGCGAGATATGGCAGTTTGGAAGTAAGAAACGCTTCAGAAACTCAAAATTTTCACAGTTCTGATGCTCGAAACGAATAACTAGAACGGCCTAGGGGAAAAGTACGCATACCGTTGTAATCGGGCGAGTTTCTACTTTCAGATGCAACAGAAATTTTGCGGATTGGTCAATCCGTTCGCGAGATATGGCAGTTTGGATGTAAGAAACGCTTGAGAAACTCAAAATTTTCGCAGTTCTGATGCTCGAAACGAATAACTAGAACGGCCTAGGGGAAAAGTACGAATAGTGTTGTAATCGGGCGAGTTTCTACTTTCAGATGCAACAGAAATTGTGCGGATTGGTCAATCCGTTCGCGAGATATGGCAGTTTGGAAGTAAGAAACGCTTGAGAAACTCAAAATTTTCGCAGTTCTGTTGCTCGAAACGAATAACTAGAACGGGCTAGGGGAAAAGTACGCATACAGTTGTAATCGGGCGAGTTTCTACTTTCAGATGCAACAGAAATTTTGCGGATTGGTAAATCCGTTCGCGAGATATGGCAGTTTGGATGTAAGAAACGCTTGAGAAACTCAAAATTTTCGCAGATCTGATGCTCGAAACGAATAACTAGAACGGCCTACGGGAAAAGTACGCATACCGTTGTAATCGGGCGAGTTTCTACTTTCAGGTGCAACAGAAATTTTGCGGATTGGTCAATCCGTTCGCGAGATATGGCAGTTTGGAGGTAAGAAACGCTTGAGAAACTCAAAATTTTCGTAGTTCTGACGCTCGAAACGAATAACTAGAACGGCCTAGGGGAAAAGTGTGCATAGTGTTGTAATCGGGCGAGTTTCTACTTTCAGATGCAACAGAAATTTTGCGGATTGGTCAATCCGTTCGCGATATATGGCAGTTTGGAGGTAAGAAACGCTCGAGAAACTCAAAATTTTCGCAGTTCTGATACTCGAAACGAATAACTAGAACGGCCTAGGGGAAAAGTACGCACACCGTTGTAATCGGGCGAGTTTCTACTTTCAGATGCAACAGAAATTTTGCGGATTGGTCAATCCGTTCGCGAGATATGGCAGTTTGGAGGTAAGAAACGCTTGAGAAACTCAAAATTTTCGCAGTTCTGATGCTCGAAACGAATAACTAGAACGGCCTAGGGGAAAAGTACGCATAGTGTTGTAATCGGGCGAGTTTCTACTTTCAGATGCAACAGAAATTTTGCGGATTGGTCAATCCGTTCGCGAGATATGGCAGTTTGGAAGTAAGAAACGCTTGAGAAACTCAAAATTTTCACAGTTCTGAAGCTCGAAACGAATAACTAGAACGGCCTAGGGGAAAAGTACGCACACCGTTGTAAGCGGGCGAGTTTCTACTTTCAGATGCAACAGAAATTTTGCGGATTGGTCAATCCGTTCGCGAGATATGGCAGTTTGGAAGTAAGAAACGCTTGAGAAACTCAAAATTTTTGCAGTTCTGTTGCTCGAAACGAATAACTAGGACGGCCTAGGGGAAAAGTACGCATAGAGTTGTAATCGGGCGAGTTTCTACTTTCAGATGCAACAGAAATTTTGCGGATTGGTCAATCCGTTCGCGAGATATGGCAGTTTGGAAGTAAGAAACGCTTGAGAAACTCAAAACTTTCGCAGTTCTGATGCTCGAAACGAATAACTAGAACGGCCTAGGGGAAAAGTACGCATAGTGTTGTAATCGGGCGAGTTTCTACTTTCAGATGCAACAGAAATTTTGCGGATTGGTCAATCCGTTCGCGAGATATGGCAGTTTGGAAGTAAGAAACGCTTCAGAAACTCAAAATTTTCACAGTTCTGATGCTCGAAACGAATAACTAGAACGGCCTAGGGGAAAAGTACGCATACCGTTGTAATCGGGCGAGTTTCTACTTTCAGATGCAACAGAAATTTTGCGGATTGGTCAATCCGTTCGCGAGATATGGCAGTTTGGATGTAAGAAACGCTTGAGAAACTCAAAATTTTCGCAGTTCTGATGCTCGAAACGAATAACTAGAACGGCCTAGGGGAAAAGTACGAATAGTGTTGTAATCGGGCGAGTTTCTACTTTCAGATGCAACAGAAATTGTGCGGATTGGTCAATCCGTTCGCGAGATATGGCAGTTTGGAAGTAAGAAACGCTTGAGAAACTCAAAATTTTCGCAGTTCTGTTGCTCGAAACGAATAACTAGAACGGGCTAGGGGAAAAGTACGCATACAGTTGTAATCGGGCGAGTTTCTACTTTCAGATGCAACAGAAATTTTGCGGATTGGTAAATCCGTTCGCGAGATATGGCAGTTTGGATGTAAGAAACGCTTGAGAAACTCAAAATTTTCGCAGATCTGATGCTCGAAACGAATAACTAGAACGGCCTACGGGAAAAGTACGCATACCGTTGTAATCGGGCGAGTTTCTACTTTCAGGTGCAACAGAAATTTTGCGGATTGGTCAATCCGTTCGCGAGATATGGCAGTTTGGAGGTAAGAAACGCTTGAGAAACTCAAAATTTTCGTAGTTCTGACGCTCGAAACGAATAACTAGAACGGCCTAGGGGAAAAGTGTGCATAGTGTTGTAATCGGGCGAGTTTCTACTTTCAGATGCAACAGAAATTTTGCGGATTGGTCAATCCGTTCGCGATATATGGCAGTTTGGAGGTAAGAAACGCTCGAGAAACTCAAAATTTTCGCAGTTCTGATACTCGAAACGAATAACTAGAACGGCCTAGGGGAAAAGTACGCACACCGTTGTAATCGGGCGAGTTTCTACTTTCAGATGCAACAGAAATTTTGCGGATTGGTCAATCCGTTCGCGAGATATGGCAGTTTGGAGGTAAGAAACGCTTGAGAAACTCAAAATTTTCGCAGTTCTGATGCTCGAAACGAATAACTAGAACGGCCTAGGGGAAAAGTACGCATAGTGTTGTAATCGGGCGAGTTTCTACTTTCAGATGCAACAGAAATTTTGCGGATTGGTCAATCCGTTCGCGAGATATGGCAGTTTGGAAGTAAGAAACGCTTGAGAAACTCAAAATTTTCACAGTTCTGAAGCTCGAAACGAATAACTAGAACGGCCTAGGGGAAAAGTACGCACACCGTTGTAAGCGGGCGAGTTTCTACTTTCAGATGCAACAGAAATTTTGCGGATTGGTCAATCCGTTCGCGAGATATGGCAGTTTGGAAGTAAGAAACGCTTGAGAAACTCAAAATTTTCGCAGTTCTGATGCTCGAAACGAATAACTAGAACGGCCTAGGGGAAAAGTACGCATAGTGTTGTAATCGGGCGAGTTTCTACTTTCAGATGCAACAGAAATTTTGCGGATTGGTCAATCCGTTCGCGAGATATGGCAGTTTGGAAGTAAGAAACGCTTGAGAAACTCAAAATTTTCACAGTTCTGATGCTCGAAACGAATAACTAGAACGGCCTAGGGGAAAAGTACGCATACCGTTGCAATCGGGCGAGTTTCTACTTTCAGATGCAACAGAAATTTTGCGGATTGGTCAATCCGTTCGCGAGATATGGCAGTTTGGAAGTAAGAAACGCTTGAGAAACTCAAAATTTTTGCAGTTCTGATGCTCGAAACGAATAACTAGGGCGGCCTAGGGGAAAAGTACGCATAGTGTTGTAATCGGGCGAGTTTCTACTTTCAGATGCAACAGAAATTTTGCGGATTGGTCAATCCGTTCGCGAGATATGGCAGTTTGGAGGTAAGAAACGCTTGAGAAACTCAAAATTTTCGCAGTTCTGATGCTCGAAACGAATAACTAGAACGGCCTAGGGGAAAAGTACGCATAGTGTTGTAATCGGGCGAGTTTCTACTTTCAGATGCAACAGAAATTTTGCGGATTGGTCAATCCGTTCGCGAGATATGGCAGTTTGGAAGTAAGAAACGCTTCAGAAACTCAAAATTTTCACAGTTCTGATGCTCGAAACGAATAACTAGAACGGCCTAGGGGAAAAGTACGCATAGTGTTGTAATCGGGCGAGTTTCTACTTTCAGATGCAACAGAAATTTTGCGGATTGGTCAATCCGTTCGCGAGATATGGCAGTTTGGAAGTAAGAAACGCTTCAGAAACTCAAAATTTTCACAGTTCTGATGCTCGAAACGAATAACTAGAACGGCCTAGGGGAAAAGTACGCATACCGTTGTAATCGGGCGAGTTTCTACTTTCAGATGCAACAGAAATTTTGCGGATTGGTCAATCCGTTCGCGAGATATGGCAGTTTGGAGGTAAGAAACGCTTGAGAAACTCAAAATTTTCGCAGTTCTGATGCTCGAAACGAATAACTAGAACGGCCTAGGGGAAAAGTACGAATAGTGTTGTAATCGGGCGAGTTTCTACTTTCAGATGCAACAGAAATTGTGCGGATTGGTCAATCCGTTCGCGAGATATGGCAGTTTGGAAGTAAGAAACGCTTGAGAAACTCAAAATTTTCGCAGTTCTGTTGCTCGAAACGAATAACTAGAACGGGCTAGGGGAAAAGTACGCATACAGTTGTAATCGGGCGAGTTTCTACTTTCAGATGCAACAGAAATTTTGCGGATTGGTAAATCCGTTCGCGAGATATGGCAGTTTGGATGTAAGAAACGCTTGAGAAACTCAAAATTTTCGCAGATCTGATGCTCGAAACGAATAACTAGAACGGCCTACGGGAAAAGTACGCATACCGTTGTAATCGGGCGAGTTTCTACTTTCAGATGCAACAGAAATTTTGCGGATTGGTCAATCCGTTCGCGAGATATGGCAGTTTGGAGGTAAGAAACGCTTGAGAAACTCAAAATTTTCGTAGTTCTGATGCTCGAAACGAATAACTAGAACGGCCTAGGGGAAAAGTGTGCATAGTGTTGTAATCGGGCGAGTTTCTACTTTCAGATGCAACAGAAATTTTGCGGATTGGTCAATCCGTTCGCGATATATGGCAGTTTGGAGGTAAGAAACGCTCGAGAAACTCAAAATTTTCGCAGTTCTGATACTCGAAACGAATAACTAGAACGGCCTAGGGGAAAAGTACGCACACCGTTGTAATCGGGCGAGTTTCTACTTTCAGATGCAACAGAAATTTTGCGGATTGGTCAATCCGTTCGCGAGATATGGCAGTTTGGAGGTAAGAAACGCTTGAGAAACTCAAAATTTTCGCAGTTCTGATGCTCGAAACGAATAACTAGAACGGCCTAGGGGAAAAGTACGCATAGTGTTGTAATCGGGCGAGTTTCTACTTTCAGATGCAACAGAAATTTTGCGGATTGGTCAATCCGTTCGCGAGATATGGCAGTTTGGAAGTAAGAAACGCTTGAGAAACTCAAAATTTTCACAGTTCTGATGCTCGAAACGAATAACTAGAACGGCCTAGGGGAAAAGTACGCATACCGTTGCAATCGGGCGAGTTTCTACTTTCAGATGCAACAGAAATTTTGCGGATTGGTCAATCCGTTCGCGAGATATGGCAGTTTGGAAGTAAGAAACGCTTGAGAAACTCAAAATTTTTGCAGTTCTGATGCTCGAAACGAATAACTAGGGCGGCCTAGGGGAAAAGTACGCATAGTGTTGTAATCGGGCGAGTTTCTACTTTCAGATGCAACAGAAATTTTGCGGATTGGTCAATCCGTTCGCGAGATATGGCAGTTTGGAGGTAAGAAACGCTTGAGAAACTCAAAATTTTCGCAGTTCTGATGCTCGAAACGAATAACTAGAACGGCCTAGGGGAAAAGTACGAACCGTGTTGTAATCGGGCGAGTTTCTACTTTCAGATGCAACAGAAATTGTGCGGATTGGTCAATCCGTTCGCGAGATATGTCAGTTTGGAAGTAAGAAACGCTTGAGAAACTCAAAATTTTCGCAGTTCTGTTGCTCGAAACGAATAACTAGAACGGGCTAGGGGAAAAGTACGCATACAGCTGTAATCGGGCGAGTTTCTACTTTCAGATGCAACAGAAATTTTGCGGATTGGTAAATCCGTTCGCGAGGTATGGCAGTTTGGATGTAAGAAACGCTTGAGAAACTCAAAATTTTCGCAGATCTGATGCTCGAAACGAATATCTAGAACGGCCTAGTGGAAAAGTACGCATACCGTTGTAATCGGGCGAGTTTCTACTTTCAGATGCAACAGAAATTTTGCGGATTGGTAAATCCGTTCGCGAGATATGGCAGTTTGGAGGTAAGAAACGCTTGAGAAACTCAAAATTTTCGCAGTTCTGATGCTCGAAACGAATAACTAGAACTGCCTAGGGGAAAAGTGCGCATAGTGTTGTAATCGGGCGAGTTTCTACTTTCAGATGCAACAGAAATTTTGCGGATTGGTCAATCCGTTCGCGAGATATGGCAGTTTGGAGGTAAGAAACGCTCGAGAAACTCAAAATTTTCGCAGTTCTGATGCTCGAAACGAATAACTAGAACGGCCTAGGGGAAAAGTACGCGCACCGTTGTAATCGGGCGAGTTTCTACTTTCAGATGCAACAGAAATTTTGCGGATTGGTCAATCCGTTCGCGAGATATGGCAGTTTGGAGGTAAGAAACGCTTGAGAAACTCAAAATTTTCGCAGTTCTGATGCTCGAAACGAATAACTAGAACGGCCTAGGGGAAAAGTACGAACCGTGTTGTAATCGGGCGAGTTTCTACTTTCAGATGCAACAGAAATTGTGCGGATTGGTCAATCCGTTCGCGAGATATGTCAGTTTGGAAGTAAGAAACGCTTGAGAAACTCAAAATTTTCGCAGTTCTGTTGCTCGAAACGAATAACTAGAACGGGCTAGGGGAAAAGTACGCATACAGCTGTAATCGGGCGAGTTTCTACTTTCAGATGCAACAGAAATTTTGCGGATTGGTAAATCCGTTCGCGAGATATGGCAGTTTGGAGGTAAGAAACGCTTGAGAAACTCAAAATTTTCGCAGTTCTGATGCTCGAAACGAATAACTAGAACGGCCTAGGGGAAAAGCACGCGCACCGTTGTAATCGGGCGAGTTTCTACTTTCAGATGCAACAGATATTTTGCGGATTGGTCAATCCGTTCGCGAGATATGGCAGTTTGGAGGTAAGAAACGCTTGAGAAACTCAAAATTTTCGCAGTTCTGATGCTCGAAACGAATAACTAGAACGGCCTAGGGGAAAAGTACGCATAGTGTTGTAATCGGGCGAGTTTCTACTTTCAGATGCAACAGAAATTTTGCGGATTGGTCAATCCGTTCGCGAGATATGGCAGTTTGGAAGTAAGAAACGCTTGAGAAACTCTAAATTTTCACAGTTCTGATGCTCGACACGAATAACTAGGACGGCCTAGGGGAAATGTACGCATACCGTTGTAATCGGGCGAGTTTCTACTTTCAGATGCAACAGAAATTTTGCGGATTGGTCAATCCGTTCGCGAGATATGGCAGTTTGGAAGTAAGAAACGCTTCAGAAACTCAAAATTTTCGCAGTTCTGATGCTCGAAACGAATAACTAGAACGGCCTAGGGGAAAAGTACGCATAGTGTTGTAATCGGGCGAGTTTCTACTTTCAGATGCAACAGAAATTTTGCGGATTGGTCAATCCGTTCGCGAGATATGGCAGTTTGGAAGTAAGAAACGCTTGAGAAACTCAAAATTTTCACAGTTCTGATGCTCGAAACGAATAACTAGAACGGCCTAGGGGAAAAGTGTGCATAGTGTTGTAATCGGGCGAGTTTCTGCTTTCAGATGCAACAGAAATTTTGCGGATTGGTCAATCCGTTCGCGAGATATGGCAGTTTGGAGGTAAGAAACGCTCGAGAAACTCAAAATTTTCGCAGTTCTGATACTCGAAACGAATAACTAGAACGGCCTAGGGGAAAAGTACGCACACCGTTGTAATCGGGCGAGTTTCTACTTTCAGATGCAACAGAAATTTTGCGGATTGGTCAATCCGTTCGCGAGATATGGCAGTTTGGAGGTAAGAAACGCTGGAGAAACTCAAAATTTTCGCAGTTCTGATACTCGAAACGAATAACTAGAACAGCCTAGGGGAAAAGTACGCACACCGTTGTAATCGGGCGAGTTTCTACTTTCAGATGCAATAGAAATTTTGCGGATTGGTCAATCCGTTCGCGAGATATGGCAGTTTGGAGGTAAGAAACGCTTGAGAAACTCAAAATTTTCGCAGTTCTGATGCTCGAAACGAATAACTAGAACGGCCTAGGGGAAAAGTACGCATAGTGTTGTAATCGGGCGAGTTTCTACTTTCAGATGCAACAGAAATTTTGCGGATTGGTCAATCCGTTCGCGAGATATGGCAGTTTGGAAGTAAGAAACGCTTGAGAAACTCAAAATTTTCACAGTTCTGAAGCTCGAAACGAATAACTAGAACGGCCTAGGGGAAAAGTACGCACACCGTTGTAAGCGGGCGAGTTTCTACTTTCAGATGCAACAGAAATTTTGCGGATTGGTCAATCCGTTCGCGAGATATGGCAGTTTGGAAGTAAGAAACGCTTGAGAAACTCAAAATTTTCGCAGTTCTGATGCTCGAAACGAATAACTAGAACGGCCTAGGGGAAAAGTACGCATAGTGTTGTAATCGGGCGAGTTTCTACTTTCAGATGCAACAGAAATTTTGCGGATTGGTCAATCCGTTCGCGAGATATGGCAGTTTGGAAGTAAGAAACGCTTGAGAAACTCAAAATTTTCACAGTTCTGATGCTCGAAACGAATAACTAGAACGGCCTAGGGGAAAAGTACGCATACCGTTGCAATCGGGCGAGTTTCTACTTTCAGATGCAACAGAAATTTTGCGGATTGGTCAATCCGTTCGCGAGATATGGCAGTTTGGAAGTAAGAAACGCTTGAGAAACTCAAAATTTTTGCAGTTCTGATGCTCGAAACGAATAACTAGGGCGGCCTAGGGGAAAAGTACGCATAGTGTTGTAATCGGGCGAGTTTCTACTTTCAGATGCAACAGAAATTTTGCGGATTGGTCAATCCGTTCGCGAGATATGGCAGTTTGGAGGTAAGAAACGCTTGAGAAACTCAAAATTTTCGCAGTTCTGATGCTCGAAACGAATAACTAGAACGGCCTAGGGGAAAAGTACGAATAGTGTTGTAATCGGGCGAGTTTCTACTTTCAGATGCAACAGAAATTGTGCGGATTGGTCAATCCGTTCGCGAGATATGTCAGTTTGGAAGTAAGAAACGCTTGAGAAACTCAAAATTTTCGCAGTTCGGTTGCTCGAAACGAATAACTAGAACGGGCTAGGGGAAAAGTACGCATACAGCTGTAATCGGGCGAGTTTCTACTTTCAGATGCAACAGAAATTTTGCGGATTGGTAAATCCGTTCGCGAGATATGGCAGTTTGGATGTAAGAAACGCTGGAGAAACTCAAAATTTTCGCAGATCTGATGCTCGAAACGAATAACTAGAACGGCCTAGTGGAAAAGTACGCATACCGTTGTAATCGGGCGAGTTTCTACTTTCAGATGCAACAGAAATTTTGCGGATTGGTAAATCCGTTCGCGAGATATGGCAGTTTGGAGGTAAGAAACGCTTGAGAAACTCAAAATTTTCGCAGTTCTGATGCTCGAAACGAATAACTAGAACTGCCTAGGGGAAAAGTGCGCATAGTGTTGTAATCGGGCGAGTTTCTACTTTCAGATGCAACAGAAATTTTGCGGATTGGTCAATCCGTTCGCGAGATATGGCAGTTTGGAGGTAAGAAACGCTCGAGAAACTCAAAATTTTCGCAGTTCTGATGCTCGAAACGAATAACTAGAACGGCCTAGGGGAAAAGTACGCGCACCGTTGTAATCGGGCGAGTTTCTACTTTCAGATGCAACAGAAATTTTGCGGATTGGTCAATCCGTTCGCGAGATATGGCAGTTTGGAGGTAAGAAACGCTTGAGAAACTCAAAATTTTCGCAGTTCTGATGCTCGAAACGAATAACTAGAACGGCCTAGGGGAAAAGTACGCATAGTGTTGTAATCGGGCGAGTTTCTACTTTCAGATGCAACAGAAATTTTGCGGATTGGTCAATCCGTTCGCGAGATATGGCAGTTTGGAAGTAAGAAACGCTTGAGAAACTCAAAATTTTCACAGTTCTGATGCTCGAAACGAATAACTAGAACGGCCTAGGGGAAAAGTACGCATACCGTTGTAATCGGACGAGTTTGTACTTTCAGATGCAACAGAAATTTTGCGGATTGGTCAATCCGTTCGCGAGATATGGCAGTTTGGAAGTAAGAAACGCTTGAGAAACTCAAAATTTTTGCAGTTCTGATGCTCGAAACGAATAACTAGGGCGGCCTAGGGGAAAAGTACGCATAGTGTTGTAATCGGGCGAGTTTCTACTTTCAGTTGCAACAGAAATTTTGCGGATTGGTCAATCCGTTCGCGAGATATGGCAGTTTGGAGGTAAGAAACGCTTGAGAAACTCAAAATTTTCGCAGTTCTGATGCGCGAAACGAATAACTAGAACGGCCTAGGGGAAAAGTACGAACAGTGTTGTAATCGGGCGAGTTTCTACTTTCAGATGCAACAGAAATTGTGCGGATTGGTTAATCCGTTCGCGAGATATGGCAGTTTGGAAGTAAGAAACGCTTGTGAAACTCAAAATTTTCGCAGTTCTGTTGCTCGAAACGAATAACTAGAACGGGCTAGGGGAAAAGTACGCATACAGTTGTAATCGGGCGAGTTTCTACTTTCAGATGCAACAGAAATTTTGCGGATTGGTAAATCCGTTCGCGAGATATGGCAGTTTGGATGTAAGAAACGCTTGAGAAACTCAAAATTTTCGCAGATCTGATGCTCGAAACGAATAACTAGAACGGCCTAGGGGAAAAGTACGCATAGTGTTGTAATCGGGCGAGTTTCTACTTTCAGATGCAACAGAAATTTTGCGGATTGGTCAATCCGTTCGCGAGATATGGCAGTTTGGAGGTAAGAAACGCTTGAGAAACTCAAAATTTTCGCAGTTCTGATGCTCGAAACGAATAACTAGAACGGCCTAGGGGAAAAGTACGCATAGCGTTGTAATCGGACGAGTTTGTACTTTCAGATGCAACAGAAATTTTGCGGATTGGTCAATCCGTTCGCGAGATATGGCAGTTTGGAAGTAAGAAACGCTTGAGAAACTCAAAATTTTCGTAGTTCTGATGCTCGAAACGAATAACTAGAACGGCCTAGGGGAAAAGTGTGCATAGTGTTGTAATCGGGCGAGTTTCTACTTTCAGATGCAACAGAAATTTTGCGGATTGGTCAATCCGTTCGCGAGATATGGCAGTTTGGAGGTAAGAAACGCTGGAGAAACTCAAAATTTTCGCAGTTCTGATACTCGAAACGAATAACTAGAACGGCCTAGGGGAAAAGTACGCACACCGTTGTAATCGGGCGAGTTTCTACTTTCAGATGCAATAGAAATTTTGCGGAATGGTCAATCCGTTCGCGAGATATGGCAGTTTGGAGGTAAGAAACGCTTGAGAAACTCAAAATTTTCGCAGTTCTGATGCTCGAAACGAATAACTAGAACGGCCTAGGGGAAAAGTACGCATAGTGTTGTAATCGGGCGAGTTTCTACTTTCAGATGCAACAGAAATTTTGCGGATTGGTCAATCCGTTCGCGAGATATGGCAGTTTGGAAGTAAGAAACGCTTGAGAAACTCAAAATTTTCACAGTTCTGAAGCTCGAAACGAATAACTAGAACGGCCTAGGGGAAAAGTACGCACACCGTTGTAAGCGGGCGAGTTTCTACTTTCAGATGCAACAGAAATTTTGCGGATTGGTCAATCCGTTCGCGAGATATGGCAGTTTGGAAGTAAGAAACGCTTGAGAAACTCAAAATTTTCGCAGTTCTGATGCTCGAAACGAATAACTAGAACGGCCTAGGGGAAAAGTACGCATAGTGTTGTAATCGGGCGAGTTTCTACTTTCAGATGCAACAGAAATTTTGCGGATTGGTCAATCCGTTCGCGAGATATGGCAGTTTGGAAGTAAGAAACGCTTGAGAAACTCAAAATTTTCACAGTTCTGATGCTCGAAACGAATAACTAGAACGGCCTAGGGGAAAAGTACGCATACCGTTGCAATCGGGCGAGTTTCTACTTTCAGATGCAACAGAAATTTTGCGGATTGGTCAATCCGTTCGCGAGATATGGCAGTTTGGAAGTAAGAAACGCTTGAGAAACTCAAAATTTTTGCAGTTCTGATGCTCGAAACGAATAACTAGGGCGGCCTAGGTGAAAAGTACGCATAGTGTTGTAATCGGGCGAGTTTCTACTTTCAGATGCAACAGAAATTTTGTGGATTGGTCAATCCGTTTGCGAGATATGGCAGTTTGGAGGTAAGAAACGCTTGAGAAACTCAAAATTTTCGCAGTTCTGATGCTCGAAACGAATAACTAGAACGGCCTAGGGGAAAAGTACGAATAGTGTTGTAATCGGGCGAGTTTCTACTTTCAGATGCAACAGAAATTGTGCGGATTGGTCAATCCGTTCGCGAGATATGTCAGTTTGGAAGTAAGAAACGCTTGAGAAACTCAAAATTTTCGCAGTTCGGTTGCTCGAAACGAATAACTAGAACGGGCTAGGGGAAAAGTACGCATACAGCTGTAATCGGGCGAGTTTCTACTTTCAGATGCAACAGAAATTTTGCGGATTGGTAAATCCGTTCGCGAGATATGGCAGTTTGGATGTAAGAAACGCTGGAGAAACTCAAAATTTTCGCAGATCTGATGCTCGAAACGAATAACTAGAACGGCCTAGTGGAAAAGTACGCATACCGTTGTAATCGGGCGAGTTTCTACTTTCAGATGCAACAGAAATTTTGCGGATTGGTAAATCCGTTCGCGAGATATGGCAGTTTGGAGGTAAGAAACGCTTGAGAAACTCAAAATTTTCGCAGTTCTGATGCTCGAAACGAATAACTAGAACTGCCTAGGGGAAAAGTGCGCATAGTGTTGTAATCGGGCGAGTTTCTACTTTCAGATGCAACAGAAATTTTGCGGATTGGTCAATCCGTTCGCGAGATATGGCAGTTTGGAGGTAAGAAACGCTCGAGAAACTCAAAATTTTCGCAGTTCTGATGCTCGAAACGAATAACTAGAACGGCCTAGGGGAAAAGTACGCGCACCGTTGTAATCGGGCGAGTTTCTACTTTCAGATGCAACAGAAATTTTGCGGATTGGTCAATCCGTTCGCGAGATATGGCAGTTTGGAGGTAAGAAACGCTTGAGAAACTCAAAATTTTCGCAGTTCTGATGCTCGAAACGAATAACTAGAACGGCCTAGGGGAAAAGTACGCATAGTGTTGTAATCGGGCGAGTTTCTACTTTCAGATGCAACAGAAATTTTGCGGATTGGTCAATCCGTTCGCGAGATATGGCAGTTTGGAAGTAAGAAACGCTTGAGAAATTCAAAATTTTCACAGTTCTGATGCTCGACACGAATAACTAGAACGGCCTAGGGGAAATGTACGCATACCGTTGTAATCGGGCGAGTTTCTACTTTCAGATGCAACAGAAATTTTGCGGGTTGGTCAATCCGTTCGCGAGATATGGCAGTTTGGAAGTAAGAAACGCTTCAGAAACTCAAAATTTTCGCAGTTCTGATGCTCGAAACGAATAACTAGAACGGCCTAGGGGAAAAGTACGCATAGTGTTGTAATCGGGCGAGTTTCTACTTTCAGATGCAACAGAAATTTTGCGGATTGGTCAATCCGTTCGCGAGATATGGCAGTTTGGAAGTAAGAAACGCTTGAGAAACTCAAAATTTTCACAGTTCTGATGCTCGAAACGAATAACTAGAACGGCCTAGGGGAAAAGTACGCATACCGTTGTAATCGGACGAGTTTGTACTTTCAGATGCAACAGAAATTTTGCGGATTGGTCAATCCGTTCGCGAGATATGGCAGTTTGGAAGTAAGAAACGCTTGAGAAACTCAAAATTTTTGCAGTTCTGATGCTCGAAACGAATAACTAGGGCGGCCTAGGGGAAAAGTACGCATAGTGTTGTAATCGGGCGAGTTTCTACTTTCAGTTGCAACAGAAATTTTGCGGATTGGTCAATCCGTTCGCGAGATATGGCAGTTTGGAGGTAAGAAACGCTTGAGAAACTCAAAATTTTCGCAGTTCTGATGCGCGAAACGAATAACTAGAACGGCCTAGGGGAAAAGTACGAACAGTGTTGTAATCGGGCGAGTTTCTACTTTCAGATGCAACAGAAATTGTGCGGATTGGTTAATCCGTTCGCGAGATATGGCAGTTTGGAAGTAAGAAACGCTTGTGAAACTCAAAATTTTCGCAGTTCTGTTGCTCGAAACGAATAACTAGAACGGGCTAGGGGAAAAGTACGCATACAGTTGTAATCGGGCGAGTTTCTACTTTCAGATGCAACAGAAATTTTGCGGATTGGTAAATCCGTTCGCGAGATATGGCAGTTTGGATGTAAGAAACGCTTGAGAAACTCAAAATTTTCGCAGATCTGATGCTCGAAACGAATAACTAGAACGGCCTAGGGGAAAAGTACGCATAGTGTTGTAATCGGGCGAGTTTCTACTTTCAGATGCAACAGAAATTTTGCGGATTGGTCAATCCGTTCGCGAGATATGGCAGTTTGGAGGTAAGAAACGCTTGAGAAACTCAAAATTTTCGCAGTTCTGATGCTCGAAACGAATAACTAGAACGGCCTAGGGGAAAAGTACGCATACCGTTGTAATCGGGCGAGTTTCTACTTTCAGATGCAACAGAAATTTTGCGGATTGGTCAATCCGTTCGCGAGATATGGCAGTTTGGAAGTAAGAAACGCTTGAGAAACTCAAAAGTTTCGCAGTTCTGATGCTCGAAACGAATAACTAGAACGGCCAAGGGGAAAAGTACGCATACCGTTGTAATCGGGCGAGTCTCTACTTTCAGATGCAACAGAAATTTTGCGGATTGGTCAATCCGTTCGCGAGATATGGCAGTTTGGAAGTAAGAAACGCTTCAGAAACTCAAAATTTTCGCAGTTCTGATGCTCGAAACGAATAACTAGAACGGCCTAGGGGAAAAGTACGCATAGTGTTGTAATCGGGCGAGTTTCTACTTTCAGATGCAACGGAAATTTTGCGGATTGGTCAATCCGTTCGCGAGATATGGCAGTTTGGAAGTAAGAAACGCTTGAGAAACTCAAAATTTTCACAGTTCTGATGCTCGAAACGAATAACTAGAACGGCCTAGGGGAAAAGTACGCATACCGTTGTAATCGGACGAGTTTGTACTTTCAGATGCAACAGAAATTTTGCGGATTGGTCAATCCGTTCGCGAGATATGGCAGTTTGGAAGTAAGAAACGCTTGAGAAACTCAAAATTTTTGCAGTTCTGATGCTCGAAACGAATAACTAGGGCGGCCTAGGGGAAAAGTACGCATAGTGTTGTAATCGGGAGAGTTTCTACTTTCAGTTGCAACAGAAATTTTGCGGATTGGTCAATCCGTTCGCGAGATATGGCAGTTTGGAGGTAAGAAACGCTTGAGAAACTCAAAATTTTCGCAGTTCTGATGATCGAAACTAATAACTAGAACGGCCTAGGGGAAAAGTACGAACAGTGTTGTAATCGGGCGAGTTTCTACTTTCAGATGCAACAGAAATTGTGCGGATTGGTTAATGCGTTCGCGAGATATGGCAGTTTGGAAGTAAGAAACGCTTGAGAAACTCAAAATTTTCGCAGTTCTGTTGCTCGAAACGAATAACTAGAACGGGCTAGGGGAAAAGTACGCATACAGTTGTAATCGGGCGAGTTTCTACTTTCAGATGCAACAGAAATTGTGCGGATTGGTTAATGCGTTCGCGAGATATGGCAGTTTGGAAGTAAGAAACGCTTGAGAAACTCAAAATTTTCGCAGTTCTGTTGCTCGAAACGAATAACTAGAACGGGCTAGGGGAAAAGTACGCATACAGTTGTAATCGGGCGAGTTTCTACTTTCAGATGCAACAGAAATTTTGCGGATTGGTAAATCCGTTCGCGAGATATGGCAGTTTGGATGTAAGAAACGCTTGAGAAACTCAAAATTTTCGCAGATCTGATGCTCGAAACGAATAACTAGAACGGCCTAGGGGAAAAGTACGCATAGTGTTGTAATCGGGCGAGTTTCTACTTTCAGATGCAACAGAAATTTTGCGGATTGGTCAATCCGTTCGCGAGATATGGCAGTTTGGAGGTAAGAAACGCTTGAGAAACTCAAAATTTTCGCAGTTCTGATGCTCGAAACGAATAACTAGAACGGCCTAGGGGAAAAGTACGCATAGAATTGTAATCGGGCGAGTTTCTACTTTCAGATGCAACAGAAATTTTGCGGATTGGTCAATCCGTTCGCGAGATATGGCAGTTTGGAAGTAAGAAACGCTTGAGAAACTCAAAATTTTCACAGTTCTGATGCTCGAAACGAATAACTAGAACGGCCTAGGGGAAAAGTACGCATACCGTTGTAATCGGGCGAGTTTCTACTTTCAGATGCAACAGAAATTTTGCGGATTGGTCAATCCGTTCGCGAGATATGGCAGTTTGGAAGTAAGAAACGCTTGAGAAACTCAAAACTTTCGCAGTTCTGATGCTCGAAACGAATAACTAGAACGGCCTAGGGGAAATGTACGCATAGTGTTGTAATCGGGCGAGTTTCTACTTTCAGATGCAACAGAAATTTTGCGGATTGGTCAATCCGTTCGCGAGATATGGCAGTTTGGAAGTAAGAAACGCTTGAGAAACTCAAAATTTTTGCAGTTCTGATGCTCGAAACGAATAACTAGGGCGGCCTAGGGGAAATGTACGCATAGTGTTGTAATCAGGCGAGTTACTACTTTCAGATGCAACAGAAATTTTGCGGATTGGTCAATCCGTTCGCGAGATATGGCAGTTTGGAGGTAAGAAACGCTTGAGAAACTCAAAATTTTCGCAGTTCTGATGCTCGAAACGAATAACTAGAACGGCCTAGGGGAAAAGTACGAATAGTGTTGTAATCGGGCGAGTTTCTACTTTCAGATGCAACAGAAATTGTGCGGATTGGTCAATCCGATCCCGAGATATGGCAGTTTGGAAGTAAGAAACGCTTGCGAAACTCAAAACTTTCGCAGTTCTGTTGCTCGAAACGAATAACTAGAACGGGCTAGGGGAAAATTACGCATACAGTTGTAATCGGGCTCGTTTCTACTTTCAGATGCAACAGAAATTTTGCGGATTGGTCAATCCGTTCGCGAGATATGGCAGTTTGGAGGTAAGAAACGCTCGAGAAACTCAAAATTTTCGCAGTTCTGATGCTCGAAACGAATAACTAGAACGGCCTAGGGGAAAAGTACGCACACCGTTGTAATCGGGCGAGTTTCTACTTTCAGATGCAACAGAAATTTTGCGGATTGGTCAATCCGTTCGCGAGATATGGCAGTTTGGAGGTAAGAAACGCTTGAGAAACTCAAAATTTTCGCAGTTCTGGTGCTCGAAACGAATAACTAGAACGGCCTAGGGGAAAAGTACGAATAGTGTTGTAATCGGGCGAGTTTCTACTTTCAGATGCAACAGAAATTGTGCGGATTGGTCAATCCGTACGCGAGATATGGCAGTTTGGAAGTAAGAAACGTTTGAGAAACTCAAAATTTTCGCAGTTCTGTTGCTCGAAACGAATAACTAGAACGGGCTAGGGGAAAAGTACGCATACAGTTGTAATCGGGCGAGTTTCTACTTTCAGATGCAACAGAAATTTTGCGGATTGGTAAATCCGTTCGCGAGATATGGCAGTTTGGATGTAAGAAACGCTTGAGAAATTCAAAATTTTTGCAGTTCTGATGCTCGAAACGAATAACTAGAACGGCCTAGGGGAAAAGTACGCATAGCGTTGTAATCGGGCGAGTTTCTACTTTCAGATGCAACAGAAATTGTGCGGATTGGTCAATCCGTTCGCGAGATATGGCAGTTTGGAAGTAAGAAACGCTTGAGAAACTCAAAATTTTCGCAGTTCTGTTGCTCGAAACGAATAACTAGAACGGGCTAGGGGAAAAGTACGCATACAGTTGTAATCGGGCGAGTTTCTACTTTCAGATGCAACAGAAATTTTGCGGAATGGTAAATCCGTTCGCGAGATATGGCAGTTTGGATGTAAGAAACGCTTGAGAAACTCAAAATTTTCGCAGATCTGATGCTCGAAACGAATAGCTAGAACGGCCTAGTGGAAAAGTACGCATACCGTTGCAATGGGGAGAGTTTCTACTTTCAGATGCAACAGAAATTTTGCGGATTGGTCAATCCGTTCGCGACATATGGCAGTTTGGAGGTAAGACGCGCTTGAGAAACTCAAAATTTTCGCAGTTCTGATGCTCGAAACGAATAACTAGAACGGCCTAGGGGAAAAGTGCGCATAGTGTTGTAATCGGGCGAGTTTCTACTTTCAGATGCAACAGAAATTTTGCGGATTGGTCAATCCGTTCGCGAGATATGGCAGTTTGGAAGTAAGAAACGCTTGAGAAACTCAAAATTTTTGCAGTTCTGATGCTCGAAACGAATAACTAGGGCGGCCTAGGGGAAATGTACGCATAGTGTTGTAATCAGGCGAGTTACTACTTTCAGATGCAACAGAAATTTTGCGGATTGGTCAATCCGTTCGCGAGATATGGCAGTTTGGAGGTAAGAAACGCTTGAGAAACTCAAAATTTTCGCAGTTCTGATGCTCGAAACGAATAACTAGAACGGCCTAGGGGAAAAGTACGAATAGTGTTGTAATCGGGCGAGTTTCTACTTTCAGATGCAACAGAAATTGTGCGGATTGGTCAATCCGATCCCGAGATATGGCAGTTTGGAAGTAAGAAACGCTTGCGAAACTCAAAACTTTCGCAGTTCTGTTGCTCGAAACGAATAACTAGAACGGGCTAGGGGAAAATTACGCATACAGTTGTAATCGGGCTCGTTTCTACTTTCAGATGCAACAGAAATTTTGCGGATTGGTCAATCCGTTCGCGAGATATGGCAGTTTGGAGGTAAGAAACGCTCGAGAAACTCAAAATTTTCGCAGTTCTGATGCTCGAAACGAATAACTAGAACGGCCTAGGGGAAAAGTACGCACACCGTTGTAATCGGGCGAGTTTCTACTTTCAGATGCAACAGAAATTTTGCGGATTGGTCAATCCGTTCGCGAGATATGGCAGTTTGGAGGTAAGAAACGCTTGAGAAACTCAAAATTTTCGCAGTTCTGGTGCTCGAAACGAATAACTAGAACGGCCTAGGGGAAAAGTACGAATAGTGTTGTAATCGGGCGAGTTTCTACTTTCAGATGCAACAGAAATTGTGCGGATTGGTCAATCCGTACGCGAGATATGGCAGTTTGGATGTAAGAAACGTTTGAGAAATTCAAAATTTTTGCAGTTCTGATGCTCGAAACGAATAACTAGAACGGCCTAGGGGAAAAGTACGCATAGCGTTGTAATCGGGCGAGTTTCTACTTTCAGATGCAACAGAAATTGTGCGGATTGGTCAATCCGTTCGCGAGATATGGCAGTTTGGAAGTAAGAAACGCTTGAGAAACTCAAAATTTTCGCAGTTCTGTTGCTCGAAACGAATAACTAGAACGGGCTAGGGGAAAAGTACGCATACAGTTGTAATCGGGCGAGTTTCTACTTTCAGATGCAACAGAAATTTTGCGGAATGGTAAATCCGTTCGCGAGATATGGCAGTTTGGATGTAAGAAACGCTTGAGAAACTCAAAATTTTCGCAGATCTGATGCTCGAAACGAATAGCTAGAACGGCCTAGTGGAAAAGTACGCATACCGTTGCAATGGGGAGAGTTTCTACTTTCAGATGCAACAGAAATTTTGCGGATTGGTCAATCCGTTCGCGACATATGGCAGTTTGGAGGTAAGACGCGCTTGAGAAACTCAAAATTTTCGCAGTTCTGATGCTCGAAACGAATAACTAGAACGGCCTAGGGGAAAAGTGCGCATAGTGTTGTAATCGGGCGAGTTTCTACTTTCAGATGCAACAGAAATTTTGCGGATTGGTCAATCCGTTCGCGAGATATGGCAGTTTGGAAGTAAGAAACGCTTGAGAAACTCAAAATTTTCACAGTTCTGATGCTCGAAACGAATAACTAGAACGGCCTAGGGGAAAAGTACGCATACCGTTGTAATCGGGCGAGTTTCTACTTTCAGATGCAACAGAAATTTTGCGGATTGGTCAATCCGTTCGCGAGATATGGCAGTTTGGAAGTAAGAAACGCTTGAGAAACTCAAAATTTTTGCAGTTCTGATGCTCGAAACGAATAACTAGGGCGGCCTAGGGGAAAAGTACCCATAGTGTTGTAATCGGGCGAGTTTCTACTTTCAGATGCAACAGAAATTTTGCGGATTGTTTAATCCGTTCGCGAGATATGGCAGTTTGGAGGTAAGAAACGCTTGAGAAACTCAAAATTTTCGCAGTTCTGATGCTCGAAACGAATAACTAGAACGGCCTAGGGGAAAAGTACGAATAGTGTTGTAATCGGGCGAGTTTCTACTTTCAGATGCAACAGAAATTGTGCAGATTGGTCAATCCGTTCGCGAGATATGGCAGTTTGGAAGTAAGAAACGCTTGAGAAACTCAAAATTTTCGCAGATCTGATGCTCGAAACGAATAGCTAGAACGGCCTAGTGGAAAAGTACGCACACCGTTGCAATCGGGCGAGTTTCTACTTTCAGATGCAACAGAAATTTTGCGGATTGGTCAATCCGTTCGCGAGATATGGCAGTTTGGAGGTAAGAAACGTTTGGGAAACTCAAAATTTTCGCAGTTCTGATGCTCGAAACGAATAACTAGAACGGCCTAGGGGAAAAGTGCGCATAGTGTTGTAATCGGGCGTGTTTCTACTTTCAGATGCAACAGAAATTTTGCGGATTGGTCAATCCGTTCGCGAGATATGGCAGTTTGGAGGTAAGAAACGCTTGAGAAACTCAAAATTTTCGCAGTTCTGATGCTCGAAACGAATAACTAGAACGGCCTAGGGGAAAAGTACGAATAGTGTTGTAATCGGGCGAGTTTCTACTTTCAGATGCAACAGAAATTGTGCGGATTGGTCAATCCGATCCCGAGATATGGCAGTTTGGAAGTAAGAAACGCTTGAGAAACTCAAAACTTTCGCAGTTCTGTTGCTCGAAACGAATAACTAGAACGGGTAAGGGGAAAATTACGCATACAGTTGTAATCGGGCTCGTTTCTACATTCAGATGCAACAGAAATTCTGCGGATTGGTCAATCCGTTCGCGAGATATGGCAGTTTGGATGTAAGAAACACTTGAGAAACTCAAAATTTTCGCGGTTCCGATGCTCGAAACGAATAACAAGAACGGCCTAGGGGAAAAGTACGCACACCGTTGTAATCAGGCGAGTTTCTACTTTCAGATGCAATAGAAATTTTGCGGATTGGTCAATCCGTTCGCGAGATATGGCAGTTTGGAAGTAAGAAACGCTTGAGAAACTCAAAATTTTCACAGTTCTGATGCTCGAAACGAATAACTAGAACGGCCTAGGGGAAAAGTGCGCATAGTGTTGTAATCGGGCGAGTTTCTACTTTCAGATGCAACAGAAATTTTGCGGATTGGTCAATCCGTTCGCGAGATATGGCAGTTTGGAGGTAAGAAACGCTTGGGAAACTCAAAATTTTCGCAGTTCTGATGCTCGAAACGAATAACTAGAACGGCCTAGGGGAAAAGTGCGCATAGTGTTGTAATCGGGCGTGTTTCTACCTTCAGATGCAACAGAAATTTTGCGGATTGGTCAATCCGTTCGCGAGATATGGCAGTTTGGAGGTAAGAAACGCTTGAGAAACTCAAAATTTTCGCAGTTCTGATGCTCGAAACGAATAACTAGAACGGCCTAGGGGAAAAGTACGAATAGTGTTGTAATCGGGCGAGTTTCTACTTTCAGATGCAACAGAAATTGTGCGGATTGGTCAATCCGATCCCGAGATATGGCAGTTTGGAAGTAAGAAACGCTTGAGAAACTCAAAACTTTCGCAGTTCTGTTGCTCGAAACGAATAACTAGAACGGGTAAGGGGAAAATTACGCATACAGTTGTAATCGGGCTCGTTTCTACATTCAGATGCAACAGAAATTCTGCGGATTGGTCAATCCGTTCGCGAGATATGGCAGTTTGGATGTAAGAAACACTTGAGAAACTCAAAATTTTCGCGGTACCGATGCTCGAAACGAATAACAAGAACGGCCTAGGGGAAAAGTACGCACACCGTTGTAATCAGGCGAGTTTCTACTTTCAGATGCAATAGAAATTTTGCGGATTGGTCAATCCGTTCGCGAGATATGGCAGTTTGGAAGTAAGAAACGCTTGAGAAACTCAAAATTTTCACAGTTCTGATGCTCGAAACGAATAACTAGAACGGCCTAGGGGAAAAGTACGCATACCGTTGTAATCGGGCGAGTTTCTACTTTCAGATGCAACAGAAATTTTGCGGATTGGTCAATCCGTTCGCGAGATATGGCAGTTTGGAAGTAAGAAACGCTTGAGAAACTCAAAATTTTTGCAGTTCTGATGCTCGAAACGAATAACTAGGGCGGCCTAGGGGAAAAGTACCCATAGTGTTGTAATCGGGCGAGTTTCTACTTTCAGATGCAACAGAAATTTTGCGGATTGTTTAATCCGTTCGCGAGATATGGCAGTTTGGAGGTAAGAAACGCTTGAGAAACTCAAAATTTTCGCAGTTCTGATGCTCGAAACGAATAACTAGAACGGCCTAGGGGAAAAGTACGAATAGTGTTGTAATCGGGCGAGTTTCTACTTTCAGATGCAACAGAAATTGTGCAGATTGGTCAATCCGTTCGCGAGATATGGCAGTTTGGAAGTAAGAAACGCTTGAGAAACTCAAAATTTTCGCAGATCTGATGCTCGAAACGAATAGCTAGAACGGCCTAGTGGAAAAGTACGCACACCGTTGCAATCGGGCGAGTTTCTACTTTCAGATGCAACAGAAATTTTGCGGATTGGTCAATCCGTTCGCGAGATATGGCAGTTTGGAGGTAAGAAACGCTTGGGAAACTCAAAATTTTCGCAGTTCTGATGCTCGAAACGAATAACTAGAACGGCCTAGGGGAAAAGTGCGCATAGTGTTGTAATCGGGCGTGTTTCTACTTTCAGATGCAACAGAAATTTTGCGGATTGGTCAATCCGTTCGCGAGATATGGCAGTTTGGAGGTAAGAAACTCTTGAGAAACTCAAAATTTTCGCAGTTCTGATGCTCGAAACGAATAACTAGAACGGCCTAGGGGAAAAGTACGAATAGTGTTGTAATCGGGCGAGTTTCTACTTTCAGATGCAACAGAAATTGTGCGGATTGGTCAATCCGATCCCGAGATATGGCAGTTTGGAAGTAAGAAACGCTTGAGAAACTCAAAACTTTCGCAGTTCTGTTGCTCGAAACGAATAACTAGAACGGGTAAGGGGAAAATTACGCATACAGTTGTAATCGGGCTCGTTTCTACATTCAGATGCAACAGAAATTCTGCGGATTGGTCAATCCGTTCGCGAGATATGGCAGTTTGGATGTAAGAAACACTTGAGAAACTCAAAATTTTCGCGGTTCCGATGCTCGAAACGAATAACAAGAACGGCCTAGGGGAAAAGTACGCACACCGTTGTAATCAGGCGAGTTTCTACTTTCAGATGCAATAGAAATTTTGCGGATTGGTCAATCCGTTCGCGAGATATGGCAGTTTGGAAGTAAGAAACGCTTGAGAAACTCAAAATTTTCACAGTTCTGATGCTCGAAACGAATAACTAGAACGGCCTAGGGGAAAAGTGCGCATAGTGTTGTAATCGGGCGAGTTTCTACTTTCAGATGCAACAGAAATTTTGCGGATTGGTCAATCCGTTCGCGAGATATGGCAGTTTAAAGGTAAGAAACGCTTGAGAAACTCAAAATTTTCGCAGTTCTGGTGCTCGAAACGAATAACTAGAACGGCCTAGGGGAAAAGTACGAATAGTGTTGTAATCGGGCGAGTTTCTACTTTCAGATGCAACAGAAATTGTGCGGATTGGTCAATCCGTTCGCGAGATATGGCAGTTTGGAAGTAAAAAACGCTTGAGAAACTCAAAACTTTCGCAGTTCTGTTGCTCGAAACGAATAACTAGAACGGGCTAGGGGAAAAGTACGCATACAGTTGTAATCGGGCGAGTTTCTACTTTCAGATGCAACAGAAATTTTGCGGATTGGTAAATCCGTTCGCGAGATATGGCAGTTTGGGTGTAAGAAACGCTTGAGAAACTCAAAATTTTCGCAGATCTGATGCTCGAAACGAATAGCTAGAACGGCCTAGGGGAAAAGTACGCACACCGTTGTAATCAGGCGAGTTTCTACTTTCAGATGCAACAGAAATTTTGCGAATTGGTCAATCCGTTCGCGAGATATGGCAGTTTGGAAGTAAGAAACGCTTGAGAAACTCAAAATTTTCACAGTTCTGGTGCTCGAAACGAATAACTAGAACAGCCTAGGGGAAAAGTACGAATAGTGTTGTAATCGGGCGAGTTTCTACTTTCAGATGCAACAGAAATTGTGCGGATTGGTCAATCCGATCCCGAGATATGGCAGTTTGGAAGTAAGAAACGCTTGCGAAACTCAAAACTTTCGCAGTTCTGTTGCTCGAAACGAATAACTAGAACGGGCTAGGGGAAAATTACGCATACAGTTGTAATCGGGCTCGTTTCTACTTTCAGATGCAACAGAAATTTTGCGGATTGGTCAATCCGTTCGCGAGATATGGCAGTTTGGAGGTAAGAAACGCTCGAGAAACTCAAAATTTTCGCAGTTCTGATGCTCGAAACGAATAACTAGAACGGCCTAGGGGAAAAGTACGCACACCGTTGTAATCGGGCGAGTTTCTACTTTCAGATGCAACAGAAATTTTGCGGATTGGTCAATCCGTTCGCGAGATATGGCAGTTTGGAGGTAAGAAACGCTTGAGAAACTCAAAATTTTCGCAGTTCTGGTGCTCGAAACGAATAACTAGAACGGCCTAGGGGAAAAGTACGAATAGTGTTGTAATCGGGCGAGTTTCTACTTTCAGATGCAACAGAAATTGTGCGGATTGGTCAATCCGTTCGCGAGATATGGCAGTTTGGAAGTAAGAAACGTTTGAGAAACTCAAAATTTTCGCAGTTCTGTTGCTCGAAACGAATAACTAGAACGGGCTAGGGGAAAAGTACGCATACAGTTGTAATCGGGCGAGTTTCTACTTTCAGATGCAACAGAAATTTTGCGGATTGGTAAATCCGTTCGCGAGATATGGCAGTTTGGATGTAAGAAACGCTTGAGAAACTCAAAATTTTTGCAGTTCTGATGCTCGAAACGAATAACTAGAACGGCCTAGGGGAAAAGTACGCATAGCGTTGTAATCGGGCGAGTTTCTACTTTCAGATGCAACAGAAATTGTGCGGATTGGTCAATCCGTTCGCGAGATATGGCAGTTTGGAAGTAAGAAACGCTTGAGAAACTCAAAATTTTCGCAGTTCTGTTGCTCGAAACGAATAACTAGAACGGGCTAGGGGAAAAGTACGCATACAGTTGTAATCGGGCGAGTTTCTACTTTCAGATGCAACAGAAATTTTGCGAAATGGTAAATCCGTTCGCGAGATATGGCAGTTTGGATGTAAGAAACGCTTGAGAAACTCAAAATTTTCGCAGATCTGATGCTCGAAACGAATAGCTAGAACGGCCTAGTGGAAAAGTACGCATACCGTTGCAATGGGGAGAGTTTCTACTTTCAGATGCAACAGGAATTTTGCGGATTGGTCAATCCGTTCGCGAGATATGGCAGTTTGGAGGTAAGACGCGCTTGAGAAACTCAAAATTTTCGCAGTTCTGATGCTCGAAACGAATAACTAGAACGGCCTAGGGGAAAAGTGCGCATAGTGTTGTAATCGGGCGAGTTTCTACTTTCAGATGCAACAGAAATTTTGCGGATTGGTCAATCCGTTCGCGAGATATGGCAGTTTGGAAGTAAGAAACGCTTGAGAAACTCAAAATTTTCACAGTTCTGATGCTCGAAACGAATAACTAGAACGGCCTAGGGGAAAAGTACGCATACCGTTGTAATCGGGCGAGTTTCTACTTTCAGATGCAACAGAAATTTTGCGGATTGGTCAATCCGTTCGCGAGATATGGCAGTTTGGAAGTAAGAAACGCTTGAGAAACTCAAAATTTTTGCAGTTCTGATGCTCGAAACGAATAACTAGGGCGGCCTAGGGGAAAAGTACCCATAGTGTTGTAATCGGGCGAGTTTCTACTTTCAGATGCAACAGAAATTTTGCGGATTGTTTAATCCGTTCGCGAGATATGGCAGTTTGGAGGTAAGAAACGCTTGAGAAACTCAAAATTTTCGCAGTTCTGATGCTCGAAACGAATAACTAGAACGGCCTAGGGGAAAAGTACGAATAGTGTTGTAATCGGGCGAGTTTCTACTTTCAGATGCAACAGAAATTGTGCAGATTGGTCAATCCGTTCGCGAGATATGGCAGTTTGGAAGTAAGAAACGCTTGAGAAACTCAAAATTTTCACAGTTCTGATGCTCGAAACGAATAACTAGAACGGCCTAGGGGAAAAGTACGCATACCGTTGTAATCGGGCGAGTTTCTACTTTCAGATGCAACAGAAATTTTGCGGATTGGTCAATCCGTTCGCGAGATATGGCAGTTTGGAAGTAAGAAACGCTTGAGAAACTCAAAATTTTTGCAGTTCTGATGCTCGAAACGAATAACTAGGGCGGCCTAGGGGAAAAGTACCCATAGTGTTGTAATCGGGCGAGTTTCTACTTTCAGATGCAACAGAAATTTTGCGGATTGTTTAATCCGTTCGCGAGATATGGCAGTTTGGAGGTAAGAAACGCTTGAGAAACTCAAAATTTTCGCAGTTCTGATGCTCGAAACGAATAACTAGAACGGCCTAGGGGAAAAGTACGAATAGTGTTGTAATCGGGCGAGTTTCTACTTTCAGATGCAACAGAAATTGTGCAGATTGGTCAATCCGTTCGCGAGATATGGCAGTTTGGAAGTAAGAAACGCTTGAGAAACTCAAAATTTTCGCAGATCTGATGCTCGAAACGAATAGCTAGAACGGCCTAGTGGAAAAGTACGCACACCGTTGCAATCGGGCGAGTTTCTACTTTCAGATGCAACAGAAATTTTGCGGATTGGTCAATCCGTTCGCGAGATATGGCAGTTTGGAGGTAAGAAACGCTTGGGAAACTCAAAATTTTCGCAGTTCTGATGCTCGAAACGAATAACTAGAACGGCCTAGGGGAAAAGTGCGCATAGTGTTGTAATCGGGCGTGTTTCTACTTTCAGATGCAACAGAAATTTTGCGGATTGGTCAATCCGTTCGCGAGATATGGCAGTTTGGAGGTAAGAAACGCTTGAGAAACTCAAAATTTTCGCAGTTCTGATGCTCGAAACGAATAACTAGAACGGCCTAGGGGAAAAGTACGAATAGTGTTGTAATCGGGCGAGTTTCTACTTTCAGATGCAACAGAAATTGTGCGGATTGGTCAATCCGATCCCGAGATATGGCAGTTTGGAAGTAAGAAACGCTTGAGAAACTCAAAACTTTCGCAGTTCTGTTGCTCGAAACGAATAACTAGAACGGGTAAGGGGAAAATTACGCATACAGTTGTAATCGGGCTCGTTTCTACATTCAGATGCAACAGAAATTCTGCGGATTGGTCAATCCGTTCGCGAGATATGGCAGTTTGGATGTAAGAAACACTTGAGAAACTCAAAATTTTCGCGGTTCCGATGCTCGAAACGAATAACAAGAACGGCCTAGGGGAAAAGTACGCACACCGTTGTAATCAGGCGAGTTTCTACTTTCAGATGCAATAGAAATTTTGCGGATTGGTCAATCCGTTCGCGAGATATGGCAGTTTGGAAGTAAGAAACGCTTGAGAAACTCAAAATTTTCACAGTTCTGATGCTCGAAACGAATAACTAGAACGGCCTAGGGGAAAAGTGCGCATAGTGTTGTAATCGGGCGAGTTTCTACTTTCAGATGCAACAGAAATTTTGCGGATTGGTCAATCCGTTCGCGAGATATGGCAGTTTAAAGGTAAGAAACGCTTGAGAAACTCAAAATTTTCGCAGTTCTGGTGCTCGAAACGAATAACTAGAACGGCCTAGGGGAAAAGTACGAATAGTGTTGTAATCGGGCGAGTTTCTACTTTCAGATGCAACAGAAATTGTGCGGATTGGTCAATCCGTTCGCGAGATATGGCAGTTTGGAAGTAAAAAACGCTTGAGAAACTCAAAACTTTCACAGTTCTGTTGCTCGAAACGAATAACTAGAACGGGCTAGGGGAAAAGTACGCATACAGTTGTAATCGGGCGAGTTTCTACTTTCAGATGCAACAGAAATTTTGCGGATTGGTAAATCCGTTCGCGAGATATGGCAGTTTGGATGTAAGAAACGCTTGAGAAACTCAAAATTTTCGCAGATCTGATGCTCGAAACGAATAGCTAGAACGGCCTAGGGGAAAAGTACGCACACCGTTGTAATCAGGCGAGTTTCTACTTTCAGATGCAACAGAAATTTTGCGGATTGGTCAATCCGTTCGCGAGATATGGCAGTTTGGAAGTAAGAAACGCTTGAGAAACTCAAAATTTTCACAGTTCTAGTGCTCGAAACGAATAACTAGAACGGCCTAGGGGAAAAGTACGAATAGTGTTGTAATCGGGCGAGTTTCTACTTTCAGATGCAACAGAAATTGTGCGGATTGGTCAATCCGATCCCGAGATATGGCAGTTTGGAAGTAAGAAACGCTTGCGAAACTCAAAACTTTCGCAGTTCTGTTGCTCGAAACGAATAACTAGAACGGGCTAGGGGAAAATTACGCATACAGTTGTAATCGGGCTCGTTTCTACTTTCAGATGCAACAGAAATTTTGCGGATTGGTCAATCCGTTCGCGAGATATGGCAGTTTGGAGGTAAGAAACGCTCGAGAAACTCAAAATTTTCGCAGTTCTGATGCTCGAAACGAATAACTAGAACGGCCTAGGGGAAAAGTACGCACACCGTTGTAATCGGGCGAGTTTCTACTTTCAGATGCAACAGAAATTTTGCGGATTGGTCAATCCGTTCGCGAGATATGGCAGTTTGGAGGTAAGAAACGCTTGAGAAACTCAAAATTTTCGCAGTTCTGGTGCTCGAAACGAATAACTAGAACGGCCTAGGGGAAAAGTACGAATAGTGTTGTAATCGGGCGAGTTTCTACTTTCAGATGCAACAGAAATTGTGCGGATTGGTCAATCCGTTCGCGAGATATGGCAGTTTGGAAGTAAGAAACGTTTGAGAAACTCAAAATTTTCGCAGTTCTGTTGCTCGAAACGAATAACTAGAACGGGCTAGGGGAAAAGTACGCATACAGTTGTAATCGGGCGAGTTTCTACTTTCAGATGCAACAGAAATTTTGCGGATTGGTAAATCCGTTCGCGAGATATGGCAGTTTGGATGTAAGAAACGCTTGAGAAACTCAAAATTTTTGCAGTTCTGATGCTCGAAACGAATAACTAGAACGGCCTAGGGGAAAAGTACGCATAGCGTTGTAATCGGGCGAGTTTCTACTTTCAGATGCAACAGAAATTGTGCGGATTGGTCAATCCGTTCGCGAGATATGGCAGTTTGGAAGTAAGAAACGCTTGAGAAACTCAAAATTTTCGCAGTTCTGTTGCTCGAAACGAATAACTAGAACGGGCTAGGGGAAAAGTACGCATACAGTTGTAATCGGGCGAGTTTCTACTTTCAGATGCAACAGAAATTTTGCGAAATGGTAAATCCGTTCGCGAGATATGGCAGTTTGGATGTAAGAAACGCTTGAGAAACTCAAAATTTTCGCAGATCTGATGCTCGAAACGAATAGCTAGAACGGCCTAGTGGAAAAGTACGCATACCGTTGCAATGGGGAGAGTTTCTACTTTCAGATGCAACAGGAATTTTGCGGATTGGTCAATCCGTTCGCGAGATATGGCAGTTTGGAGGTAAGACGCGCTTGAGAAACTCAAAATTTTCGCAGTTCTGATGCTCGAAACGAATAACTAGAACGGCCTAGGGGAAAAGTGCGCATAGTGTTGTAATCGGGCGAGTTTCTACTTTCAGATGCAACAGAAATTTTGCGGATTGGTCAATCCGTTCGCGAGATATGGCAGTTTGGAAGTAAGAAACGCTTGAGAAACTCAAAATTTTCACAGTTCTGATGCTCGAAACGAATAACTAGAACGGCCTAGGGGAAAAGTACGCATACCGTTGTAATCGGGCGAGTTTCTACTTTCAGATGCAACAGAAATTTTGCGGATTGGTCAATCCGTTCGCGAGATATGGCAGTTTGGAAGTAAGAAACGCTTGAGAAACTCAAAATTTTTGCAGTTCTGATGCTCGAAACGAATAACTAGGGCGGCCTAGGGGAAAAGTACCCATAGTGTTGTAATCGGGCGAGTTTCTACTTTCAGATGCAACAGAAATTTTGCGGATTGTTTAATCCGTTCGCGAGATATGGCAGTTTGGAGGTAAGAAACGCTTGAGAAACTCAAAATTTTCGCAGTTCTGATGCTCGAAACGAATAACTAGAACGGCCTAGGGGAAAAGTACGAATAGTGTTGTAATCGGGCGAGTTTCTACTTTCAGATGCAACAGAAATTGTGCAGATTGGTCAATCCGTTCGCGAGATATGGCAGTTTGGAAGTAAGAAACGCTTGAGAAACTCAAAATTTTCGCAGATCTGATGCTCGAAACGAATAGCTAGAACGGCCTAGTGGAAAAGTACGCACACCGTTGCAATCGGGCGAGTTTCTACTTTCAGATGCAACAGAAATTTTGCGGATTGGTCAATCCGTTCGCGAGATATGGCAGTTTGGAGGTAAGAAACGCTTGGGAAACTCAAAATTTTCGCAGTTCTGATGCTCGAAACGAATAACTAGAACGGCCTAGGGGAAAAGTGCGCATAGTGTTGTAATCGGGCGTGTTTCTACTTTCAGATGCAACAGAAATTTTGCGGATTGGTCAATCCGTTCGCGAGATATGGCAGTTTGGAGGTAAGAAACGCTTGAGAAACTCAAAATTTTCGCAGTTCTGATGCTCGAAACGAATAACTAGAACGGCCTAGGGGAAAAGTACGAATAGTGTTGTAATCGGGCGAGTTTCTACTTTCAGATGCAACAGAAATTGTGCGGATTGGTCAATCCGATCCCGAGATATGGCAGTTTGGAAGTAAGAAACGCTTGAGAAACTCAAAACTTTCGCAGTTCTGTTGCTCGAAACGAATAACTAGAACGGGTAAGGGGAAAATTACGCATACAGTTGTAATCGGGCTCGTTTCTACATTCAGATGCAACAGAAATTCTGCGGATTGGTCAATCCGTTCGCGAGATATGGCAGTTTGGATGTAAGAAACACTTGAGAAACTCAAAATTTTCGCGGTTCCGATGCTCGAAACGAATAACAAGAACGGCCTAGGGGAAAAGTACGCACACCGTTGTAATCAGGCGAGTTTCTACTTTCAGATGCAATAGAAATTTTGCGGATTGGTCAATCCGTTCGCGAGATATGGCAGTTTGGAAGTAAGAAACGCTTGAGAAACTCAAAATTTTCGCAGTTCTGATGCTCGAAACGAATAACTAGAACGGCCTAGGGGAAAAGTGCGCATAGTGTTGTAATCGGGCGAGTTTCTACTTTCAGATGCAACAGAAATTTTGCGGTTTGTCAATCCGTTCGCGAGATATGGCAGTTTGGAGGTAAGAACCGCTCGAGAAACTCAAAATTTTCGCAGTTCTGATGCACGACAAGCATAACTAGAACGGCCTAGGGGAAAAGTACGAATAGTGTTGTAATCGGGCGAGTTTCTACTTTCAGATGCAACAGAAATTGTGCGGATTGGTCAATCCGTTCGCGAGATATGGCAGTTTGGAAGTAAAAAACGCTTGAGAAACTCAAAATTTTCGCAGTTCTGTTGCTCGAAACGAATAACTAGAACGGGCTAGGGGAAAAGTACGCATACAGTTGTAATCGGGCGAGTTTCTACTTTCAGATGCAACAGAAATTTTGCGGATTGGTAAATCCGTTCGCGAGATATGGCAGTTTGGATGTAAGAAACGCTTGAGAAACTCAAAATTTTCGCAGATCTGATGCTCGAAACGAATAGCTAGAACGGCCTAGGGGAAAAGTACGCACACCGTTGTAATCAGGCGAGTTTCTACTTTCAGATGCAACAGAAATTTTGCGGATTGGTCAATCCGTTCGCGAGATATGGCAGTTTGGAAGTAAGAAACGCTTGAGAAACTCAAAATTTTCGCAGTTCTGATGCTCTAAACGAATAACTAGAACGGCCTAGGGGAAAAGTGCGCATAGTGTTGTAATCGGGCGAGTTTCTACTTTCAGATGCAACAGAAATTTTGCGGATTGGTCAATCCGTTCGCGAGATACGGCAGTTTGGAGGTAAGAAACGCTTGAGAAACTCAAAATTTTCGCAGTTCTGATGCTCGAAACGAATAACTAGAACGGCCTAGGGGAAAAGTACGAAAAGTGTTGTAATCGGGCGAGTTTCTACTTTCAGATGCAACAGAAATTGTGCGGATTGGTCAATCCGTTCCCGAGATATGGCAGTTTGGAAGTAAGAAACGCTTGAGAAACTCAAAATTTTCGCAGTTCTGTTGCTCGAAACGAATAACTAGAACGGGCTAGGGGAAAAGTACGCATACCGTTGTAATCGGGCTCGTTTCTACTTTCAGATGCAACAGAAATTTTGCGGATTGGTAAATCCGTTCGCGAGATATGGGAGTTTGGATGTAAGAAACGCTTGAGAAACTCAAAATTTTCGCGGTTCTGATGCTCGAAACGAATAACAAGAACGGCCTAGGGGAAAAGTACGCACACCGTTGTAATCGGGCGAGTTTCTACTTTCAGATGCAACAGAAATTTTGCGGAGCAGTCAATCCGTTCGCGAGATATGGCAGTTTGGAGGTAAGAAACGCTTGAGAAACTCAAAATTTTCGCAGTTCTGATGCTCGAAACGAATAACTAGAACGGCCTAGGGGAAAAGTGCGCATAGTGTTGTAATCGGGCGAGTTTCTACTTTTAGATGCAACAGAAATTTTGCGGATTGGTCAATCCGTTCGTGAGATATGGCAGTTTGGAGGTAAGAAACGCTTGAGAAACTCAAAATTTTCGCAGTTCTGATGCTCGAAACGAATAACTAGAACTTCCTAGGGGAAAAGTACGCATACCGTTGTAATCGGGCGAGTTTCTACTTTCAGATGCAATAGAAATTTTGCGGATTGGTCAATCCGTTCGCGAGATATGGCAGTTTGGATGTAAGAAACGCTTGAGAAACTCAAAATTTTTGCAGTTCTGATGCTCGAAACGAATAAATAGGGCGGCCTAGGGGAAAAGTACGCATACCGTTGTAATCGGGCGAGTTTCTACTTTCAGATGCATCAGAAATTTTGCGGATTGGACAATCCGTTCGCGAGATGTGGCAGTTTGTACCTGAGAAACGCTTGAGAAACTCAAAATTTTCGCAGTTCTGATGCTCGAAACGAATAACTAGAACGGCCTAGGGGAAAAGTACGCACACCGTTGTAATCGGGCGAGTTTCTACTTTCAGATTTAACAGAAATTTTGCGGATTGGTCAATCCGTTCGCGAGATATGGCAGTTTGGATGTAAGAAACGCTTGAGAAACTCAAAATTTTTGCAGTTCTGATGCTCGAAACGAATAACTAGGGCGGACTAGGGGAAAAGTACGCATAGTGTTGTAATCGGGCGAGTTTCTACTTTCAGATGCAACAGAAATTTTGCGGATTGGTCAATCCGTTCGCGAGATATGGCAGTTTGGAGGTAAGAAACGCTTGAGAAACTCAAAATTTTCGCAGTTCTGGTGCTCGAAACGAATAACTAGAACGGCCTAGGGGAAAAGTACGAATAGTGTTGTAATCGGGCGAGTTTCTACTTTCAGATGCAACAGAAATTGTGCGGATTGGTCAATCCGTTCGCGAGATATGGCAGTTTGGAAGTAAGAAACGCTTGAGAAACTCAAAATTTTCGCAGTTCTGATGCTCGAAACGAATAACTAGAACGGCCTAGGGGAAAAGTGCGCATAGTGTTGTAATCGGGCGAGTTTCTACTTTCAGATGCAACAGAAATTTTGCGGATTGGTCAATCCGTTCGCGAGATATGGCAGTTTGGAGGTAAGAACCGCTCGAGAAACTCAAAATTTTCGCAGTTCTGATGCACGACAAGCATAACTAGAACGGCCTAGGGGAAAAGTACGAATAGTGTTGTAATCGGGCGAGTTTCTACTTTCAGATGCAACAGAAATTGTGCGGATTGGTCAATCCGTTCGCGAGATATGGCAGTTTGGAAGTAAAAAACGCTTGAGAAACTCAAAATTTTCGCAGTTCTGTTGCTCGAAACGAATAACTAGAACGGGCTAGGGGAAAAGTACGCATACAGTTGTAATCGGGCGAGTTTCTACTTTCAGATGCAACAGAAATTTTGCGGATTGGTAAATCCGTTCGCGAGATATGGCAGTTTGGATGTAAGAAACGCTTGAGAAACTCAAAATTTTCGCAGATCTGATGCTCGAAACGAATAGCTAGAACGGCCTAGGGGAAAAGTACGCACACCGTTGTAATCAGGCGAGTTTCTACTTTCAGATGCAACAGAAATTTTGCGGATTGGTCAATCCGTTCGCGAGATATGGCAGTTTGGAAGTAAGAAACGCTTGAGAAACTCAAAATTTTCGCAGTTCTGATGCTCTAAACGAATAACTAGAACGGCCTAGGGGAAAAGTGCGCATAGTGTTGTAATCGGGCGAGTTTCTACTTTCAGATGCAACAGAAATTTTGCGGATTGGTCAATCCGTTCGCGAGATACGGCAGTTTGGAGGTAAGAAACGCTTGAGAAACTCAAAATTTTCGCAGTTCTGATGCTCGAAACGAATAACTAGAACGGCCTAGGGGAAAAGTACGAAAAGTGTTGTAATCGGGCGAGTTTCTACTTTCAGATGCAACAGAAATTGTGCGGATTGGTCAATCCGTTCCCGAGATATGGCAGTTTGGAAGTAAGAAACGCTTGAGAAACTCAAAATTTTCGCAGTTCTGTTGCTCGAAACGAATAACTAGAACGGGCTAGGGGAAAAGTACGCATACCGTTGTAATCGGGCTCGTTTCTACTTTCAGATGCAACAGAAATTTTGCGGATTGGTAAATCCGTTCGCGAGATATGGGAGTTTGGATGTAAGAAACGCTTGAGAAACTCAAAATTTTCGCGGTTCTGATGCTCGAAACGAATAACAAGAACGGCCTAGGGGAAAAGTACGCACACCGTTGTAATCGGGCGAGTTTCTACTTTCAGATGCAACAGAAATTTTGCGGAGCAGTCAATCCGTTCGCGAGATATGGCAGTTTGGAGGTAAGAAACGCTTGAGAAACTCAAAATTTTCGCAGTTCTGATGCTCGAAACGAATAACTAGAACGGCCTAGGGGAAAAGTGCGCATAGTGTTGTAATCGGGCGAGTTTCTACTTTTAGATGCAACAGAAATTTTGCGGATTGGTCAATCCGTTCGTGAGATATGGCAGTTTGGAGGTAAGAAACGCTTGAGAAACTCAAAATTTTCGCAGTTCTGATGCTCGAAACGAATAACTAGAACTTCCTAGGGGAAAAGTACGCATACCGTTGTAATCGGGCGAGTTTCTACTTTCAGATGCAATAGAAATTTTGCGGATTGGTCAATCCGTTCGCGAGATATGGCAGTTTGGATGTAAGAAACGCTTGAGAAACTCAAAATTTTTGCAGTTCTGATGCTCGAAACGAATAAATAGGGCGGCCTAGGGGAAAAGTACGCATACCGTTGTAATCGGGCGAGTTTCTACTTTCAGATGCATCAGAAATTTTGCGGATTGGACAATCCGTTCGCGAGATGTGGCAGTTTGTACCTGAGAAACGCTTGAGAAACTCAAAATTTTCGCAGTTCTGATGCTCGAAACGAATAACTAGAACGGCCTAGGGGAAAAGTACGCACACCGTTGTAATCGGGCGAGTTTCTACTTTCAGATTTAACAGAAATTTTGCGGATTGGTCAATCCGTTCGCGAGATATGGCAGTTTGGATGTAAGAAACGCTTGAGAAACTCAAAATTTTTGCAGTTCTGATGCTCGAAACGAATAACTAGGGCGGACTAGGGGAAAAGTACGCATAGTGTTGTAATCGGGCGAGTTTCTACTTTCAGATGCAACAGAAATTTTGCGGATTGGTCAATCCGTTCGCGAGATATGGCAGTTTGGAGGTAAGAAACGCTTGAGAAACTCAAAATTTTCGCAGTTCTGGTGCTCGAAACGAATAACTAGAACGGCCTAGGGGAAAAGTACGAATAGTGTTGTAATCGGGCGAGTTTCTACTTTCAGATGCAACAGAAATTGTGCGGATTGGTCAATCCGTTCGCGAGATATGGCAGTTTGGAAGTAAGAAACGCTTGAGAAACTCAAAATTTTCGCAGTTCTGTTGCTCGAAACGAATAACTAGAACGGGCTAGGGGAAAAGTACGCATACAGTTGTAATCGGGCGAGTTTCTACTTTCAGGTGCAACAGAAATTTTGCGGATTGGTAAATCCGTTCGCGAGATATGGCAGTTTGGATGTAAGAAACGCTTGAGCAACTCAAAATTTTCGCAGATCTGATGCTCGAAACGAATAGCTAGAACGGACTAGTGGAAAAGTACGCATACCGTTGTAATCGGGCGAGTTTGTACTTTCAGATGCAACAGAAATTTTGCGGATTGGTAAATCCGTTCGCGAGATATGGCAGTTTGGATGTAAGAAACGCTTGAGCAACTCAAAATTTTCGCAGATCTGATGCTCGAAACGAATAGCTAGAACGGACTAGTGGAAAAGTACGCATACCGTTGTAATCGGGCGAGTTTGTACTTTCAGATGCAACAGAAATTTTGCGGATTGGTCAATCCGTTCGCGAGATATGGCAGTTTGGAGGTAAGAAACTCTTGAGAAACTCAAAATTTTCGCAGTTCTGATGCTCGAAACGAATAACTAGAACGGCCTAGGGGAAAAGTACGCATAGTTTTGTAATCGGGCGGGTTTCTACTTTCAGATGCAACAGAAATTTTGCGGATTGGTCAATCCGTTCGCGAGATATGGCAGTTTGGAGGTAAGACGCGCTTGAGAAACTCAAAATTTTCGCAGTTCTGATGCTCGAAACGAATTACTAGCGCGGCCTAGGGGAAAAGTACGCATACCGTTGTAATCGGGCGAGTTTCTACTTTCAGATGCAACAGAAATTTTGCGGATTGGTCAATCCGTTCGCGAGATATGGCAGTTTGGAGGTAAGCAACGCTTGAAAAACTCAAAATTTTCGCAGTTCTGTTGCTCGAAACGAATAACTAGGACGGGCTAGGGGAAAAGTACGCATACCGTTGTAATCGGGCGAGTTTCTACTTTCAGATGCAACAGAAATTTTGCGGATTGGTCAATCCGTTCGCGAGATATGGCAGTTTGGACGTAAGAAACGCTTGAGAAACTCAAAATTTTCGCAGTTCTGATGCTCGAAACGAATAACTAGAACGGCCTAGGGGAAAAGTACGCATAGTGTTGTAATCGGGCAAGTTTCTACTTTCAGATGCAACAGAAATTTTGCGGATTTGTCAATCCGTTCGCGAGTTATGGCAGTTTGGAGGTAAGAAACGCTGGAGAAACTCAAAATTTTCGCAGTTCTGATGCTCGAAACGAATAACTAGAACGGCCTAGGGGAAAAGTACGCATAGTGTTGTAATCGGGCGAGTTTCTACTTTCAGATGCAACAGAAATTTTGCGGATTGGTCAATCCGTTCGCGAGATATGGCAGTTTGGATGTAAGAAACGCTTGAGAAACTCAAAATTTTCGCAGTTCTGATGCTCGAAACGAACAACTAGAACGGCCTAGGGGAAAAGTACGCATAGTGTTGTAATCGGGCGAGTTTCTACTTTCAGATGCAACAGAAATTTTGCGGATTGGTCAATCCGTTCGCGAGATATGGCAGATTGGAGGTAAGAAACGCTTGAGAAACTCAAAATTTTCGCAGTTCTGATGCTCGAAACGAATTACTAGCGCGGCCTAGGGGAAAAGTACGCATACCGTTGTAATCGGGCGAGTTTCTGCTTTCAGATGCATCAGAAATTTTGCGGATTGGTCATTCCGTTCGCGAGATGTGGCAGTTTGTAGGTAAGAAACGCTTGAGAAACTCAAAATTTTCGCAGTTCTGATGCTCGAAACGAATAACTAGAACGGCCTAGGGGAAAAGTACGCATAGTGTTGTAATCGGGCGAGTTTCTACTTTCAGATGCAACAGAAATTCTGCGGATTGGTCAATCCGTTCGCGAGATATGGCAGTTTGGAGGTAAGCAACGCTTTAAAAACTCAAAATTTTCGCAGTTCTGTTGCTCGAAACGAACAACTAGAACGGCCTAGGGGAAAAGTACGCATACCGTTGTAATCGGGCGAGTTTCTACTTTCAGATGCAACAGAAATTTTGCGGATTGGTCAATCCGTTCGCGAGATATGGCAGTTTGGACGTAAGAAACGCTTGAGAAACTCAAAATTTTCGCAGTTCTGATGCTCGAAACGAATAACTAGAACGGCCTAGGGGAAAAGTACGCATAGTGTTGTAATCGGGCAAGTTTCTACTTTCAGATGCAACAGAAATTTTGCGGATTTGTTAATCCGTTCGCGAGTTATGGCAGTTTGGAGGTAAGAAACGCTGGAGAAACTCAAAATTTTCGCAGTTCTGATGCTCGAAACGAATAACTAGAACGGCCTAGGGGAAAAGTACGCATAGTTTTGTAATCGGGCGAGTTTCTACTTTCAGATGCAACAGAAATTTTGCGGATTGGTCAATCCGTTCGCGAGATATGGCAGTTTGGAGGTAAGAAACGCTTGAGAAACTCAAAATTTTCGCAGTTCTGATGCTGGAAACGAATAACTAGAACGGCCTAGGGCAAAAGTACGCATACCGTTGTAATCGGGCGAGTTTCTGCTTTCAGATGCATGAGAAATTTTGCGGATTGGTCAATCCGTTCGCGAGATGTGGCAGTTTGTAGGTAAGGAACGCTTGAGAAACTCAAAATTTTCGCAGTTCTGATGCTCGAAACGAATAACTAGAACGGCCTAGGGGAAAAGTACGCATACCGTTGTAATCGGGCGAGTTTCTACCTTCAGATGCAACAGAAATTTTGCGGATTGGTCAATCCGTTCGCGAGATATGGCAGTTTGGAAGTAAGAAACGCTTGAGATACTCAAAATTTTCGCATTTCTGATGCTCGAAACGAATAACAAGAACGGCCTAGGGGAAAACTACGCATACCGTTGTAATCGTGCGAGTTTCTACTTTCAGATGCAACAGAAATTTTGCGGATTTGTCAATCCGTTCGCGAGATATGGCAGTTTGGAAGTAAGAAACGCTTGAGAAACTCAAAATTTTCGCAGTTCTGATGCTCGAAACGAATAACTAGAATGGCCTAGGGGAAAAGTACGCATACCGTTGTAATCGGGCGAGTTTCTACTTTCAGATGCAACAGAAATTTTGCGGATTGGTCAATCCGTTCGCGAGATATGGCAGTTTGGAGGTAAGAAACGCTTGAGAAACTCAAAATTTTCGCAGTTCTGATGCTCGAAGCGAATAACTAGAACGGCCTAGGGGAAAAGTGCGCATACAGTTGTAATCGGGCGAGTTTCTACTTTCAGATGCAACAGAAATTTTGCGGATTGGTCAATCCGTTAGCGAGATATGGCAGTTTGGAAGTAAGAAACGCTTGAGAAACTCAAAATTTTCGCAGTTCTGATGCTCGAAACGAATAACTAGAACGGCCTAGGGGAAAAGTACGCATAGTGTTGTAATCGGGCGAGTTTCTACTTTCAGATGCAACAGAAATTTTGCGGATTGGTCAATCCGTTCGCGAGTTATGGCAGTTTGGAGGTAAGAAACGCTTGAGAAACTCAAAATTTTCGCAGTTCTGATGCTCGAAACGAATAACTAGAACGGCCTAGGGGAAAAGTACGCATAGTATTGTAATCGGGCGAGTTTCTACTTTCAGATGCAACAGAAATTTTGCGGATTGGTCAATCCGTTCGCGAGATATGGCAGTTTGGAAGTAAGAAACGCTTGAGAAACTCAAAATTTTCGCAGTTCTGATGCTCGAAACGAATAACTAGAACGGCCTAGGAGAAAAGTACGCATAGTGCTGTAATCGGGCGAGTTTCTACTTTCAGATGCAACAGAAATTTTGCGGATTGGTCAATCCGTTCGCGAGATATGGCAGTTTGGAGGTAAGAACCGCTCGAGAAACTCAAAATTTTCGCAGTTCTGATGCTCGACAAGCATAACTAGAACGGCCTAGGGGAAAAGTACGCATACCGTTGTAATCGGGCGAGTTTCTACTTTCAGATGCAACAGAAATTTTGCGGATTGGTCAATCCGTTCGCGAGATATGGCAGTTTGGAGGTAAGAAACGCTTGAGAAACTCAAAATTTTCGCAGTTCTGATGCTCGAAGCGAATAACTAGAACGGCCTAGGGGAAAAGTGCGCATACAGTTGTAATCGGGCGAGTTTCTACTTTCAGATGCAACAGAAATTTTGCGGATTGGTCAATCCGTTAGCGAGATATGGCAGTTTGGAAGTAAGAAACGCTTGAGAAACTCAAAATTTTCGCAGTTCTGATGCTCGAAACGAATAACTAGAACGGCCTAGGGGAAAAGTACGCATAGTGTTGTAATCGGGCGAGTTTCTACTTTCAGATGCAACAGAAATTTTGCGGATTGGTCAATCCGTTCGCGAGTTATGGCAGTTTGGAGGTAAGAAACGCTTGAGAAACTCAAAATTTTCGCAGTTCTGATGCTCGAAACGAATAACTAGAACGGCCTAGGGGAAAAGTACGCATAGTATTGTAATCGGGCGAGTTTCTACTTTCAGATGCAACAGAAATTTTGCGGATTGGTCAATCCGTTCGCGAGATATGGCAGTTTGGAAGTAAGGAACGCTTGAGAAACTCAAAATTTTCGCAGTTCTGATGCTCGAAACGAATAACTAGAACGGCCTAGGGGAAAAGTACGCATAGTGTTGTAATCGGGCGAGTTTCTACTTTCAGATGCAACAGAAATTTTGCGGATTGGTCAATCCGTTCGCGAGATATGGCAGTTTGGAGGTAAGAACCGCTCGAGAAACTCAAAATTTTCGCAGTTCTGATGCACGACAAGCATAACTAGAACGGCCTAGGGGAAAAGTACGCACACCGTTGCAATCGGGCGAGTTTCTACTTTCTGATGCAACAGAAATTTTGCGGATTGGTCAATCCGTTCGCGAGATATGGCAGTTTGGAGGTAAGCAACGCTTGAAAAACTCAAAATTTTCGCAGTTCTGATGCTCGAAACGAATAACTAGAACGGCCTAGGGGAAAAGTACGCATACCGTTGTAATCGGGCGAGTTTCTACTTTCAGATGCAACAGAAATTTTGCGGATTGGTCAATCCGTTCGCGAGATATGGCAGTTTGGAGGTAAGCAACGCTTGAAAAACTCAAAATTTTCGCAGTTCTGTTGCTCGAAACGAATAACTAGGCCGGGCTAGGGGAAAAGTACGCATACCGTTGTAATCGGGCGAGTTTCTACTTTCAGATGCAACAGAAATTTTGCGGATTGGTCAATCCGTTCGCGAGATATGGCAGTTTGGACGTAAGAAACGCTTGAGAAACTCAAAATTTTCGCAGTTCTGATGCTCGAAACGAATAACTAGAACGGCCTAGGAGAAAAGTACGCATAGTGTTGTAATCGGGCAAGTTTCTACTTTCAGATGCAACAGAAATTTTGCGGATTTGTCAATCCATTCGCGAGTTATGGCAGTTTGGAGGTAAGAAACGCTGGAGAAACTCAAAATTTTCGCAGTTCTGATGCTCGAAACGAATAACTAGAACGGCCTAGGGGAAAAGTACGCAAAGTTTTGTAATCGGGCGAGTTTCTACTTTCAGATGCAACAGAAATTTTGCGGATTGGTCAATCCGTTCGCGAGATATGGCAGTTTGGAGGTAAGCAACGCTTGAAAAACTCAAAATTTTCGCAGTTCTGATTCTCGAAACGAATAACTAGAACGGCCTAGGGGAAAAGTACGCATAGTATTGTAATCGGGCGAGTTTCTACTTTCAGATGCAACAGAAATTTTGCGGATTGGTCAATCCGTTCGCGAGTTATGGCAGTTTGGAGGTAAGAAACGCTTGAGATACTCAAAATTTTCGCAGTTCTGATGCTCGAAACGAATAACTAGAACGGCCTAGGGGAAAAGTACGCATAGTATTGTAATCGGGCGAGTTTCTACTTTCAGATGCAACAGAAATTTTGCGGATTGGTCAATCCGTTCGCGAGATATGGCAGTTTGGAAGTAAGAAACCCTTGAGAAACTCAAAATTTTCGCAGTTCTGATGCTCGAAACGAATAACTAGAACGGCCTAGGAGAAAAGTACGCATAGTGCTGTAATCGGGCGAGTTTCTACTTTCAGATGCAACAGAAATTTTGCGGATTGGTCAATCCGTTCGCGAGATATGGCAGTTTGGAGGTAAGAACCGCTCGAGAAACTCAAAATTTTCGCAGTTCTGATGCTCGACAAGCATAACTAGAACGGCCTAGGGGAAAAGTACGCATACCGTTGTAATCGGGCGAGTTTCTACTTTCAGATGCAACAGAAATTTTGCGGATTGGTCAATCCGTTAGCGAGATATGGCAGTTTGGAAGTAAGAAACGCTTGAGACACTCAAAATTTTCGCAGTTCTGATGCTCGAAACGAATAACTAGAACGGCCTAGGGGAAAAGTACGCATAGTGTTGTAATCGGGCGAGTTTCTACTTTCAGATGCAACAGAAATTTTGCGGATTGGTCAATCCGTTCGCGAGTTATGGCAGTTTGGAGGTAAGAAACGCTTGAGAAACTCAAAATTTTCGCAGTTCTGATGCTCGAAACGAATAACTAGAACGGCCTAGGGGAAAAGTACGCATAGTATTGTAATCGGGCGAGTTTCTACTTTCAGATGCAACAGAAATTTTGCGGATTGGTCAATCCGTTCGCGAGATATGGCAGTTTGGAAGTAAGAAACGCTTGAGAAACTCAAAATTTTCGCAGTTCTGATGCTCGAAACGAATAACTAGAACGGCCTAGGGGAAAAGTACGCATAGTGTTGTAATCGGGCGAGTTTCTACTTTCAGATGCAACAGAAATTTTGCGGATTGGTCAATCCGTTCGCGAGATATGGCAGTTTGGAGGTAAGAACCGCTCGAGAAACTCAAAATTTTCGCAGTTCTGATGCACGACAAGCATAACTAGAACGGCCTAGGGGAAAAGTACGCACACCGTTGCAATCGGGCGAGTTTCTACTTTCTGATGCAACAGAAATTTTGCGGATTGGTCAATCCGTTCGCGAGATATGGCAGTTTGGAGGTAAGCAACGCTTGAGACACTCAAAATTTTCGCAGTTCTGATGCTCGAAACGAATAACTAGAACGGCCTAGGGGAAAAGTACGCATAGTGTTGTAATCGGGCGAGTTTCTACTTTCAGATGCAACAGAAATTTTGCGGATTGGTCAATCCGTTCGCGAGTTATGGCAGTTTGGAGGTAAGAAACGCTTGAGAAACTCAAAATTTTCGCAGTTCTGATGCTCGAAACGAATAACTAGAACGGCCTAGGGGAAAAGTACGCATAGTATTGTAATCGGGCGAGTTTCTACTTTCAGATGCAACAGAAATTTTGCGGATTGGTCAATCCGTTCGCGAGATATGGCAGTTTGGAAGTAAGAAACGCTTGAGAAACTCAAAATTTTCGCAGTTCTGATGCTCGAAACGAATAACTAGAACGGCCTAGGGGAAAAGTACGCATAGTGTTGTAATCGGGCGAGTTTCTACTTTCAGATGCAACCGAAATTTTGCGGATTGGTCAATCCGTTCGCGAGATATGGCAGTTTGGAGGTAAGAACCGCTCGAGAAACTCAAAATTTTCGCAGTTCTGATGCACGACAAGCATAACTAGAACGGCCTAGGGGAAAAGTACGCACACCGTTGCAATCGGGCGAGTTTCTACTTTCTGATGCAACAGAAATTTTGCGGATTGGTCAATCCGTTCGCGAGATATGGCAGTTTGGAGGTAAGCAACGCTTGAAAAACTCAAAATTTTCGCAGTTCTGATGCTCGAAACGAATAACTAGAACGGCCTAGGGGAAAAGTACGCATACCGTTGTAATCGGGCGAGTTTCTACTTTCAGATGCAACAGAAATTTTGCGGATTGGTCAATCCGTTCGCGAGATATGGCAGTTGGAGGTAAGCAACGCTTGAAAAACTCAAAATTTTCGCAGTTCTGTTGCTCGAAACGAATAACTAGGCCGGGCTAGGGGAAAAGTACGCATACCGTTGTAATCGGGCGAGTTTCTACTTTCAAATGCAACAGAAATTTTGCGGATTGGTCAATCCGTTCGCGAGATATGGCAGTTTGGACGTAAGAAACGCTTGAGAAACTCAAAATTTTCGCAGTTCTGATGCTCGAAACGAATAACTAGAACGGCCTAGGAGAAAAGTACGCATAGTGTTGTAATCGGGCAAGTTTCTACTTTCAGATGCAACAGAAATTTTGCGGATTTGTCAATCCATTCGCGAGTTATGGCAGTTTGGAGGTAAGAAACGCTGGAGAAACTCAAAATTTTCGCAGTTCTGATGCTCGAAACGAATAACTAGAACGGCCTAGGGGAAAAGTACGCAAAGTTTTGTAATCGGGCGAGTTTCTACTTTCAGATGCAACAGAAATTTTGCGGATTGGTCAATCCGTTCGCGAGATATGGCAGTTTGGAGGTAAGCAACGCTTGAAAAACTCAAAATTTTCGCAGTTCTGATTCTCGAAACGAATAACTAGAACGGCCTAGGGGAAAAGTACGCATAGTATTGTAATCGGGCGAGTTTCTACTTTCAGATGCAACAGAAATTTTGCGGATTGGTCAATCCGTTCGCGAGTTATGGCAGTTTGGAGGTAAGAAACGCTTGAGATACTCAAAATTTTCGCAGTTCTGATGCTCGAAACGAATAACTAGAACGGCCTAGGGGGAAAGTACGCATAGTGTTGTAATCGGGCGAGTTTCTACTTTCAGATGCAACAGAAATTTTGCGGATTGGTCAATCCGTTCGCGAGATATGGCAGTTTGGAGGTAAGCAACGCTTGAAAAACTCAAAATTTTCGCAGTTCTGTTGCTCGAAACGAATAACTAGAACGCGCTAGGGGAAAGTGTACGCATACCGTTGTAATCGGGCGAGTTTCTACTTTCAGATGCAACAGAAATTTTGCGGATTGGTCAATCCGTTCGCGAGATATGGCAGTTTGGAGGTAAGCAACGCTTGAAAAACTCAAAATTTTGGCAGTTCTGTTGCTCGAAACGAATAACTAGGACGGGCTAGGGGAAAAGTACGCATACCGTTGTAATCGGGCGAGTTTCTACTTTCAGATGCAACAGAAATTTTGCGGATTGGTCAATCCGTTCGCGAGATATGGCAGTTTGGACGTAAGAAACGCTTGAGAAACTCAAAATTTTCGCAGTTCTGATGCTCGAAACGAATAACTAGAACGGCCTAGGGGAAAAGTACGCATAGTGTTGTAATCGGGCAAGTTTCTACTTTCAGATGCAACAGAAATTTTGCGGATTTGTCAATCCGTTCGCGAGTTATGGCAGTTTGGAGGTAAGAAACGCTGGAGAAACTCAAAATTTTCGCAGTTCTGATGCTCGAAACGAATAACTAGAACGGCCTAGGGGAAAAGTACGCATAGTTTTGTAATCGGGCGAGTTTCTACTTTCAGATGCAACAGAAATTTTGCGGATTGGTCAATCCGTTCGCGAGATATGGCAGTTTGGAGGTAAGAAACGCTTGAGAAACTCAAAATTTTCGCAGTTCTGATGCTCGAAACGAATAACTAGAACGGCCTAGGGGAAAAGTACGCATACCGTTGTAATCGGGCGAGTTTCTACTTTCAGATGCAACAGAAATTTTGCGGATTGGTCAATCCGTTCGCGAGATATGGCAGTTTGGATGTAAGAAACGCTTGAGAAACTCAAAATTTTCGCAGTTCTGATGCTCGAAACGAACAACTAGAACGGCCTAGGGGAAAAGTACGCATAGTGTTGTAATCGGGCGAGTTTCTACTTTCAGATGCAACAGAAATTTTGCGGATTGGTCAATCCGTTCGCGAGATATGGCAGTTTGGAGGTAAGAAACGCTTGAGAAACTCAAAATTTTCGCAGTTCTGATGCTCGAAACGAATTACTAGCGCGGCCTAGGGGAAAAGTACGCATACCGTTGTAATCGGGCGAGTTTCTGCTTTCAGATGCATCAGAAATTTTGCGGATTGGTCAATCCGTTCGCGAGATGTGGCAGTTTGTAGGTAAGAAACGCTTGAGAAACTCAAAATTTTCGCAGTTCTGATGCTCGAAACGAATAACTAGAACGGCCTAGGGGAAAAGTACGCATACCGTTGTAATCGGGCGAGTTTCTACCTTCAGATGCAACAGAAATTTTGCGGATTGGTCAATCCGTTCGCGAGATATGGCAGTTTGGAAGTAAGAAACGCTTGAGATACTCAAAATTTTCGCATTTCTGATGCTCGAAACGAATAACTAGAACGGCCTAGGGGAAAACTACGCATACCGTTGTAATCGGGCGAGTTTCTACCTTCAGATGCAACAGAAATTTTGCGGATTGGTCAATCCGTTCGCGAGATATGGCAGTTTGGATGTAAGAAACGCTTGAGAAACTCAAAATTTTCGAAGTTCTGATGCTCGAAACGAATAACTAGAACGGCCTAGGGGAAAAGTACGCATAGTGTTGTAATCGGGCGAGTTTCTACTTTCAGATGCAACAGAAATTTTGCGGATTGGTCAATCCGTTCGCGAGATATGGCAGTTTGGAGGTAAGCAACGCTTGAAAAACTCAAAATTTTCGCAGTTCTGTTGCTCGAAACGAATAACTAGAACGCGCTAGGGGAAAGTGTACGCATACCGTTGTAATCGGGCGAGTTTCTACTTTCAGATGCAACAGAAATTTTGCGGATTGGTCAATCCGTTCGCGAGATATGGCAGTTTGGAGGTAAGCAACGCTTGAAAAACTCAAAATTTTGGCAGTTCTGTTGCTCGAAACGAATAACTAGGACGGGCTAGGGGAAAAGTACGCATACCGTTGTAATCGGGCGAGTTTCTACTTTCAGATGCAACAGAAATTTTGCGGATTGGTCAATCCGTTCGCGAGATATGGCAGTTTGGACGTAAGAAACGCTTGAGAAACTCAAAATTTTCGCAGTTCTGATGCTCGAAACGAATAACTAGAACGGCCTAGGGGAAAAGTACGCATAGTGTTGTAATCGGGCAAGTTTCTACTTTCAGATGCAACAGAAATTTTGCGGATTTGTCAATCCGTTCGCGAGTTATGGCAGTTTGGAGGTAAGAAACGCTGGAGAAACTCAAAATTTTCGCAGTTCTGATGCTCGAAACGAATAACTAGAACGGCCTAGGGGAAAAGTACGCATAGTTTTGTAATCGGGCGAGTTTCTACTTTCAGATGCAACAGAAATTTTGCGGATTGGTCAATCCGTTCGCGAGATATGGCAGTTTGGAGGTAAGAAACGCTTGAGAAACTCAAAATTTTCGCAGTTCTGATGCTCGAAACGAATAACTAGAACGGCCTAGGGGAAAAGTACGCATACCGTTGTAATCGGGCGAGTTTCTACTTTCAGATGCAACAGAAATTTTGCGGATTGGTCAATCCGTTCGCGAGATATGGCAGTTTGGATGTAAGAAACGCTTGAGAAACTCAAAATTTTCGCAGTTCTGATGCTCGAAACGAACAACTAGAACGGCCTAGGGGAAAAGTACGCATAGTGTTGTAATCGGGCGAGTTTCTACTTTCAGATGCAACAGAAATTTTGCGGATTGGTCAATCCGTTCGCGAGATATGGCAGTTTGGAGGTAAGAAACGCTTGAGAAACTCAAAATTTTCGCAGTTCTGATGCTCGAAACGAATTACTAGCGCGGCCTAGGGGAAAAGTACGCATACCGTTGTAATCGGGCGAGTTTCTGCTTTCAGATGCATCAGAAATTTTGCGGATTGGTCAATCCGTTCGCGAGATGTGGCAGTTTGTAGGTAAGAAACGCTTGAGAAACTCAAAATTTTCGCAGTTCTGATGCTCGAAACGAATAACTAGAACGGCCTAGGGGAAAAGTACGCATACCGTTGTAATCGGGCGAGTTTCTACCTTCAGATGCAACAGAAATTTTGCGGATTGGTCAATCCGTTCGCGAGATATGGCAGTTTGGAAGTAAGAAACGCTTGAGATACTCAAAATTTTCGCATTTCTGATGCTCGAAACGAATAACTAGAACGGCCTAGGGGAAAACTACGCATACCGTTGTAATCGGGCGAGTTTCTACCTTCAGATGCAACAGAAATTTTGCGGATTGGTCAATCCGTTCGCGAGATATGGCAGTTTGGATGTAAGAAACGCTTGAGAAACTCAAAATTTTCGAAGTTCTGATGCTCGAAACGAATAACTAGAACGGCCTAGGGGAAAAGTACGCATACCGTTGTAATCGGGCGAGTTTCTACTTTCAGATGCAACAGAAATTTTGCGGATTGGTCAATCCGTTCGCGAGATATGGCAGTTTGGAAGTAAGAAACGCTTGAGAAACTCAAAATTTTCGCAGTTCTGTTGCTCGAAACGAATAACTAGGACGGGCTAGGGGAAAAGTACGCATACCGTTGTAATCGGGCGAGTTTCTACTTTCAGATGCAACAGAAATTTTGCGGATTGGTCAATCCGTTCGCGAGATATGGCAGTTTGGACGTAAGAAACGCTTGAGAAACTCAAAATTTTCGCAGTTCTGATGCTCGAAACGAATAACTAGAACGGCCTAGGGGAAAAGTACGCATTGTGTTGTAATCGGGCAAGTTTCTACTTTCAGATGCAACAGAAATTTTGCGGATTTGTCAATCCGTTCAGGAGTTATGGCAGTTTGGAGGTAAGAAACGCTGGAGAAACTCAAAATTTTCGCAGTTCTGATGCTCGAAACGAATAACTAGGACGGGCTAGGGGAAAAGTACGCATAGTTTTGTAATCGGGCGAGTTTCTACTTTCAGATGCAACAGAAATTTTGCGGATTGGTCAATCCGTTCGCGAGATATGGCAGTTTGGACGTAAGAAACGCTTGAGAAACTCAAAATTTTCGCAGTTCTGATGCTCGAATCGAACAACTAGAACGGCCTAGGGGAAAAGTACGCAAAGTTTTGTAATCGGGCGAGTTTCTACTTTCAGATGCAACAGAAATTTTGCGGATTGGTCAATCCGTTCGCGAGATATGGCAGTTTGGAGGTAAGCAACGCTTGAAAAACTCAAAATTTTCGCAGTTCTGATTCTCGAAACGAATAACTAGAACGGCCTAGGGGAAAAGTACGCATAGTATTGTAATCGGGCGAGTTTCTACTTTCAGATGCAACAGAAATTTTGCGGATTGGTCAATCCGTTCGCGAGTTATGGCAGTTTGGAGGTAAGAAACGCTTGAGATACTCAAAATTTTCGCAGTTCTGATGCTCGAAACGAATAACTACAACGGCCTAGGGGAAAAGTACGCATAGTATTGTAATCGGGCGAGTTTCTACTTTCAGATGCAACAGAAATTTTGCGGATTGGTCAATCCGTTCGCGAGATATGGCAGTTTGGAAGTAAGAAACGCTTGAGAAACTCAAAATTTTCGCAGTTCTGATGCTCGAAACGAATAACTAGAACGGCCTAGGAGAAAAGTACGCATAGTGCTGTAATCGGGCGAGTTTCTACTTTCAGATGCAACAGAAATTTTGCGGATTGGTCAATCCGTTCGCGAGATATGGCAGTTTGGAGGTAAGAACCCCTCGAGAAACTCAAAATTTTCGCAGTTCTGATGCTCGACAAGCATAACTAGAACGGCCTAGGGGAAAAGTACGCATACCGTTGTAATCGGGCGAGTTTCTACTTTCAGATGCAACAGAAATTTTGCGGATTGGTCAATCCGTTCGCGAGATATGGCAGTTTGGAGGTAAGAAACGCTTGAGAAACTCAAAATTTTCGCAGTTCTGATGCTCGAAGCGAATAACTAGAACGGCCTAGGGGAAAAGTGCGCATACAGTTGTAATCGGGCGAGTTTCTACTTTCAGATGCAACAGAAATTTTGCGGATTGGTCAATCCGTTCGCGAGTTATGGCAGTTTGGAGGTAAGAAACGCTTGAGAAACTCAAAATTTTCGCAGTTCTGATGCTCGAAACGAATAACTAGAACGGCCTAGGGGAAAAGTACGCATAGTATTGTAATCGGGCGAGTTTCTACTTTCAGATGCAACAGAAATTTTGCGGATTGGTCAATCCGTTCGCGAGATATGGCAGTTTGGAAGTAAGAAACGCTTGAGAAACTCAAAATTTTCGCAGTTCTGATGCTCGAAACGAATAACTAGAACGGCCTAGGGGAAAAGTACGCATAGTGTTGTAATCGGGCAAGTTTCTACTTTCAGATGCAACAGAAATTTTGCGGATTTGTCAATCCGTTCGCGAGTTATGGCAGTTTGGAGGTAAGAAACGCTGGAGAAACTCAAAATTTTCGCAGTTCTGATGCTCGAAACGAATAACTAGAACGGCCTAGGGGAGAAGTACGCATAGTTTTGTAATCGGGCGAGTTTCTACTTTCAGATGCAACAGAAATTTTGCGGATTGGTCAATCCGTTCGCGAGATATGGCAGTTTGGAGGTAAGAAACGCTTGAGAAACTCAAAATTTTCGCAGTTCTGATGCTCGAAACGAATAACTAGAACGGCCTAGGGGAAATGTACGCATACCGTTGTAATCGGACGAGTTTCTACTTTCAGATGCAACAGAAATTTTGCGGATTGGTCAATCCGTTCGCGAGATATGGCAGTTTGGATGTAAGAAACGCTTGAGAAACTCAAAATTTTCGCAGTTCTGATGCTCGAAACGAACAACTAGAACGGCCTAGGGGAAAACTACGCATACCGTTGTAATCGGGCGAGTTTCTACCTTCAGATGCAACAGAAATTTTGCGGATTGGTCAATCCGTTCGCGAGTTATGGCAGTTTGGAGGTAAGAAACGCTTGAGAAACTCAAAATTTTCGCAGTTCTGATGCTCGAAACGAATAACTAGAACGGCCTAGGGGAAAAGTACGCATAGTATTGTAATCGGGCGAGTTTCTACTTTCAGATGCAACAGAAATTTTGCGGATTGGTCAATCCGTTCGCGAGTTATGGCAGTTTGGAGGTAAGAAACGCTGGAGAAACTCAAAATTTTCGCAGTTCTGATGCTCGAAGCGAATAACTAGAACGGCCTAGGGGAAAAGTGCGCATACAGTTGTAATCGGGCGAGTTTCTACTTTCAGATGCAACAGAAATTTTGCGGATTGGTCAATCCGTTCGCGAGTTATGGCAGTTTGGAGGTAAGAAACGCTTGAGAAACTCAAAATTTTCGCAGTTCTGATGCTCGAAACGAATAACTAGAACGGCCTAGGGGAAAAGTACGCATAGTATTGTAATCGGGCGAGTTTCTACTTTCAGATGCAACAGAAATTTTGCGGATTGGTCAATCCGTTCGCGAGATATGGCAGTTTGGAAGTAAGAAACGCTTGAGAAACTCAAAATTTTCGCAGTTCTGATGCTCGAAACGAATAACTAGAACGGCCTAGGGGAAAAGTACGCATAGTGTTGTAATCGGGCAAGTTTCTACTTTCAGATGCAACAGAAATTTTGCGGATTTGTCAATCCGTTCGCGAGTTATGGCAGTTTGGAGGTAAGAAACGCTGGAGAAACTCAAAATTTTCGCAGTTCTGATGCTCGAAACGAATAACTAGAACGGCCTAGGGGAGAAGTACGCATAGTTTTGTAATCGGGCGAGTTTCTACTTTCAGATGCAACAGAAATTTTGCGGATTGGTCAATCCGTTCGCGAGATATGGCAGTTTGGAGGTAAGAAACGCTTGAGAAACTCAAAATTTTCGCAGTTCTGATGCTCGAAACGAATAACTAGAACGGCCTAGGGGAAATGTACGCATACCGTTGTAATCGGACGAGTTTCTACTTTCAGATGCAACAGAAATTTTGCGGATTGGTCAATCCGTTCGCGAGATATGGCAGTTTGGATGTAAGAAACGCTTGAGAAACTCAAAATTTTCGCAGTTCTGATGCTCGAAACGAACAACTAGAACGGCCTAGGGGAAAACTACGCATACCGTTGTAATCGGGCGAGTTTCTACCTTCAGATGCAACAGAAATTTTGCGGATTGGTCAATCCGTTCGCGAGTTATGGCAGTTTGGAGGTAAGAAACGCTTGAGAAACTCAAAATTTTCGCAGTTCTGATGCTCGAAACGAATAACTAGAACGGCCTAGGGGAAAAGTACGCATAGTATTGTAATCGGGCGAGTTTCTACTTTCAGATGCAACAGAAATTTTGCGGATTGGTCAATCCGTTCGCGAGTTATGGCAGTTTGGAGGTAAGAAACGCTTGAGATACTCAAAATTTTCGCAGTTCTGATGCTCGAAACGAATAACTACAACGGCCTAGGGGAAAAGTACGCATAGTATTGTAATCGGGCGAGTTTCTACTTTCAGATGCAACAGAAATTTTGCGGATTGGTCAATCCGTTCGCGAGATATGGCAGTTTGGAAGTAAGAAACGCTTGAGAAACTCAAAATTTTCGCAGTTCTGATGCTCGAAACGAATAACTAGAACGGCCTAGGAGAAAAGTACGCATAGTGCTGTAATCGGGCGAGTTTCTACTTTCAGATGCAACAGAAATTTTGCGGATTGGTCAATCCGTTCGCGAGATATGGCAGTTTGGAGGTAAGAACCCCTCGAGAAACTCAAAATTTTCGCAGTTCTGATGCTCGACAAGCATAACTAGAACGGCCTAGGGGAAAAGTACGCATACCGTTGTAATCGGGCGAGTTTCTACTTTCAGATGCAACAGAAATTTTGCGGATTGGTCAATCCGTTCGCGAGATATGGCAGTTTGGAGGTAAGAAACGCTTGAGAAACTCAAAATTTTCGCAGTTCTGATGCTCGAAGCGAATAACTAGAACGGCCTAGGGGAAAAGTACGCATAGTGTTGTAATCGGGCAAGTTTCTACTTTCAGATGCAACAGAAATTTTGCGGATTTGTCAATCCGTTCGCGAGTTATGGCAGTTTGGAGGTAAGAAACGCTGGAGAAACTCAAAATTTTCGCAGTTCTGATGCTCGAAACGAATAACTAGAACGGCCTAGGGGAGAAGTACGCATAGTTTTGTAATCGGGCGAGTTTCTACTTTCAGATGCAACAGAAATTTTGCGGATTGGTCAATCCGTTCGCGAGATATGGCAGTTTGGAGGTAAGAAACGCTTGAGAAACTCAAAATTTTCGCAGTTCTGATGCTCGAAACGAATAACTAGAACGGCCTAGGGGAAATGTACGCATACCGTTGTAATCGGACGAGTTTCTACTTTCAGATGCAACAGAAATTTTGCGGATTGGTCAATCCGTTCGCGAGATATGGCAGTTTGGATGTAAGAAACGCTTGAGAAACTCAAAATTTTCGCAGTTCTGATGCTCGAAACGAACAACTAGAACGGCCTAGGGGAAAACTACGCATACCGTTGTAATCGGGCGAGTTTCTACCTTCAGATGCAACAGAAATTTTGCGGATTGGTCAATCCGTTCGCGAGATATGGCAGTTTGGATGTAAGAAACGCTTGAGAAACTCAAAATTTTCGAAGTTCTGATGCTCGAAACGAATAACTAGAACGGCCTAGGGGAAAAGTACGCATACCGTTGTAATCGGGCGAGTTTCTACTTTCAGATGCAACAGAAATTTTGCGGATTGGTCAATCCGTTCGCGAGATATGGCAGTTTGGAAGTAAGAAACGCTTGAGAAACTCAAAATTTTCGCAGTTCTGTTGCTCGAAACGAATAACTAGGACGGGCTAGGGGAAAAGTACGCATACCGTTGTAATCGGGCGAGTTTCTACTTTCAGATGCAACAGAAATTTTGCGGATTGGTCAATCCGTTCGCGAGATATGGCAGTTTGGACGTAAGAAACGCTTGAGAAACTCAAAATTTTCGCAGTTCTGATGCTCGAAACGAATAACTAGAACGGCCTAGGGGAAAAGTACGCATTGTGTTGTAATCGGGCAAGTTTCTACTTTCAGATGCAACAGAAATTTTGCGGATTTGTCAATCCGTTCAGGAGTTATGGCAGTTTGGAGGTAAGAAACGCTGGAGAAACTCAAAATTTTCGCAGTTCTGATGCTCGAAACGAATAACTAGGACGGGCTAGGGGAAAAGTACGCATAGTTTTGTAATCGGGCGAGTTTCTACTTTCAGATGCAACAGAAATTTTGCGGATTGGTCAATCCGTTCGCGAGATATGGCAGTTTGGACGTAAGAAACGCTTGAGAAACTCAAAATTTTCGCAGTTCTGATGCTCGAATCGAACAACTAGAACGGCCTAGGGGAAAAGTACGCAAAGTTTTGTAATCGGGCGAGTTTCTACTTTCAGATGCAACAGAAATTTTGCGGATTGGTCAATCCGTTCGCGAGATATGGCAGTTTGGAGGTAAGCAACGCTTGAAAAACTCAAAATTTTCGCAGTTCTGATTCTCGAAACGAATAACTAGAACGGCCTAGGGGAAAAGTACGCATAGTATTGTAATCGGGCGAGTTTCTACTTTCAGATGCAACAGAAATTTTGCGGATTGGTCAATCCGTTCGCGAGTTATGGCAGTTTGGAGGTAAGAAACGCTTGAGATACTCAAAATTTTCGCAGTTCTGATGCTCGAAACGAATAACTACAACGGCCTAGGGGAAAAGTACGCATAGTATTGTAATCGGGCGAGTTTCTACTTTCAGATGCAACAGAAATTTTGCGGATTGGTCAATCCGTTCGCGAGATATGGCAGTTTGGAAGTAAGAAACGCTTGAGAAACTCAAAATTTTCGCAGTTCTGATGCTCGAAACGAATAACTAGAACGGCCTAGGAGAAAAGTACGCATAGTGCTGTAATCGGGCGAGTTTCTACTTTCAGATGCAACAGAAATTTTGCGGATTGGTCAATCCGTTCGCGAGATATGGCAGTTTGGAGGTAAGAACCGCTCGAGAAACTCAAAATTTTCGCAGTTCTGATGCTCGACAAGCATAACTAGAACGGCCTAGGGGAAAAGTACGCATACCGTTGTAATCGGGCGAGTTTCTACTTTCAGATGCAACAGAAATTTTGCGGATTGGTCAATCCGTTCGCGAGATATGGCAGTTTGGAGGTAAGAAACGCTTGAGAAACTCAAAATTTTCGCAGTTCTGATGCTCGAAGCGAATAACTAGAACGGCCTAGGGGAAAAGTGCGCATACAGTTGTAATCGGGCGAGTTTCTACTTTCAGATGCAACAGAAATTTTGCGGATTGGTCAATCCGTTAGCGAGATATGGCAGTTTGGAAGTAAGAAACGCTTGAGAAACTCAAAATTTTCGCAGTTCTGATGCTCGAAACGAATAACTAGAACGGCCTAGGGGAAAAGTACGCATAGTGTTGTAATCGGGCAAGTTTCTACTTTCAGATGCAACAGAAATTTTGCGGATTTGTCAATCCGTTCGCGAGTTATGGCAGTTTGGAGGTAAGAAACGCTGGAGAAACTCAAAATTTTCGCAGTTCTGATGCTCGAAACGAATAACTAGAACGGCCTAGGGGAGAAGTACGCATAGTTTTGTAATCGGGCGAGTTTCTACTTTCAGATGCAACAGAAATTTTGCGGATTGGTCAATCCCTTCGCGAGATATGGCAGTTTGGAGGTAAGAAACGCTTGAGAAACTCAAAATTTTCGCAGTTCTGATGCTCGAAACGAATAACTAGAACGGCCTAGGGGAAATGTACGCATACCGTTGTAATCGGACGAGTTTCTACTTTCAGATGCAACAGAAATTTTGCGGATTGGTCAATCCGTTCGCGAGATATGGCAGTTTGGATGTAAGAAACGCTTGAGAAACTCAAAATTTTCGCAGTTCTGATGCTCGAAACGAACAACTAGAACGGCCTAGGGGAAAACTACGCATACCGTTGTAATCGGGCGAGTTTCTACCTTCAGATGCAACAGAAATTTTGCGGATTGGTCAATCCGTTCGCGAGATATGGCAGTTTGGATGTAAGAAACGCTTGAGAAACTCAAAATTTTCGAAGTTCTGATGCTCGAAACGAATAACTAGAACGGCCTAGGGGAAAAGTACGCATACCGTTGTAATCGGGCGAGTTTCTACTTTCAGATGCAACAGAAATTTTGCGGATTGGTCAATCCGTTCGCGAGATATGGCAGTTTGGAAGTAAGAAACGCTTGAGAAACTCAAAATTTTCGCAGTTCTGTTGCTCGAAACGAATAACTAGGACGGGCTAGGGGAAAAGTACGCATACCGTTGTAATCGGGCGAGTTTCTACTTTCAGATGCAACAGAAATTTTGCGGATTGGTCAATCCGTTCGCGAGATATGGCAGTTTGGACGTAAGAAACGCTTGAGAAACTCAAAATTTTCGCAGTTCTGATGCTCGAAACGAATAACTAGAACGGCCTAGGGGAAAAGTACGCATAGTGTTGTAATCGGGCAAGTTTCTACTTTCAGATGCAACAGAAATTTTGCGGATTTGTCAATCCGTTCAGGAGTTATGGCAGTTTGGAGGTAAGAAACGCTGGAGAAACTCAAAATTTTCGCAGTTCTGATGCTCGAAACGAATAACTAGGACGGGCTAGGGGAAAAGTACGCATAGTTTTGTAATCGGGCGAGTTTCTACTTTCAGATGCAACAGAAATTTTGCGGATTGGTCAATCCGTTCGCGAGATATGGCAGTTTGGACGTAAGAAACGCTTGAGAAACTCAAAATTTTCGCAGTTCTGATGCTCGAAACGAACAACTAGAACGGCCTAGGGGAAAAGTACGCATAGTGTTGTAATTGGGCGAGTTTCTACTTTCAGATGCAACAGAAATTTTGCGGATTGGTCAATCCGTTCGCGAGATATGGCAGTTTGGAGGTAAGAAACGCTTGAGAAACTCAAAATTTTCGCAGTTCTGATGCTCGAAACGAATTACTAGCGCGGCCTAGGGGAAAAGTACGCATACCGTTGTAATCGGGCGAGTTTCTGCTTTCAGATGCAACAGAAATTTTGCGGATTGGTCAATCCGTTCGCGAGATATGGCAGTTTGGAAGTAAGAAACGCTTGAGATACTCAAAATTTTCGCATTTCTGATGCTCGAAACGAATAACTAGAACGGCCTAGGGGAAAACTACGCATACCGTTGTAATCGGGCGAGTTTCTACCTTCAGATGCAACAGAAATTTTGCGGATTGGTCAATCCGTTCGCGAGATATGGCAGTTTGGATGTAAGAAACGCTTGAGAAACTCAAAATTTTCGAAGTTCTGATGCTCGAAACGAATAACTAGAACGGCCTAGGGGAAAAGTACGCATACCGTTGTAATCGGGCGAGTTTCTACTTTCAGATGCAACAGAAATTTTGCGGATTGGTCAATCCGTTCGCGAGATATGGCAGTTTGGAAGTAAGAAACGCTTGAGAAACTCAAAAGTTTCGCAGTTCTGATGCTCGAAACGAATAACTAGAACGGCCAAGGGGAAAAGTACGCATACCGTTGTAATCGGGCGAGTTTCTACTTTCAGATGCAACAGAAATTTTGCGGATTGGTCAATCCGTTCGCGAGATATTGCAGTTTGGATGTAAGAAACGCTTGAGAAACTCCAAATTTTCGCAGTTCTGATGCTCGAAACGAATAACTAGAACGGCCTAGGGGAAAAGTACGCATACCGTTGTAATCGGGCGAGTTTCTACTTTCAGATGCAACAGAAATTTTGCGGATTGGTCAATCCGTTCGCGAGATATGGCAGTTTGGAAGTAAGAAACGCTTGAGATACTCAAAATTTTCACAGTTCTGATGCTCGAAACGAATAACCAGAACGGCCTAGGGGAAAAGTACGCATACCGTTGTAATCGGGCGAGTTTCTACCTTCAGATGCAACAGAAATTTTGCGAATTGGTCAGTTCGTTCGCGAGATTTGGCAGTTTGGAGGTAAGAAACGCTTGAGAAACTCCAAATTTTCGCAGTTCTGATGATCGAAACGAATAACTAGAACGGACTGGTGGAAAAGTACGCATACAGTTGTAATCGGGCGAGTTTCTACTTTCAGATGCAACAGAAATTTTGCGGATTGGTCAATCCGTTCGCGAGATATGGCAGTTTGGAGGTAAGAAACGCTTGAGGAACTCCAAATTTTCGCAGTTCTGATGCTCGAAACGAATAACTAGAACGGACTGGGGGAAAAGTACGCATAGTGTTGTAATCGGGCGAGTTTCTACTTTCAGATGCAACAGAAATTTTGCGGATTGGTCAATCCGTTCGCGAGATATGGCAGTTTGGACGTAAGAAACGCTTGAGAAACTCAAAATGTTCGCAGTTCTGATGCTCGAAACGAATAACTAGAACGGCCTAGGGGAAAAGTACGCATAGTGTTGTAATCGGGCAAGTTTCTACTTTCAGATGCAACAGAAATTTTGCGGATTTGTCAATCCGTTCGCGAGTTATGGCAGTTTGGAGGTAAGAAACGCTGGAGAAACTCAAAATTTTCGCAGTTCTGATGCTCGAAACGAATAACTAGAACGGACTGGGGGAAAAGTACGCATACAGTTGTAATCGGGCGAGTTTCTACTTTCAGATGCAACAGAAATTTTGCGGATTGGTCAATCCGTTCGCGAGATATGGCAGTTTGGATGTAAGAAACGCTTGAGAAACTCAAAATTTTCGCAGTTCTGATGCTCGAAACGAATTACTAGCGCGGCCTAGGGGAAAAGTACGCATACCGTTGTAATCGGGCGAGTTTCTGCTTTCAGATGCATCAGAAATTTTGCGGATTGGTCAATCCGTTCGCGAGATGTGGCAGTTTGTAGGTAAGAAACGCTTGAGGAACTCAAAATTTTCGCAGTTCTGATGCTCGAAACGAATAACTAGAACGGCCTAGGGGAAAAGTACGCATACTGTTGTAATCGGGCGAGTTTCTACCTTCAGATGCAACAGAAATTTTGCGGATTGGTCAATCCGTTCGCGAGATATGGCAGTTTGGAAGTAAGAAACGCTTGAGATACTCAAAATTTTCGCATTTCTGATGCTCGAAACGAATAACTAGAACGGCCTAGGGGAAAACTACGCATACCGTTGTAATCGGGCGAGTTTCTACCTTCAGATGCAACAGAAATTTTGCGGATTGGCCAATCCGTTCGCGAGATATGGCAGTTTGGATGTAAGAAACGCTTGAGAAACTCAAAATTTTCGCAGTTCTGATGCTCGAAACGAATAACTAGAACGGCCTAGGGGAAAAGTACGCATACCGTTGTAATCGGGCGAGTTTCTACTTTCAGATGCAACAGAAATTTTGCGGATTGGTCAATCCGTTCGCGAGATATGGCAGTTTGGAAGTAAGAAACGCTTGAGAAACTCAAAATTTTCGCAGTTCTGATTCTCGAAACGAATAACTAGAACGGCCTAGGGGAAAAGTACGCATACCGTTGTAATCGGGCGAGTTTCTAATTTCAGATGCAACAGAAATTTTGCGGATTGGTCAATCCGTTCGCGAGATATTGCAGTTTGGAGGTAAGAAACGCTTGAGAAACTCCAAATTTTCGCAGTTCTGATGCTCGAAACGAATAACTAGAACGGCCTAGGGGAAAAGTACGCATACGGTTGTAATCGGGCGAGTTTCTACTTTCAGATGCAACAGAAATTTTGCGGATTGGTCAATCCGTTCGCGAGATATGGCAGTTTGGAAGTAAGAAACGCTTGAGATACTCAAAATTTTCACAGTTCTGATGCTCGAAACGAATAACTAGAACGGCCTAGGGGAAAAGTACGCATACCGTTGTAATCGGGCGAGTTTCTACCTTCAGATGCAACAGAAATTTTGCGGATTGGTCAATCCGTTCGCGAGATATGGCAGTTTGGAGGTAAGCAACGCTTGAAAAACTCAAAATTTTCGCAGTTCTGATGCTCGAAACGAATAACTAGAACGGCCTAGGGGAAAAGTACGCATAGTGTTGTAATCGGGCAAGTTTCTACTTTCAGATGCAACAGAAATTTTGCGGATTTGTCAATCCGTTCGCGAGATATGGCAGTTTGGAAGTAAGAAACGCTTGAGAAACTCAAAATTTTCGCAGTTCTGATGCTCGAAACGAATAACTAGAACGGCCAAGGGGAAAAGTACGCATACCGTTGTAATCGGGCGAGTTTCTACCTTCAGATGCAACAGAAATTTTGCGGATTGGTCAATCCGTTCGCGAGATATGGCAGTTTGGATGTAAGAAACGCTTGAGAAACTCAAAATTTTCGCAGTTCTGATGCTCGAAACGAACAACTAGAACGGCCTAGGGGAAAACTACGCATACCGTTGCAATCGGGCCGGTTTCTACTTTCTGATGCAACAGAAATTTTGCGGATTGGTCAATCCGTTCGCGAGATATGGCAGTTTGGAGGTAAGCAACGCTTGAAAAACTCAAAATTTTCGCAGTTCTGATGCTCGAAACGAATAACTAGAACGGCCTAGGGGAAAAGTACGCATAGTATTGTAATCGGGCGAGTTTCTACTTTCAGATGCAACAGAAATTTTGCGGATTGGTCAATCCGTTCGCGAGATATGGCAGTTTGGAGGTAAGAAACGCTTGAGAAACTCAAAATTTTCGCAGTTCTGATGCTCGAAACGAATAACTAGAACGGCCTAGGGGAAAAGTACGCATAGTGTTGTAATCGGGCGAGTTTCTACTTTCAGATGCAACAGAAATTTTGCGGCTTGGTCAATCCGTTCGCGAGATATGGCAGTTTGGAGGTAAGAAACGCTCGAGAAACTCAAAATTTTCGCAGTTCTGATGCTCGAAACGAATAACTAGAACGGCCTAGGGGAAAAGTACGCATACCGTTGTAATCGGGCGAGTTTCTACCTTCAGATGCAGCAGAAATTTTGCGGATTGGTCAATCCGTTCGCGAGATATGGCAGTTTGGAGGTAAGAAACGCTTGAGAAACTCAAAATTTTCGCAGTTCTGATGCTCGACAAGCATAACTAGAACGGCCTAGGGGAAAAGTACGCACACCGTTGCAATCGGGCGAGTTTCTACTTTCAGATGCAACAGAAATTTTGCGGATTGGTCAATCCGTTCGCGAGATATGGCAGGTTGGAGGTAAGAAACGCTTGAGAAACTCAAAATTTTCGCAGTTCTGATGCTCGAAACGAATTACTAGGGCGGCCTAGGGGAAAAGTACGCATAGTGTTGTAATCGGGCGAGTTTCTACTTTCAGATGCAACAGAAATTTTGCGGATTGGTCAATCCGTTCGCGAGATATGGCAGTTTGGAAGTAAGAAACGCTTGAGAAACTCAAAATTTTCGCAGTTCTGATGCTCGACAAGCATAACTAGAACGGCCTAGGGGAAAAGTACGCATACCGTTGCAATCGGGCCGGTTTCTACTTTCTGATGCAACAGAAATATTGCGGATTGGTCAATCCGTTCGCGAGATATGGCAGTTTGGAGGTAAGCAACGCTTGAAAAACTCAAAATTTTCGCAGTTCTGATGCTCGAAACGAATAACTAGAACGGCCTAGGGGAAAAGTACGCATAGTATTGTAATCGGGCGAGTTTCTACTTTCAGATGCATAAGAAATTTTGCGGATTGGACAATCCGTTCGCGAGATGTGGCAGTTTGTACGTGAGAAACGCTTGAGAAACTCAAAATTTTCGCAGTTCTGATGCTCGAAACGAATAACTAGAACGGCCTAGGGGAAAAGTACGCATAGTATTGTAATCGGGCGAGTTTCTACTTTCAGATGCAACAAAAATTTTGCGGATTGGTCAATCCGTTCGCGAGATATGGCAGTTTGGAAGTAAGAAACGCTTGAGAAACTCAAAATTTTCGCAGTTCTGATGCTCGAAACGAATAACTAGAACGGCCTAGGGGAAAAGTACGCATAGTGTTGTAATCGGGCGAGTTTCTACTTTCAGATGCAACAGAAATTTTGCGGATTGGTCAATCCGTTCGCGAGATATGGCAGTTTGGAGGTAAGAACCGCTCGAGAAACTCAAAATTTTCGCAGTTCTGATGCTCGACAAGCATAACTAGAACGGCCTAGGGGAAAAGTACGCACACCGCTGTAATCGGGCGAGTTTCTACTTTTAGATGCAACAGAAGTTTTGCGGATTGGTCAATCCGTTCGCGAGATATGGCAGTTTGGAGGTAAGCAACGCTTGAGAAACTCAAAATTTTCGCAGTTCTGTTGCTCGTAACGAATAACTAGAACGGGCTAGGGGAAACGTACGCATACAGTTGTAATCGGGCGAGTTTCTACTTTCAGATGCAACAGAAATTTTGCGGATTGGTCAATCCGTTCGCGAGATATGGCAGTTTGGAGGTAAGAAACGCTTGAGAAACTCAAAATTTTCGCAGTTCTGATGCTCGACAAGCATAACTAGAACGGCCTAGGGGAAAAGTACGCACACCGTTGTAATCGGGCGAGTTTCTACTTTCAGATGCAACAGAAATTTTGCGGATTGGTCAATCCGTTCGCGAGATATGGCAGTTTGGAAGTAAGAAACGTTTGAGAAACTCAAAATTTTTGCAGTTCTGATGCTCGAAACGAATAACTAGGGCGGCCTAGGGGAAAAGTACGCATACCGTTGTAATCGGGCGAGTTTCTACTTTCAGATGCATAAGAAATTTTGCGGATTGGACAATCCGTTCGCGAGATGTGGCAGTTTGTACGTGAGAAACGCTTGAGAAACTCAAAATTTTCGCAGTTCTGATGCTCGAAACGAATAACTAGAACGGCCTAGGGGAAAAGTACGCACACCGTTGTAATCGGGCGAGTTTCTACTTTCAGATGCAACAGAAATTTTGCGGATTGGTCAATCCGTTCGCGAGATATGGCAGTTTGGAAGTAAGAAACGTTTGAGAAACTCAAAATTTTTGCAGTTCTGATGCTCGAAACGAATAACTAGGGCGGCCTAGGGGAAAAGTACGCATACCGTTGTAATCGGGCGAGTTTCTACTTTCAGATGCATAAGAAATTTTGCGGATTGGACAATCCGTTCGCGAGATGTGGCAGTTTGTACGTGAGAAACGCTTGAGAAACTCAAAATTTTCGCAGTTCTGATGCTCGAAACGAATAACTAGAACGGCCTAGGGGAAAAGTACGCATAGTATTGTAATCGGGCGAGTTTCTACTTTCAGATGCAACAAAAATTTTGCGGATTGGTCAATCCGTTCGCGAGATATGGCAGTTTGGAAGTAAGAAACGCTTGAGAAACTCAAAATTTTCGCAGTTCTGATGCTCGAAACGAATAACTAGAACGGCCTAGGGGAAAAGTACGCATAGTGTTGTAATCGGGCGAGTTTCTACTTTCAGATGCAACAGAAATTTTGCGGATTGGTCAATCCGTTCGCGAGATATGGCAGTTTGGAGGTAAGAACCGCTCGAGAAACTCAAAATTTTCGCAGTTCTGATGCTCGACAAGCATAACTAGAACGGCCTAGGGGGAAAGTACGCACACCGTTGGAATCGGGCGAGTTTCTACTTTCTGATGCAACTGAAATTTTGCGGATTGGTCAATCCGTTCGCGAGATATGGCAGTTTGGAGGTAAGCAACGCTTGAAAAACTCAAAATTTTCGCAGTTCTGATGCTCGAAACGAATAACTAGAACGGCCTAGGGGAAAAGTACGCACAGTATTGTAATCGGGCGAGTTTCTACTTTCAGATGCAACAGAAATTTTGCGGATTGGTCAATCCGTTCGCGAGATATGGCAGTTTGGAGGTAAGAAACGCTTGAGAAACTCAAAATTTTCGCAGTTCTGATGCTCGAAACGAATAACTAGAACGGCCTAGGGGAAAAGTACGCATAGTGTTGTAATCGGGCGAGTTTCTACTTTCAGATGCAACAGAAATTTTGCGGATTGGTCAATCCGTTCGCGAGATATGGCAGTTTGGAGGTAAGAACCGCTCGAGAAACTCAAAATTTTCGCAGTTCTGATGCTCGACAAGCATAACTAGAACGGCCTAGGGGAAAAGTACGCACACCGCTGTAATCGGGCGAGTTTCTACTTTTAGATGCAACAGAAGTTTTGCGGATTGGTCAATCCGTTCGCGAGATATGGCAGTTTGGAGGTAAGCAACGCTTGAGAAACTCAAAATTTTCGCAGTTCTGTTGCTCGACAAGCATAACTAGAACGGCCTAGGGGAAAAGTACGCACACCGTTGCAATCGGGCGAGTTTGTACTTTCAGATGCAACAGAAATTTTGCGGATTGGTCAATCCGTTCGCGAGATATGGCAGTTTGGAAGTAAGAACCGCTCGAGAAACTCAAAATTTTCGCAGTTCTGTTGCTCGAAACGAATAACTAGAACGGGCTAGGGGAAAAGTACGCACACCGTTGTAATCGGGCGAGTTTCTACTTTCAGATGCAACAGAAATTTTGCGGATTGGTCAATCCGTTCGCGAGTTATGGCAGTTTGGAGGTAAGAAACGCTTGAGAAACTCAAAATTTTCGCAATTCTGATGCTCGAAACGAATAACTAGAACGGCTTAGGGGAAAAGTACGCATAGTGTTGTAATCGGGCGAGTTTCTACTTCCAGATACAACAGAAATTTTGCGGATTGGTCAATCCGTTTGCGAGATATGGCAGTTTGGAAGTAAGAAACGCTTGAGAAACTCAACATTTTCGCAGTTCTGATGCTCGAAACGAATAACTAGAACGGCCTAGGGGAAAAGTACGCATAGTGTTGTAGTCGGGGGAGTTTCTACTTTCAGATGCAACAGAAATTTTGCGGATTGGTCAATCCGTTCGCGAGATATGGCAGTTTGGAGGTAAGAAGCGCTCGAGAAACTCAAAATTTTCGCAGTTCTGATGCTCGACAAGCATAACTAGAACGGCCTAGGGGAAAAGTACGCACACCGTTGTAATGGGGCGAGTTTCTACTTTCAGATGCAACAGAAATTTTGCGGATTGGTCAATCCGTTCGCGAGATATGGCAGTTTGGAGGTAAGCAACGCTTGAAAAACTCAAAATTTTCGCAGTTCTGTTGCTCGGAACGAATAACTAGAACGGGCTAGGGGAAAAGTACGCATACCGTTGTAATCGGGCGAGTTTCTACTTTCAGATGCAACAGAAATTTTGCGGATTGGTCAATCCGTTCGCGAGATATGGCTGTTTGGAGGTAAGCAACGCTTGAAAAACTCAAAATTTTCGCAGTTCTGTTGCTCGAAACGAATAACTAGAATGGGCTAGGGGAAAAGTACGCATACCTTTGTAATCGGGCGAGTTTCTACTTTCAGATGCAACAGAAATTTTGCGGATTGGTCAATCCGTTCGCGAGATATGGCAGTTTGGAGGTAAGAAACGCTTGAGAAACTCAAAATTTTCGCAGTTCTGATGCTCGACAAGCATAACTAGAACGGCCTAGGGGAAAAGTACGCACACCGTTGTAATCGGGCGAGTTTCTACTTTCAGATGCAACAGAAATTTTGCGGATTGGTCAATCCGTTCGCGAGATATGGCAGTTTGGAGGTAAGCAACGCTTGAGAAACTCAAAATTTTCGCAGTTCTGTTGCTCGAAACGAATAACTAGAACGGGCTAGGGGAAACGTACGCATACAGTTGTAATCGGGCGAGTTTCTACTTTCAGATGCAACAGAAATTTTGCGGATTGGTCAATCCGTTCGCGAGATATGGCAGTTTGGAGGTAAGAAACGCTTGAGAAACTCAAAATTTTCGCAGTTCTGATGCTCGACAAGCATAACTAGAACGGCCTAGGGGAAAAGTACGCACACCGTTGTAATCGGGCGAGTTTCTACTTTCAGATGCAACAGAAATTTTGCGGATTGGTCAATCCGTTCGCGAGATATGGCAGTTTGGAGGTAAGCAACGCTTGAGAAACTCAAAATTTTCGCAGTTCTGTTGCTCGAAACGAATAACTAGAACGGGCTAGGGGAAACGTACGCATACAGTTGTAATCGGGCGAGTTTCTACTTTCAGATGCAACAGAAATTTTGCGGATTGGTCAATCTGTTCGCGAGATATGGCAGTTTGGAGGTAAGAAACGCTTGAGAAACTCAAAATTTTCGCAGTTCTGATGCTCGACAAGCATAACTAGAACGGCCTAGGGGAAAAGTACGCACACCGTTGTAATCGGGCGAGTTTCTACTTTCAGATGCAACAGAAATTTTGCGGATTGGTCAATCCGTTCGCGAGATATGGCAGTTTGGAAGTAAGAAACGCTTGAGAAACTCAAAATTTTCACAGTTCTGATGCTCGAAACGAATAACTAGAACGGCCTAGGGGAACAGTACGCATACCGTTGTAATCGGGCGAGTTTCTACTTTCAGATGCAACAGACATTTTGCGGATTGGTCAATCCGTTCGCGAGATATGGCAGTTTGGAAGTAAGAAACGCTTGAGAAACTCAAAATTTTTGCAGTTCTGATGCTCGAAACGAATAACTAGGGCGGCCTAGGGGAAAAGTACGCATACCGTTGTAATCGGGCGAGTTTCTACTTTCAGATGCAACAGAAATTTTGCGGATTGGTCAATCTGTTCGCGAGATATGGCAGTTTGGAGGTAAGAAACGCTTGAGAAACTCAAAATTTTCGCAGTTCTGATGCTCGACAAGCATAACTAGAACGGCCTAGGGGAAAAGTACGCACACCGTTGTAATCGGGCGAGTTTCTACTTTCAGATGCAACAGAAATTTTGCGGATTGGTCAATCCGTTCGCGAGATATGGCAGTTTGGAAGTAAGAAACGCTTGAGAAACTCAAAATTTTCACAGTTCTGATGCTCGAAACGAATAACTAGAACGGCCTAGGGGAACAGTACGCATACCGTTGTAATCGGGCGAGTTTCAACTTTCAGATGCAACAGACATTTTGCGGATTGGTCAATCCGTTCGCGAGATATGGCAGTTTGGAAGTAAGAAACGCTCGAGAAACTCAAAATTTTTGCAGTTCTGATGCTCGAAACGAATAACTAGGGCGGCCTAGGGGAAAAGTACGCATACCGTTGTAATCGGGCGAGTTTCTACTTTCAGATGCATCAGAAATTTTGCGGATTGGACAATCCGTTCGCGAGATGTGGCAGTTTGTACGTGAGAAACGCTTGAGAAACTCAAAATTGTCGCAGTTCTGATGCTCGAAACGAATAACTAGAACGGCCTAGGGGAAAAGTACGCATACCGTTGTAATCGGGCGAGTTTCTACTTTCAGATGCAACAGAAATTTTGCGGATTGGTCAATCCGTTCGCGAGATATTGCAGTTTGGAGGTAAGAAACGCTTGAGAAACTCAAAATTTTCGCAGTTCTGATGCTCGAAACGAATAACTAGAACGGCCTAGGGGAAAAGTACGCATAGTGTTGTAATCGGGCGAGTTTCTACTTTCAGATGCAACAGAAATTTTGCGGATTGGTCAATCCGTTCGCGAGATATGGCAGTTTGGAAGTAAGACTCGCTTGAGAAACTCAAAATTTTCGCAGTTCTGATGCTCGAAACGAATAACTAGGGCGGCCTAGGGGAAAAGTACGCATACAGTTGTAATCGGGCGAATTTCTACTTTCAGATGCAACAGAAATTTTGCGGATTGGTGAATCCGTTCGCGAGATATGGCAGTTTGGATGTAAGAAACGCTCGAGAAACTCAAAATTTTCGCAGTTCTGATGCTCGAAACGAATAACTAGAACGGCCTAGGGGAAAAGTACGCACACCGTTGTAATCGGGCGAGTTTCTACTTTCAGATGCAACGGAAATTTTGCGGATTGGTCAATCCGTTCGCGAGATATGGCAGTTTGGAGGTAAGAAACGCTTGAGAAACTCAAAATTTTCACAGTTCTGATGCTCGAAACGAATAACTAGAACGGCCTAGGGGAACAGTACGCATACCGTTGTAATCGGGAGAGTTTCTACTTTCAGATGCAACAGACATTTTGCGGATTGGTCAATCCGTTCGCGAGATATGGCAGTTTGGAGGTAAGAAACGCTTGAGAAACTCAAAATTTTCGCAGTTCTGATGCTCGAAACGAATAACTAGAACGGCCTAGGGGAAAAGTACGCATAGTGTTGTAATCGGGCGAGTTTCTACTTTCAGATGCAACAGAAATTTTGCGGATTGGTCAATCCGTTCGCGAGATATGGCAGTTTGGAAGTAAGAAACGCTTGAGAAACTCAAAATTTTCACAGTTCTGATGCTCGAAACGAATAACTAGAACGGCCTAGGGGAACAGTACGCATACCGTTGTAATCGGGCGAGTTTCTACTTTCAGATGCAACAGACATTTTGCGGATTGGTCAATCCGTTCGCGAGATATGGCAGTTTGGAAGTAAGAAACGCTTGAGAAACTCAAAATTTTTGCAGTTCTGATGCTCGAAACGAATAACTAGGGCGGCCTAGGGGAAAAGTACGCATACCGTTGTAATCGGGCGAGTTTCTACTTTCAGACGCATCAGAAATTTTGCGGATTGGACAATCCGTTCGCGAGATGTGGCAGTTTGTACGTGAGAAACGCTTGAGAAACTCAAAATTTTCGCAGTTCTGATGCTCGAAACGAATAACTAGAACGGCCTAGGGGAAAAGTACGCATACCGTTGTAATCGGGCGAGTTTCTACTTTCAGATGCAATAGAAATTTTGCGGATTGGTCAATCCGTTCGCGAGATATGGCAGTTTGGAGGTAAGAAACGCTTGAGAAACTGAAAATTTTCACAGTTCTGATGCTCGAAACGAATAACTACAACGGGCTAGGGGAAAAGTACGCATACCGTTGTAATCGGGCGAGTTTCTACTTTCAGATGCAACAGAAATTTTGCGGATTGGTCAATCCGTTCGCGAGATATGGCAGTTTGGAGGTAAGAAACGCTTGAGAAACGCAAAATTTTCGCAGTTCTGATGCTCGAAACGAGTAACTAGAACGGCCTAGGGGAAAAGTACGCATAGTGTTGTAATCGGGCGAGTTTCTACTTTCAGATGCAACAGAAATTTTGCGGATTGGTCAATCCGTTCGCGAGATATGGCAGTTTGGAAGAAAGACTCGCTTGAGAAACTCAAAATTTTCGCAGTTCTGATGCTCGAAACGAATAACTAGAACGGCCTAGGGGAAAAGTACGCATAGTGTTGTAATCGGGCGAGTTTCTACTTTCAGATGCAACAGAAATTTTGCGGATTGGTCAATCCGTTCGCGAGATATGGCAGTTTGGAAGTCAGACTCGCTTGAGAAACTCAAAATTTTCGCAGTTCTGATGCTCGAAACGAATAACTAGGGCGGTCTAGGGGAAAAGTACGCATACCGTTGTAATCGGGCGAGTTTCTACTTTCAGATGCATCAGAAATTTTGCGGATTGGACAATCCGTTCGCGAGATGTGGCAGTTTGTACGTGAGAAACGCTTGAGAAACTCAAAATTTTCGCAGTTCTGATGCTCGAAACGAATAACTAGAACGGCCTAGGGGAAAAGTACGCATACCGTTGTAATCGGGCGAGTTTCGACCTGCAGATGCAACAGAAATTTTGCGGATTAGTCAATCCTTTCGCGAGATATGGCAGTTTGGAAGTAAGAAACGCTTGAGAAACTCAAAATTTTCGCAGTTCTGATGCTCGAAACGAATAACTAGAACGACCTAGGGGAAAAGTACGCACACCGTTGTAATCGGGCGAGTTTCTACTTTCAGATGCAACGGAAATTTTGCGGATTGGTCAATCCGTTCGCGAGATATGGCAGTTTGGAGGTAAGAAACGCTTGAGAAACTCAAAATTTTCACAGTTCTGATGCTCGAAACGAATAACTAGAACGGCCTAGGGGAACAGTACGCATACCGTTGTAATCGGGTGAGTTTCTACTTTCAGATGCAACAGACATTTTGCGGATTGGTCAATCCGTTCGCGAGATATGGCAGTTTGGAGGTAAGAAACGCTTGAGAAACTCAAAATTTTCGCAGTTCTGATGCTCGAAACGAATAACTAGAACGGCCTAGGGGAAAAGTACGCATAGTGTTGTAATCGGGCGAGCTTCTACTTTCAGATGCAACAGACATTTTGCGGATTGGTCAATCCGTTCGCGAGATATGGCAGTTTGGAGGTAAGAAACGCTTGAGAAACTCAAAATTTTCGCAGTTCTGATGCTCGAAACGAATAACTAGAACGGCCTAGGGGAAAAGTACGAATAGTGTTGTAATCGGGCGAGTTTCTACTTTCAGATGCAACAGAAATTTTGCGGATTGGTCAATCCGTTCGCGAGATATGGCAGTTTAGAAGTAAGGAACGCTTGAGAAACTCAAAATTTTCACAGTTCTGATGCTCGAAACGAATAACTAGAACGGGCTAGGGGAAAAGTACGCATACAGTTGTAATCGGGCGAGTTTCTACTTTCAGATGCATCAGAAGTTTTGCGGATTGGACAATCCGTTCGCGCGTTGTGGCAGTTTGTACGTGAGAAACGCTTGAGAAACTCAAAATTTTCGCAGTTCTGATGCTCGAAACGAATAACTAGAACGGCCTAGGGGAAAAGTACGCATACCGTTGTAATCGGGCGAGTTTCTACCTTCAGATGCAACAGAAATTTTGCGGATTGGTCAATCCGTTCTCGAGATATGGCAGTTTGGATGTAAGAAACGCTTGAGAAACTCAAAATTTTCGCAGTTCTGATGCTCGAAACGAATAACTAGAACGGCCTAGGGGAAAAGTACGCATAGTGTTGTTATCGGGCGAGTTTCTACTTTCAGATGCAACAGAAATTTTGCGGATTGGTCAATCCGTTCGCGAGATATGGCAGTTTGGAGGTAAGAAACGCTTGAGAAACTCAAAATTTTCGCAGTTCTGATGCTCGAAACGAATAACTAGAACGGCCTAGGGGAAAAGTACGCATACCGTTGTAATCGGGCGAGTTTCGACCTGCAGATGCAACAGAAATTTTGCGGATTGGTCAATCCGTTCGCGAGATATGGCAGTTTGGAGGTAAGAAACGCTTGAGAAACTCAAAATTTTCGCAGTTCTGATGCTCGAAACGAATAACTAGAACGGCCTAGGGGAAAAGTACGAATAGTGTTGTAATCGGGCGAGTTTCTACTTTCAGATGCAACAGAAATTTTGCGGATTGGTCAATCCGTTCGCGAGATATGGCAGTTTAGAAGTAAGAAACGCTTGAGAAACTCAAAATTTTCGCAGTTCTGATGCTCGAAACGAATAACTAGAACGGGCTAGGGGAAAAGTACGCATACCGTTGTAATCGGGCGAGTTTCTACTTTCAGATGCAACAGAAATTTTGCGGATTGGTCAATCCGTTCGCGAGATATGGCAGTTTGGAGGTAAGAAACGCTTGAGAAACTCAAAATTTTCGCAGTTCTGATGCTCGAAACGAATAACTAGAACGGCCTAGGGGAAAAGTACGCATAGTGTTGTAATCGGGCGAGTTTCTACTTTCAGATGCAACAGAAATTTTGCGGATTAGTCAATCCGTTCGCGAGATATGGCAGTTTGGAAGTAAGACTCGCTTGAGAAACTCAAAATTTTCGCAGTTCTGATGCTCGAAACGAATAACTAGGGCGGCCTAGGGGAAAAGTACGCATACCGTTGTAATCGGGCGAGTTTCTACTTTCAGATGCATCAGAAGTTTTGCGGATTGGACAATCCGTTCGCGCGTTGTGGCAGTTTGTACGTGAGAAACGCTTGAGAAACTCAAAATTTTCGCAGTTCTGATGCTCGAAACGAATAACTAGAACGGCCTAGGGGAAAAGTACGCATACCGTTGGAATCGGGCGAATTTCTACTTTCAGATGCAATAGAAATTTTGCGGATTGGTCAATCCGTTCGCGAGATATGGCAGTATGGAGGTAAGAAACGCTTGAGAAACTCAAAATTTTCGCAGTTCTGATGCTCGAAACGAATAACTAGAACGGCCTAGGGGAAAAGTACGCATACCGTTGTAATCGGGCGAGTTTCGACCTGCAGATGCAACAGAAATTTTGCAGATTGGTCAATCCTTTCGCAAGATATGGCAGCTTGGAAGTAAGAAACGCTTGAGAAACTCAAAATTTTCGCAGTTCTGATGCTCGAAACGAATAACTAGAACGACCTAGGGGAAAAGTACGCATACCGTTGTAATCGGGCGAGTTTATACTTTCAGATGCAACAGAAATTTTGCGGATTGGTCAATCCGTTCGCGAGATATGGCAGTTTGGAGGTAAGAAACGCTTGAGAAACTCAAAATTTTCGCGGTTCTGATGCTCGAAACGAATAACAAGAACGGCCTAGGGGAAAAGTACCCACACCGTTGTAATCGGGCGAGTTTCTACTTTCAGATGCAATAGAAATTTTGCGGATTGGTCAATCCGTTCGCGAGATATGGCAGTATGGAGGTAAGAAACGCTTGAGAAACTCAAAATTTTCGCAGTTCTGATGCTCGAAACGAATAACTAGAACGGCCTAGGGGAAAAGTACGCATGCCGTTGTAATCGGGCGAGTTTCTACCTTCAGATGCAACAGAAATTTTGCGGATTGGTCAATCCGTTCGCGAGATATGGCAGTTTGGAAGTAAGAAACGCTTGAGAAACTCAAAATTTTCGCAGTTCTGATGCTCGAAACGAATAACTAGAACGACCTAGGGGAAAAGTACGCATACCGTTGTAATCGGGCGAGTTTATACTTTCAGATGCAACAGAAATTTTGCGGATTGGTCAATCCGTTCGCGAGATATGGCAGTTTGGAGGTAAGAAACGCTTGAGAAACTCAAAATTTTCGCGGTTCTGATGCTCGAAACGAATAACAAGAACGGCCTAGGGGAAAAGTACCCACACCGTTGTAATCGGGCGAGTTTCTACTTTCAGATGCAACAGAAATTTTGCGGATTGGTCAATCTGTTCGCGAGATGTGGCAGTTTGTAGGTGAGAAACGCTTGAGAAACTCAAAATTTTCGCAGTTCTGATGCTCGAAACGAATAACTAGAACGGCCTAGGGGAAAAGTACGCATGCCGTTGTAATCGGGCGAGTTTCTACCTTCAGATGCAACAGAAATTTTGCGGATTGGTCAATCCGTTCGCGAGATATGGCAGTTTGGAAGTAAGAAACGCTTGAGAAACTCAAAATTTTCGCAGTTCTGATGCTCGAAACGAATAACTAGAACGGCCTAGGGGAAAAGTACGCATAGTGTTGTTATCGGGCGAGTTTCTACTTTCAGATGCAACAGAAATTTTGCGGATTGGACAATCCGTTCGCGAGATATGGCAGTTTGGAGGTAAGAAACGCTTGAGAAACTCAAAATTTTCGCAGTTCTGATGCTCGAAACGACTAACTAGAACGGCCTAGGGGAAAAGTACGAATAGTGTTGTAATCGGGCGAGTTTCTACTTTCAGATGCAACAGAAATTTTGCGGATTGGTCAATCCGTTCGCGAGATATGGCAGTTTAGATGTAAGGAACGCTTGAGAAACTCAAAATTTTCACAGTTCTGATGCTCGAAACGAATAACTAGAACGGGCTAGGGGAAAAGTACGCATACAGTTGTAATCGGGCGAGTTTCTACTTTCAGATGCATCAGAAGTTTTGCGGATTGGACAATCCGTTCGCGCGTTGTGGCAGTTTGTACGTGAGAAACGCTTGAGAAACTCAAAATTTTCGCAGTTCTGATGCTCGAAACGAATAACTAGAACGGCCTAGGGGAAAAGTACGCATACCGTTGTAATCGGGCGAGTTTCTACCTTCAGATGCAACAGAAATTTTGCGGATTGGTCAATCCGTTCGCGAGATATGGCAGTTTGGATGTAAGAAACGCTTGAGAAACTCAAAATTTTCGCAGTTCTGATGCTCGAAACGAATAACTAGAACGGCCTAGGGGAAAAGTACGCATAGTGTTGTTATCGGGCGAGTTTCTACTTTCAGATGCAACAGAAATTTTGCGGATTGGTCAATCCGTTCGCGAGATATGGCAGTTTGGAGGTAAGAAACGCTTGAGAAACTCAAAATTTTCGCAGTTCTGATGCTCGAAACGAATAACTAGAACGGCCTAGGGGAAAAGTACACATACCGTTGTAATCGGGCGAGTTTCGACCTGCAGATGCAACAGAAATTTTGCGGATTGGTCAATCCGTTCGCGAGATATGGCAGTTTGGAGGTAAGAAACGCTTGAGAAACTCAAAATTTTCGCAGTTCTGATGCTCGAAACGAATAACTAGAACGGCCTAGGGGAAAAGTACGAATAGTGTTGTAATCGGGCGAGTTTCTACTTTCAGATGCAACAGAAATTTTGCGGATTAGTCAATCCGTTCGCGAGATATGGCAGTTTGGAAGTAAGACTCGCTTGAGAAACTCAAAATTTTCGCAGTTCTGATGCTCGAAACGAATAACTAGGGCGGCCTAGGGGAAAAGTACGCATACCGTTGTAATCGGGCGAGTTTCTACTTTCAGATGCATCAGAAGTTTTGCGGATTGGACAATCCGTTCGCGCGTTGTGGCAGTTTGTACGTGAGAAACGCTTGAGAAACTCAAAATTTTCGCAGTTCTGATGCTCGAAACGAATAACTAGAACGGCCTAGGGGAAAAGTACGCATACCGTTGTAATCGGGCGAGTTTCGACCTGCAGATGCAACAGAAATTTTGCAGATTGGTCAATCCTTTCGCGAGATATGGCAGTTTGGAAGTAAGAAACGCTTGAGAAACTCAAAATTTTCGCAGTTCTGATGCTCTAAACGAATAACTAGAACGGCCTAGGGGAAAAGTACGCATGCCGTTGTAATCGGGCGAGTTTCTACCTTCAGATGCAACAGAAATTTTGCGGATTGGTCAATCCGTTCGCGAGATATGGCAGTTTGGAAGTAAGAAACGCTTGAGAAACTCAAAATTTTCGCAGTTCTGATGCTCGAAACGAATAACTAGAACGGCCTAGGGGAAAAGTACGCATAGTGTTGTTATCGGGCGAGTTTCTACTTTCAGATGCAACAGAAATTTTGCGGATTGGACAATCCGTTCGCGAGATATGGCAGTTTGGAGGTAAGAAACGCTTGAGAAACTCAAAATTTTCGCAGTTCTGATGCTCGAAACGACTAACTAGAACGGCCTAGGGGAAAAGTACGAATAGTGTTGTAATCGGGCGAGTTTCTACTTTCAGATGCAACAGAAATTTTGCGGATTGGTCAATCCGTTCGCGAGATATGGCAGTTTAGAAGTAAGGAACGCTTGAGAAACTCAAAATTTTCACAGTTCTGATGCTCGAAACGAATAACTAGAACGGGCTAGGGGAAAAGTACGCATACAGTTGTAATCGGGCGAGTTTCTACTTTCAGATGCATCAGAAGTTTTGCGGATTGGACAATCCGTTCAGGCGTTGTGGCAGTTTGTACGTGAGAAACGCTTGAGAAACTCAAAATTTTCGCAGTTCTGATGCTCGAAACGAATAACTAGAACGGCCTAGGGGAAAAGTACGCATACCGTTGTAATCGGGCGAGTTTCTACCTTCAGATGCAACAGAAATTTTGCGGATTGGTCAATCCGTTCGCGAGATATGGCAGTTTGGATGTAAGAAACGCTTGAGAAACTCAAAATTTTCGCAGTTCTGATGCTCGAAACGAATAACTAGAACGGCCTAGGGGAAAAGTACGCATAGTGTTGTTATCGGGCGAGTTTCTACTTTCAGATGCAACAGAAATTTTGCGGATTGGTCAATCCGTTCGCGAGATATGGCAGTTTGGAGGTAAGAAACGCTTGAGAAACTCAAAATTTTCGCAGTTCTGATGCTCGAAACGAATAACTAGAACGGCCTAGGGGAAAAGTACACATACCGTTGTAATCGGGCGAGTTTCGACCTGCAGATGCAACAGAAATTTTGCGGATTGGTCAATCCGTTCGCGAGATATGGCAGTTTGGAGGTAAGAAACGCTTGAGAAACTCAAAATTTTCGCAGTTCTGATGCTCGAAACGAATAACTAGAACGGCCTAGGGGAAAAGTACGAATAGTGTTGTAATCGGGCGAGTTTCTACTTTCAGATGCAACAGAAATTTTGCGGATTAGTCAATCCGTTCGCGAGATATGGCAGTTTGGAAGTAAGACTCGCTTGAGAAACTCAAAATTTTCGCAGTTCTGATGCTCGAAACGAATAACTAGGGCGGCCTAGGGGAAAAGTACGCATACCGTTGTAATCGGGCGAGTTTCTACTTTCAGATGCATCAGAAGTTTTGCGGATTGGACAATCCGTTCGCGCGTTGTGGCAGTTTGTACGTGAGAAACGCTTGAGAAACTCAAAATTTTCGCAGTTCTGATGCTCGAAACGAATAACTAGAACGGCCTAGGGGAAAAGTACGCATACCGTTGTAATCGGGCGAGTTTCGACCTGCAGATGCAACAGAAATTTTGCAGATTGGTCAATCCTTTCGCGAGATATGGCAGTTTGGAAGTAAGAAACGCTTGAGAAACTCAAAATTTTCGCAGTTCTGATGCTCGAAACGAATAACTAGAACGACCTAGGGGAAAAGTACGCATACCGTTGTAATCGGGCGAGTTTCTACTTTCAGATGCAACAGAAATTTTGCGGATTGGTCAATCCGTTCGCGAGATATGGCAGTTTGGAGGTAAGCAACGCAAGAGAAACTCAAAATTTCGCAGTTCTGTTGCTCGAAACGAATAACTAGAACGGGCCAGGGGAAAAGTACGCATACACTTGTAATCGGGCGAGTTTCTACTTTCAGATGCATCAGAAATTTTGCGGATTGGACAATCCGTTCGCGAGATGTGGCAGTTTGTACGTGATAAACGCTTGAGAAACTCAAAATTTTCGCAGTTCTGATGCTCGAAACGAATAACTAGAACGGCCTAGGGGAAAAGTACGTATACCGTTGTAATCGGGCGAGTTTCTACCTTCAGATGCAACAGAAATTTTGCGGATTGGTCAATCCGTTCGCGAGATATGGCAGTTTGGAAATAAGAAACGCTTGCGAAACTCAAAATTTTCGCAGTTCTGATGCTCGACAAGCATAACTAGAACGGCCTAGGGGAAAAGTACGCACACCGTTGTAATCGGGCGAGTTTCTACTTTCAGATGCAACAGAAATTTTGCGGATTGGTCAATCCGTTCGCGAGATATGGCAGTTTGGAGGTACGCAACGCTTGAGAAACTCAAAATTTTCGCAGTTCTGTTGCTCGAAACGAATAACTAGAACGGGCTAGGGGAAAAGTACGCATACAGTTGTAATCGGGCGAGTTTCTACTTTCAGATGCAACAGAAATTTTGGGGATTGGTCAATCCGTTCGCGAGATATGGCAGTTTGGAGGTAAGAAACGCTTGAGAAACTCAAAATTTTCGCAGTTCTGATGCTCGAAACGAATAACTAGAACGGCCTAGGGGAAAAGTACGCATAGTGTTGTAATCGGGCGAGTTTCTACTTTCAGATGCAACAGAAATTTTGCGGATTGGTCAATCCGTTCGCGAGATATGGCAGTTTGGAAGTAAGACTCGCTTGAGAAACTCAAAATTTTCGCAGTTCTGCTGCTCGAAACGAATAACAAGGGCGGCCTAGGGGAAAAGTACGCATACCGTTGTAATCGGGCGAGTTTCTACTTTCAGATGCATCAGAAATTTTGCGGATTGGACAATCCGTTCGCGAGATGTGGCAGTTTGTACGTGAGAAACGCTTGAGAAACTCAAAATTTTCGCAGTTCTGATGCTCGAAACGAATAACTAGAACGGCCTAGGGGAAAAGTACGCATACCGTTGGAATCGGGCGAATTTCTACTTTCAGATGCAATAGAAATTTTGAGGATTGGTCAATCCGTTCGCGAGATATGGCAGTATGGAGGTAAGAAACGCTTGAGAAACTCAAAATTTTCGCAGTTCTGATGCTCGAAACGAATAACTAGAACGGCCTAGGGGAAAAGTACGCATACCGTTGTAATCGGGCGAGTTTCGACCTGCAGATGCAACAGAAATTTTGCGGATTGGTCAATCCTTTCGCGAGATATGGCAGTTTGGAAGTAAGAAACGCTTGAGAAACTCAAAATTTTCGCAGTTCTGATGCTCGAAACGAATAACTAGAACGACCTAGGGGAAAAGTACGCATACCGTTGTAATCGGGCGAGTTTATACTTTCAGATGCAACAGAAATTTTGCGGATTGGTCAATCCGTTCGCGAGATATGGCAGTTTGGAGGTAAGAAACGCTTGAGAAACTCAAAATTTTCGCGGTTCTGATGCTCGAAACGAATAACAAGAACGGCCTAGGGGAAAAGTACCCACACCGTTGTAATCGGGCGAGTTTCTACTTTCAGATGCAACAGAAATTTTGCGGATTGGTCAATCTGTTCGCGAGATGTGGCAGTTTGTAGGTGAGAAACGCTTGAGAAACTCAAAATTTTCGCAGTTCTGATGCTCGAAACGAATAACTAGAACGGCCTAGGGGAAAAGTACGCATACCGTTGTAATCGGGCGAATTTCTACCTTCAGATGCAACAGAAATTTTGCGGATTGGTCAATCCGTTCGCGAGATATGGCAGTTTGGAGGTAAGAAACGCTTGAGAAACTCAAAATTTTCGCAGTTCTGACGCTCGACAAGCATAACTAGAACGGCCTAGGGGAAAAGTACGCACACCGTTGTAATCGGGCGAGTTTCTACCTTCAGATGCAACAGAAATTTTGCGGATTGGTCAATCCGTTCGCGAGATATGGCAGTTTGGAAGTAAGAAACGCTTGAGAAACTCAAAATTTTCGCAGTTCTGATGCTCGAAACGAATAACTAGAACGGCCTAGGGGAAAAGTACTCATACCGTTGTAATCGGGCGAGTTTCTACTTTCAGATGCAACAGAAATTTTACGGATTGGTCAATCCGTTCGCGAGATATGGCAGTTTGGAGGTAAGAAACGCTCGAGAAACTCAAAATTTTCGCAGTTCTGATGCTCGACAAGCATAACTAGAACGGCCTAGGGGAAAATTACGCATACCGTTGTAATCGGGCGAGTTTCTACTTTCAGATGCAACAGAAATTTTGCGGATTGGTCAATCCGTTCGCGAGATATGGCAGTTTGGAGGTAAGAAACGCTTGAGAAACTCAAAATTTTCGCAGTTCTGATGCTCGAAACGAATAACTAGAACGGCCTAGGGGAAAAGTACGCATAGTGTTGTAATCGGGCGAGTTTCTACTTTCAGATGCAACAGAAATTTTGCGGATTGGTCAATCCGTTCGCGAGATATGGCAGTTTGGAGGTAAGACACGCTCGAGAAACTCAAAATTTTCGCAGTTCTGATGCTCGACAAGCATAACTAGAACGGCCTAGGGGAAAAGTACGCACACCGTTGTAATCGGGCGAGTTTCTACTTTCAGATGCAACAGAAATTTTGCGGATTGGTCAATCCGTTCGCGAGATATGGCAGTTTGGAGGTAAGCAACGCTTGAGAAACTCAAAATTTTCGCAGTTCTGATGCTCGAAACGAATAACTAGAACGGCCTAGGGGAAAAGTACGCATACCGTTGTAATCGGGCGAGTTTCGACCTGCAGATGCAACAGAATTTTTGCGGATTGGTCAATCCTTTCGCGACATATGGCAGTTTGGAAGTAAGAAACGCTTGAGAAACTCAAAATTTTCGCAGTTCTGATGCTCGAAACGAATAACTAGAACGACCTAGGGGAAAAGTACGCATACCGTTGTAATCGGGCGAGTTTCTACTTTCAGATGCAACAGAAATTTTGCGGATTGGTCAATCCGTTCGCGAGATATGGCAGTTTGGAGGTAAGAAACGCTTGAGAAACTCAAAATTTTCGCAGTTCTGATGCTCGAAACGAATAACTAGGGCGGCCTAGGGGAAAAGTACGCATACCGTTGTAATCGGGCGAGTTTCTACTTTCAGATGCAACAGAAATTTTGCGGATTGGTCAATCCGTTCGCGAGATATGGCAGTTTGGAGGTAAGCAACGCAAGAGAAACTCAAAATTTCGCAGTTCTGTTGCTCGAAACGAATAACTAGAACGGGCCAGGGGAAAAGTACGCATACACTTGTAATCGGGCGAGTTTCTACTTTCAGATGCATCAGAAATTTTGCGGATTGGACAATCCGTTCGCGAGATGTGGCAGTTTGTACGTGATAAACGCTTGAGAAACTCAAAATTTTCGCAGTTCTGATGCTCGAAACGAATAACTAGAACGGCCTAGGGGAAAAGTACGTATACCGTTGTAATCGGGCGAGTTTCTACCTTCAGATGCAACAGAAATTTTGCGGATTGGTCAATCCGTTCGCGAGATATGGCAGTTTGGAAATAAGAAACGCTTGCGAAACTCAAAATTTTCGCAGTTCTGATGCTCGACAAGCATAACTAGAACGGCCTAGGGGAAAAGTACGCACACCGTTGTAATCGGGCGAGTTTCTACTTTCAGATGCAACAGAAATTTTGCGGATTGGTCAATCCGTTCGCGAGATATGGCAGTTTGGAGGTACGCAACGCTTGAGAAACTCAAAATTTTCGCAGTTCTGTTGCTCGAAACGAATAACTAGAACGGGCTAGGGGAAAAGTACGCATACAGTTGTAATCGGGCGAGTTTCTACTTTCAGATGCAACAGAAATTTTGGGGATTGGTTAATCCGTTCGCGAGATATGGCAGTTTGGAGGTAAGAAACGCTTGAGAAACTCAAAATTTTCGCAGTTCTGATGCTCGAAACGAATAACTAGAACGGCCTAGGGGAAAAGTACGCATAGTGTTGTAATCGGGCGAGTTTCTACTTTCAGATGCAACAGAAATTTTGCGGATTGGTCAATCCGTTCGCGAGATATGGCAGTTTGGAAGTAAGACTCGCTTGAGAAACTCAAAATTTTCGCAGTTCTGCTGCTCGAAACGAATAACAAGGGCGGCCTAGGGGAAAAGTACGCATACCGTTGTAATCGGGCGAGTTTCTACTTTCAGATGCATCAGAAATTTTGCGGATTGGACAATCCGTTCGCGAGATGTGGCAGTTTGTACGTGAGAAACGCTTGAGAAACTCAAAATTTTCGCAGTTCTGATGCTCGAAACGAATAACTAGAACGGCCTAGGGGAAAAGTACGCATACCGTTGGAATCGGGCGAATTTCTACTTTCAGATGCAATAGAAATTTTGAGGATTGGTCAATCCGTTCGCGAGATATGGCAGTATGGAGGTAAGAAACGCTTGAGAAACTCAAAATTTTCGCAGTTCTGATGCTCGAAACGAATAACTAGAACGGCCTAGGGGAAAAGTACGCATACCGTTGTAATCGGGCGAGTTTCGACCTGCAGATGCAACAGAAATTTTGCGGATTGGTCAATCCTTTCGCGAGATATGGCAGTTTGGAAGTAAGAAACGCTTGAGAAACTCAAAATTTTCGCAGTTCTGATGCTCGAAACGAATAACTAGAACGACCTAGGGGAAAAGTACGCATACCGTTGTAATCGGGCGAGTTTATACTTTCAGATGCAACAGAAATTTTGCGGATTGGTCAATCCGTTCGCGAGATATGGCAGTTTGGAGGTAAGAAACGCTTGAGAAACTCAAAATTTTCGCGGTTCTGATGCTCGAAACGAATAACAAGAACGGCCTAGGGGAAAAGTACCCACACCGTTGTAATCGGGCGAGTTTCTACTTTCAGATGCAACAGAAATTTTGCGGATTGGTCAATCTGTTCGCGAGATGTGGCAGTTTGTAGGTGAGAAACGCTTGAGAAACTCAAAATTTTCGCAGTTCTGATGCTCGAAACGAATAACTAGAACGGCCTAGGGGAAAAGTACGCATACCGTTGTAATCGGGCGAATTTCTACCTTCAGATGCAACAGAAATTTTGCGGATTGGTCAATCCGTTCGCGAGATATGGCAGTTTGGAGGTAAGAAACGCTTGAGAAACTCAAAATTTTCGCAGTTCTGACGCTCGACAAGCATAACTAGAACGGCCTAGGGGAAAAGTACGCACACCGTTGTAATCGGGCGAGTTTCTACCTTCAGATGCAACAGAAATTTTGCGGATTGGTCAATCCGTTCGCGAGATATGGCAGTTTGGAAGTAAGAAACGCTTGAGAAACTCAAAATTTTCGCAGTTCTGATGCTCGAAACGAATAACTAGAACGGCCTAGGGGAAAAGTACTCATACCGTTGTAATCGGGCGAGTTTCTACTTTCAGATGCAACAGAAATTTTACGGATTGGTCAATCCGTTCGCGAGATATGGCAGTTTGGAGGTAAGAAACGCTCGAGAAACTCAAAATTTTCGCAGTTCTGATGCTCGACAAGCATAACTAGAACGGCCTAGGGGAAAATTACGCATACCGTTGTAATCGGGCGAGTTTCTACTTTCAGATGCAACAGAAATTTTGCGGATTGGTCAATCCGTTCGCGAGATATGGCAGTTTGGAGGTAAGAAACGCTTGAGAAACTCAAAATTTTCGCAGTTCTGATGCTCGAAACGAATAACTAGAACGGCCTAGGGGAAAAGTACGCATAGTGTTGTAATCGGGCGAGTTTCTACTTTCAGATGCAACAGAAATTTTGCGGATTGGTCAATCCGTTCGCGAGATATGGCAGTTTGGAGGTAAGACACGCTCGAGAAACTCAAAATTTTCGCAGTTCTGATGCTCGACAAGCATAACTAGAACGGCCTAGGGGAAAAGTACGCACACCGTTGTAATCGGGCGAGTTTCTACTTTCAGATGCAACAGAAATTTTGCGGATTGGTCAATCCGTTCGCGAGATATGGCAGTTTGGAGGTAAGCAACGCTTGAGAAACTCAAAATTTTCGCAGTTCTGATGCTCGAAACGAATAACTAGAACGGCCTAGGGGAAAAGTACGCATACCGTTGTAATCGGGCGAGTTTCTACTTTCAGATGCAACAGAAATTTTGCGGATTGGTCAATCCGTTCGCGAGATATGGCAGTTTGGAGGTAAGAAACGCTTGAGAAACTCAAAATTTTCGCAGTTCTGATGCTCGAAACGAATAACTAGAACGGCCTAGGGGAAAAGTACGCATAGTGTTGTAATCGGGCGAGTTTCTACTTTCAGATGCAACAGAAATTTTGCGGATTGGTCAATCCGTTCGCGAGATATGGCAGTTTGGAGGTAAGACACGCTCGAGAAACTCAAAATTTTCGCAGTTCTGATGCTCGACAAGCATAACTAGAACGGCCTAGGGGAAAAGTACGCACACCGTTGTAATCGGGCGAGTTTCTACTTTCAGATGCAACAGAAATTTTGCGGATTGGTCAATCCGTTCGCGAGATATGGCAGTTTGGAGGTAAGCAACGCTTGAGAAACTCAAAATTTTCGCAGTTCTGATGCTCGAAACGAATAACTAGAACGGCCTAGGGGAAAAGTACGCATACCGTTGTAATCGGGCGAGTTTCGACCTGCAGATGCAACAGAATTTTTGCGGATTGGTCAATCCTTTCGCGAGATATGGCAGTTTGGAAGTAAGAAACGCTTGAGAAACTCAAAATTTTCGCAGTTCTGATGCTCGAAACGAATAACTAGAACGACCTAGGGGAAAAGTACGCATACCGTTGTAATCGGGCGAGTTTATACTTTCAGATGCAACAGAAATTTTGCGGATTGGTCAATCCGTTCGCGAGATATGGCAGTTTGGAGGTAAGAAACGCTTGAGAAACTCAAAATTTTCGCGGTTCTGATGCTCGAAACGAATAACTAGAACGACCTAGGGGAAAAGTACGCATACCGTTGTAATCGGGCGAGTTTATACTTTCAGATGCAACAGAAATTTTGCGGATTGGTCAATCCGTTCGCGAGATATGGCAGTTTGGAGGTAAGAAACGCTTGAGAAACTCAAAATTTTCGCGGTTCTGATGCTCGAAACGAATAACAAGAACGGCCTAGGGGAAAAGTACCCACACCGTTGTAATCGGGCGAGTTTCTACTTTCAGATGCAACAGAAATTTTGCGGATTGGTCAATCTGTTCGCGAGATGTGGCAGTTTGTAGGTGAGAAACGCTTGAGAAACTCAAAATTTTCGCAGTTCTGATGCTCGAAACGAATAACTAGAACGGCCTAGGGGAAAAGTACGCATACCGTTGTAATCGGGCGAATTTCTACCTTCAGATGCAACAGAAATTTTGCGGATTGGTCAATCCGTTCGCGAGATATGGCAGTTTGGAGGTACGCAACGCTTGAGAAACTCAAAATTTTCGCACTTCTGTTGCTCGAAACGAATAACTAGAACGGGCTAGGGGAAAAGTACGCATACAGTTGTAATCGGGCGAGTTTCTACTTTCAGATGCAACAGAAATTTTGCGGATTGGTCAATACGTTCGCGAGATATGGCAGTTTGGAGGTAAGAAACGCTTGAGAAACTCAAAATTTTCGCAGTTCTGACGCTCGACAAGCATAACTAGAACGGCCTAGGGGAAAAGTACGCACACCGTTGTAATCGGGCGAGTTTCTACCTTCAGATGCAACAGAAATTTTGCGGATTGGTCAATCCGTTCGCGAGATATGGCAGTTAGGAAGTAAGAAACGCTTGAGAAACTCAAAATTTTCGCAGTTCTGATGCTCGAAACGAATAACTAGAACGGCCTAGGGGAAAAGTACGCATAGTGTTGTAATCGGGCGAGTTTCTACTTTCAGATGCAACAGAAATTTTGCGGATTGGTCAATCCGTTCGCGAGATATGGCAGTTTGGAGGTAAGAAACGCTTGAGAAACTCAAAATTTTCGCAGTTCTGATGCTCGAAACGAATAACTAGAACGGCCTAGGGGAAAAGTACGCATAGTGTTGTAATCGGGCGAGTTTCTACTTTCAGATGCAACAGAAATTTTGCGGATTGGTCAATCCGTTCGCGAGATATGGCAGTTTGGAGGTAAGACACGCTCGAGAAACTCAAAATTTTCGCAGTTCTGATGCTCGACAAGCATAACTAGAACGGCCTAGGGGAAAAGTACGCACACCGTTGTAATCGGGCGAGTTTCTACTTTCAGATGCAACAGAAATTTTGCGGATTGGTCAATCCGTTCGCGAGATATGGCAGTTTGGAGGTAAGCAACGCTTGAGAAACTCAAAATTTTCGCAGTTCTGATGCTCGAAACGAATAACTAGAACGGCCTAGGGGAAAAGTACGCATACCGTTGTAATCGGGCGAGTTTCGACCTGCAGATGCAACAGAATTTTTGCGGATTGGTCAATCCTTTCGCGAGATATGGCAGTTTGGAAGTAAGAAACGCTTGAGAAACTCAAAATTTTCGCAGTTCTGATGCTCGAAACGAATAACTAGAACGACCTAGGGGAAAAGTACGCATACCGTTGTAATCGGGCGAGTTTATACTTTCAGATGCAACAGAAATTTTGCGGATTGGTCAATCCGTTCGCGAGATATGGCAGTTTGGAGGTAAGAAACGCTTGAGAAACTCAAAATTTTCGCGGTTCTGATGCTCGAAACGAATAACTAGAACGACCTAGGGGAAAAGTACGCATACCGTTGTAATCGGGCGAGTTTATACTTTCAGATGCAACAGAAATTTTGCGGATTGGTCAATCCGTTCGCGAGATATGGCAGTTTGGAGGTAAGAAACGCTTGAGAAACTCAAAATTTTCGCGGTTCTGATGCTCGAAACGAATAACAAGAACGGCCTAGGGGAAAAGTACCCACACCGTTGTAATCGGGCGAGTTTCTACTTTCAGATGCAACAGAAATTTTGCGGATTGGTCAATCTGTTCGCGAGATGTGGCAGTTTGTAGGTGAGAAACGCTTGAGAAACTCAAAATTTTCGCAGTTCTGATGCTCGAAACGAATAACTAGAACGGCCTAGGGGAAAAGTACGCATACCGTTGTAATCGGGCGAATTTCTACCTTCAGATGCAACAGAAATTTTGCGGATTGGTCAATCCGTTCGCGAGATATGGCAGTTTGGAGGTACGCAACGCTTGAGAAACTCAAAATTTTCGCACTTCTGTTGCTCGAAACGAATAACTAGAACGGGCTAGGGGAAAAGTACGCATACAGTTGTAATCGGGCGAGTTTCTACTTTCAGATGCAACAGAAATTTTGCGGATTGGTCAATACGTTCGCGAGATATGGCAGTTTGGAGGTAAGAAACGCTTGAGAAACTCAAAATTTTCGCAGTTCTGACGCTCGACAAGCATAACTAGAACGGCCTAGGGGAAAAGTACGCACACCGTTGTAATCGGGCGAGTTTCTACCTTCAGATGCAACAGAAATTTTGCGGATTGGTCAATCCGTTCGCGAGATATGGCAGTTAGGAAGTAAGAAACGCTTGAGAAACTCAAAATTTTCGCAGTTCTGATGCTCGAAACGAATAACTAGAACGGCCTAGGGGAAAAGTACTCATACCGTTGTAATCGGGCGAGTTTCTACTTTCAGATGCAACAGAAATTTTACGGATTGGTCAATCCGTTCGCGAGATATGGCAGTTTGGAGGTAAGAAACGCTCGAGAAACTCAAAATTTTCGCAGTTCTGATGCTCGACAAGCATAACTAGAACGGCCTAGGGGAAAAGTACGCATACCGTTGTAATCGGGCGAGTTTCTACTTTCAGATGCAACAGAAATTTTGCGGATTGGTCCATCCGTTCGCGAGATATGGCAGTTTGGAGGTAAGCAACGCTTGAGAAACTCAAAATTTTCGCAGTTCTGTTGCTCGAAACGAATAACTAGAACGGGCTAGGGGAAAAGTACGCATACAGTTGTAATCGGGCGAGTTTCTACTTTCAGATGCAACAGAAATTTTGCGGATTGGTCAATCCGTTCGCGAGATATGGCAGTTTGGATGTAAGAAACGCTTGAGAAACTCAAAATTTCGCAGTTCTGATGCTCGAAACGAATAACTAGAACGGCCTAGGGGAAAAGTACGCATACCGTTGTAATCGGGCGAGTTTCTACTTTCAGTTGCAACAGAAATTTTGCGGATTGGTCAATCCGTTCACGAGATATGGCAGTTTGGATGTAAGAAACGCTTGAGAAACTCAAAATTTTCGCGGTTCTGATGCTCGAAACGAATAACAAGAACGGCCTAGGGGAAAAGTACGCATACCGTTGCAATCGGGCGAGTTTCTACTTTCAGATGCAACAGAAATTTTGCGGATTGGTCAATCCGTTCGCGAGATATGGCAGTTTGGAGGTAAGAAACGCTTGAGAAACTCAAAATTTTCGCAGTTCTGACGCTCGACAAGCATAACTAGAACGGCCTAGGGGAAAAGTACGCATACCGTTGTAATCGGGCGAGTTTCTACCTTCAGATGCAACAGAAATTTTGCGGATTGGTCAATCCGTTCGCGAGATATGGCAGTTTGGAAGTAAGAAACGCTTGAGAAACTCAAAATTTTCGCGGTTCTGATGCTCGAAACGAATAACAAGAACGGCCTAGGGGAAAAGTACGCGTACCGTTGCAATCGGGCGAGTTTCTACTTTCAGATGCGACAGAAATTTTGCGGATTGGTCAATCCGTTTGCGAGATAGGGCAGTTTGGAGGTAAGCAACGCTTGAGAAACTCAAAATTTTCGCAGTTCTGTTGCTCGAAACGAATAACTAGAACGGGCTAGGGGAAAAGTACGCATACCGTTGTAATCGGGCGAGTTTCTACTTTCAGATGCAACAGAAATTTTGCGGATTGGTCAATCCGTTCGCGAGATATGGCAGTTTGGATGTAAGAAACGCTTGAGAAACTCAAAATTTTCGCAGTTCTGATGCTCGAAACGAATAACAAGAACGGCCTAGGGGAAAAGTACGCATACCGTTGCAATCGGGCGTGTTTCTACTTTCAGATGCAACAGAAATTTTGCGGATTGGTCAATCCGTTCGCGAGATATGGCAGTTTGGAGGTAAGAAACGCTTGAGAAACTCAAAATTTTCGCAGTTCTGATGCTCGAAACGAATAACAAGAACGGCCTAGGGGAAAAGTACGCATACCGTTGCAATCGGGCGAGTTTCTACTTTCAGATGCAACAGAAATTTTGCGGATTGGTCAATCCGTTCGCGAGATATGGCAGTTTGGAGGTAAGAAACGCTCGAGAAACTCAAAATTTTCGCAGTTCTGATGCTCGACAAGCATAACTAGAACGGCCTAGGGGAATAGTACGCACACCGTTGTAATCGGGCGAGTTTCTACTTTCAGATGCGACAGAAATTTTGCGGATTGGTCAATCCGTTTGCGAGATAGGGCAGTTTGGAGGTAAGCAACGCTTGAGAAACTCAAAATTTTCGCAGTTCTGTTGCTCGAAACGAATAACTAGAACGGGCTAGGGGAAAAGTACGCATACCGTTGTAATCGGGCGAGTTTCTACTTTCAGATGCAACAGAAATTTTGCGGATTGGTCAATCCGTTCGCGAGATATGGCAGTTTGGATGTAAGAAACGCTTGAGAAACTCAAAATTTTCGCAGTTCTGATGCTCGAAACGAATAACAAGAACGGCCTAGGGGAAAAGTACGCATACCGTTGCAATCGGGCGAGTTTCTACTTTCAGATGCAACAGAAATTTTGCGGATTGGTCAATCCGTTTGCGAGATAGGGCAGTTTGGAGGTAAGCAACGCTTGAGAAACTCAAAATTTTCGCAGTTCTGTTGCTCGAAACGAATAACTAGAACGGGCTAGGGGAAAAGTACGCATACCGTTGTAATCGGGCGAGTTTCTACTTTCAGATGCAACAGAAATTTTGCGGATTGGTCAATCCGTTCGCGAGATATGGCAGTTTGGATGTAAGAAACGCTTGAGAAACTCAAAATGTTCGCAGTTCTGATGCTCGAAACGAATAACAAGAACGGCCTAGGGGAAAAGTACGCATACCGTTGCAATCGGGCGAGTTTCTACTTTCAGATGCAACAGAAATTTTGCGGATTGGTCAATCCGTTCGCGAGATATGGCAGTTTGGAGGTAAGAAACGCTTGAGAAACTCAAAATTTTCGCAGTTCTGATGCTCGAAACGAATAACAAGAACGGCCTAGGGGAAAAGTACGCATACCGTTGCAATCGGGCGAGTTTCTACTTTCAGATGCAACAGAAATTTTGCGGATTGGTCAATCCGTTCGCGAGATATGGCAGTTTGGAGGTAAGAAACGCTTGAGAAACTCAAAATTTTCGCAGTTCTGACGCTCGACAAGCAAAACTAGAACGGCCTAGGGGAAAAGTACGCATAGTGTTGTAATCGGGCGAGTTTCTACTTTCAGATGCAACAGAAATTTTGCGGATTGGTCAATCCGTTCGCGAGATATGGCAGTTTGGAGGTAAGAAACGCTCGAGAAACTCAAAATTTTCGCAGTTCTGATGCTCGACAAGCATAACTAGAACGGCCTAGGGGAAAAGTACGCACACCGTTGTAATCGGGCGAGTTTCTACTTTCAGATGCGACAGAAATTTTGCGGATTGGTCAATCCGTTTGCGAGATAGGGCAGTTTGGAGGTAAGCAACGCTTGAGAAACTCAAAATTTTCGCAGTTCTGTTGCTCGAAACGAATAACTAGAACGGGCTAGGGGAAAAGTACGCATACCGTTGTAATCGGGCGAGTTTCTACTTTCAGATGCAACAGAAATTTTGCGGATTGGTCAATCCGTTCGCGAGATATGGCAGTTTGGATGTATGAAACGCTTGAGAAACTCAAAATTTTCGCAGTTCTGATGCTCGAAACGAATAACAAGAACGGCCTAGGGGAAAAGTACGCATACCGTTGCAATCGGGCGAGTTTCTACTTTCAGATGCAACAGAAATTTTGCGGATTGGTCAATCCGTTCGCGAGATATGGCAGTTTGGAGGTAAGAAACGCTTGAGAAACTCAAAATTTTCGCAGTTCTGACGCTCGACAAGCAAAACTAGAACGGCCTAGGGGAAAAGTACGCATAGTGTTGTAATCGGGCGAGTTTCTACTTTCAGATGCAACAGAAATTTTGCGGATTGGTCAATCCGTTCGCGAGATATGGCAGTTTGGAGGTAAGAAACGCTCGAGAAACTCAAAATTTTCGCAGTTCTGACGCTCGACAAGCATAACTAGAACGGCCTAGGGGAAAAGTACGCATACCGTTGTAATCGGGCGAGTTTCGACCTGCAGATGCAACAGAAATTTTGCAGATTGGCCAATCCTTTCGCGTGATATGGCAGTTTGGAAGTAAGAAACGCTTGAGAAACTCAAAATTTTCGCAGTTCTGATGCTCGAAACGAATAACTAGAACGCCCTAGGGGAAAAGTACGCATACCGTTGTAATCGGGCGAGTTTATACTTTCAGATGCAACAGAAATTTTGCGGATTGGTCAATCCGTTCGCGAGATATGGCAGTTTGGAGGTAAGAAACGCTTGAGAAACTCAAAATTTTCGCGGTTCTGATGCTCGAAACGAATAACAAGAACGGCCTAGGGGAAAAGTACCCACACCGTTGTAATCGTGCGAGTTTCTACTTTCAGATGCAACAGAAATTTTGCGGATTGGTCAATCTTTTCGCGAGATGTGGCAGTTTGTAGGTGAGAAACGCTTGAGAAACTCAAAATTTTCGCAGTTCTGATGCTCGAAACGAATAACTAGAACGGCCTAGGGGAAAAGTACGCATACCGTTGTAATCGGGCGAGTTTCTACCTTCAGATGCAACAGAAATTTTGCGGATTGGTCAATCCGTTCGCGAGATATGGCAGTTTGGAAGTAAGAAACGCTTGAGAAACTCAAAATTTTCGCAGTTCTGATGCTCGAAACGAATAACTAGAACGGCCTAGGGGAAAAGTACGCATAGTGTTGTTATCGGGCGAGTTTCTACTTTCAGATGCAACAGAAATTTTGCGGATTGGTCAATCCGTTCGCGAGATATGGCACTTTGGAGGTAAGAAACGCTCGAGAAACTCAAAATTTTCGCAGTTCTGATGCTCGACAAGCATAACTAGAGCGGCCCAGGGGAAAAGTACGCACACCGTTGTAATCGGGCGAGTTTCTACTTTCAGATTGCAACAGAAATTTTGCGGATTGGTCAATCCGTTCGCGAGATATGGCAGTTTGGAGGTAAGCAACGCTTGAAAAACTCAAAATTTTCACAGTTCTGCTGCTCGAAACGAATAACTAGAACGGGCTAGGGGAAAAGTACGCATACCGTTGTAATCGGGCGAGTTTCTACTTTCAGATGCAACAGAAATTTTGCGGATTGGTCAATCCGTTCGCGAGATATGGCAGTTTGGAGGTAAGAAACGCTTGAGAAACTCAAAATTTTCGCAGTTCTGATGCTCGAAACGAATAACTAGGGCGGCCTAGGGGAAATGTACGCATACCGTTGTAATCGGGCGAGTTTCTACTTTCAGATGCATCAGAAATTTTGCGGATTGGACAATCCGTTCGCGAGATGTGGCTGTTTGTACGTGAGAAACGCTTGAGAAACTCAAAATTTTCGCAGTTCTGATGCTCGAAACGAATAACTAGAACGGCCTAGGGGAAAAGTACGCATACCGTTGTAATCGGGCGAGTTTATACTTTCAGATGCAACAGAAATTTTGCGGATTGGTCAATCCGTTCGCGAGATATGGCAGTTTGGAGGTAAGAAACGCTTGAGAAACTCAAAATTTTCGCGGTTCTGATGCTCGAAACGAATAACAAGAACGGCCTAGGGGAAAAGTACCCACACCGTTGTAATCGTGCGAGTTTCTACTTTCAGATGCAACAGAAATTTTGCGGATTGGTCAATCTTTTCGCGAGATGTGGCAGTTTGTAGGTGAGAAACGCTTGAGAAACTCAAAATTTTCGCAGTTCTGATGCTCGAAACGAATAACAAGAACGGCCTAGGGGAAAAGTACCCACACCGTTGTAATCGGGCGAGTTTCTACTTTCAGTTGCAACAGAAATTTTGCGGATTGGTCAATCCGTTCACGAGATATGGCAGTTTGTAGGTGAGAAACGCTTGAGAAACTCAAAATTTTCGCAGTTCTGATGCTCGAAACGAATAACTAGAACGGCCTAGGGGAAAAGTACGCATACCGTTGTAATCGGGCGAGTTTCTACCTTCAGATGCAACAGAAATTTTGCGGATTGGTCAATCCGTTCGCGAGATATGGCAGTTTGGAGGTAAGAAACGCTTGAGAAACTCAAAATTTTCGCAGTTCTGATGCTCGAAACGAATAACAAGGACGGCCTAGGGAAAAAGTACGCATACCGTTGCAATCGGGCGAGTTTCTACTTTCAGATGCAACAGAAATTTTGCGGATTGGTCAATCCGTTCGCGAGATATGGCAGTTTGGACGTAACAACGCTTGAGAAACTCAAAATTTTCGCAGTTCTGACGCTCGACAAGCATAACTAGAACGGCCTAGGGGAAAAGTACGCACACCGTTGTAATCGGGCGAGTTTCTACCTTCAGATGCAACAGAAATTTTGCGGATTGGTCAATCCGTTCGCGAGATATGGCAGTTTGGAAGTAAGAAACGCTTGAGAAACTCAAAATTTTCGCAGTTCTGATGCTCGAAACGAATAACTAGAACGGCCTAGTGGAAAAGTACGCATAGTGTTGTTATCGGGCGAGTTTCTACTTTCAGATGCAACAGAAATTTTGCGGATTGGTCAATCCGTTCGCGAGATATGGCAGTTTGGAGGTAAGAAACGCTCGAGAAACTCAAAATTTTCGCAGTTCTGATGCTCGACAAGCATAACTAGAGCGGCCCAGGGGAAAAGTACGCACACCGTTGTAATCGGGCGAGTTTCTACTTTCAGATTGCAACAGAAATTTTGCGGATTGGTCAATCCGTTCGCGAGATATGGCAGTTTGGAGGTAAGCAACGCTTGAAAAACTCAAAATTTTCACAGTTCTGCTGCTCGAAACGAATAACAAGAACGGGCTAGGGGAAAAGTACGCATACCGTTGTAATCGGGCGAGTTTCTACTTTCAGATGCAACAGAAATTTTGCGGATTGGTCAATCCGTTCGCGAGATATGGCAGTTTGGAGGTAAGAAACGCTTGAGAAACTCAAAATTTTCGCAGTTCTGATGCTCGAAACGAATAACTAGGGCGGCCTAGGGGAAAAGTACGCATACCGTTGTAATCGGGCGAGTTTCTACTTTCAGATGCATCAGAAATTTTGCGGATTGGACAATCCGTTCGCGAGATGTGGCAGTTTGTACGTGAGAAACGCTTGAGAAACTCAAAATTTTCGCAGTTCTGATGCTCGAAACGAATAACTAGAACGACCTAGGGGAAAAGTACGCATACCGTTGTAATCGGGCGAGTTTCTACTTTCAGATGCAACAGAAATTTTGCGGATTGGTTAATCCGTTCGCGAGATATGGCAGTTTGGAGGTAAGAAACGCTTGAGAAACTCAAAATTTTCGCGGTTCTGATGCTCGAAACGAATAACAAGAACGGCCTAGGTGAAAAGTACCCACACCTTTGTAATCGGGCGAGTTTCTACTTTCAGATTGCAACAGAAATTTTGCGGATTGGTCAATCCGTTCGCGAGATATGGCAGTTTGGAGGTAAGACACGCTTGAGAAACTCAAAATTTTCGCAGTTCTGATGCTCGAAACGAATAACAAGAACGGCCTAGGGAAAAAGTACGCATACCGTTGCAATCGGGCGAGTTTCTACTTTCAGATGCAACAGAAATTTTGCGCATTGGTCAATCCGTTCGCGAGATATGGCAGTTTGGACGTAACAACGCTTGAGAAACTCAAAATTTTCGCAGTTCTGACGCTCGACAAGCATAACTAGAACGGCCTAGGGGAAAAGTGCGCACACCGTTGTAATCGGGCGAGTTTCTACCTTCAGATGCAACAGAAATTTTGCGGATTGGTCAATCCGTTCGCGAGATATGGCAGTTTGGAAGTAAGAAACGCTTGAGAAACTCAAAATTTTCGCAGTTCTGATGCTCGAAACGAATAACTAGAACGGCCTAGGGGAAAAGTACGCACAGTGTTGTAATCGGGCGAGTTTCTACTTTCAGATGCAACAGAAATTTTGCGGATTGGTCAATCCGTTCGCGAGATATGGCAGTTTGGATGTAAGAAACGCTTGAGAAACTCAAAATTTTCGCGGTTCTGATGCTCGAAACGAATAACAAGAACGGCCTAGGGGAAAAGTACGCATACCGTTGCAATCGGCGAGTTTCTACTTTCAGATGCAACAGAAATTTTGCGGATTGGTCAATCCGTTCGCGAGATATGGCAGTTTGGAGGTAAGAAACGCTTGAGAAACTCAAAATTTTCGCAGTTCTGATGCTCGACAAGCATAACTAGAACGGCCTAGTGGAAAAGTACGCACACCGTTGTAATCGGGCGAGTTTCTACTTTCAGATGCAACAGAAATTTTGCGGATTGGTCAATCCGTTCGCGAGATATGGCAGTTTGGAGGTACGCAACGCTTGAGAAACTCAAAATTTTCGCAGTTCTGTTGCTCGAAACGAATAACTAGAACGGGCTAGGGGAAAAGTACGCATACAGTTGTAATCGGGCGAGTTTCTACTTTCAGATGCAACAGAAATTTTGCGGATTGGTCAATCCGTTCGCGAGATATGGCAGTTTGGAGGTAAGAAACGCTTGAGAAACTCAAAATTTTCGCAGTTCTGATGCTCGAAACGAATAACTAGAACGGCCTAGGGGAAAAGTACGCATAGTGTTGTAATCGGGCGAGTTTCTACTTTCAGATGCAACAGACATTTTGCGGATTGGTCAATCCGTTCGCGAGCTATGGCAGTTTGGAAGTAAGACTCGCTTGAGAAACTCAAAATTTTCGCAGTTCTGATGCTCGAAACGAATAACTAGGGCGGCCTAGGGGAAAAGTACGCATACCGTTGTAATCGGGCGAGTTTCTACTTTCAGATGCATCAGAAATTTTGCGGATTGGACAATCCGTTCGCGAGATGTGGCAGTTTGTACGTGAGAAACGCTTGAGAAACTCAAAATTTTCGCAGTTCTGATGCTCGAAACGAATAACTAGAACGGCCTAGGGGAAAAGTACGCATACCGTTGGAATCGGGCGAATTTCTACTTTCAGATGCAATAGAAATTTTGAGGATTGGTCAATCCGTTCGCGAGATATGGCAGTATGGAGGTAAGAAACGCTTGAGAAACTCAAAATTTTCGCAGTTCTGATGCTCGAAACGAATAACTAGAACGGCCTAGGGGAAAAGTACGCATACCGTTGTAATCGGGCGAGTTTCGACCTGCAGATGCAACAGAAATTTTGCGGATTGGTCAATCCTTTCGCGAGATATGGCAGTTTGGAAGTAAGAAACGCTTGAGAAACTCAAAATTTTCGCAGTTCTGATGCTCGAAACGAATAACTAGAACGACCTAGGGGAAAAGTACGCATACCGTTGTAATCGGGCGAGTTTATACTTTCAGATGCAACAGAAATTTTGCGGATTGGTCAATCCGTTCGCGAGATATGGCAGTTTGGAGGTAAGAAACGCTTGAGAAACTCAAAATTTTCGCGGTTCTGATGCTCGAAACGAATAACAAGAACGGCCTAGGGGAAAAGTACCCACACCGTTGTAATCGGGCGAGTTTCTACTTTCAGATGCAACAGAAATTTTGCGGATTGGTCAATCTGTTCGCGAGATGTGGCAGTTTGTAGGTGAGAAACGCTTGAGAAACTCAAAATTTTCGCAGTTCTGATGCTCGAAACGAATAACTAGAACGGCCTAGGGGAAAAGTACGCATACCGTTGTAATCGGGCGAGTTTCTACCTTCAGATGCAACAGAAATTTTGCGGATTGGTCAATCCGTTCGCGAGATATGGCAGTTTGGAAGTAGGAAACGCTTGAGAAACTCAAAATTTTCGCAGTTCTGATGCTCGAAACGAATAACTAGAACGGCCTAGGGAAAAAGTACGCATACCGTTGCAATCGGGCGAGTTTCTACTTTCAGATTGCAACAGAAATGTTGCGGATTGGTCAATCCGTTCGCGAGATATGGCAGTTTGGAGGTAAGCAACGCTTGAAAAACTCAAAATTTTCACAGTTCTGTTGCTCGAAACGAATAACTAGAACGGGCTAGGGGAAAAGTACGCATACCGTTGTAATCGGGCGAGTTTCTACTTTCAGATGCAATAGAAATTTTGCGGATTGGTCAATCCGTTCGCGAGATATGGCAGTATGGAGGTAAGAAACGCTCGAGAAACTCAAAATTTTCGCAGTTCTGATGCTCGACAAGCATAACTAGAGCGGCCCAGGGGGAAAGTACGCACACCGTTGTAATCGGGCGAGTTTCTACTTTCAGATTGCAACAGAAATTTTGCGGATTGGTCAATCCGTTCGCGAGATATGGCAGTTTGGAGGTAAGAAACGCTTGAGAAACTCAAAATTTTCGCAGTTCTGACGCTCGACAAGCAAAACTAGAACGGCCTAGGGGAAAAGTACGCATAGTGTTGTAATCGGGCGAGTTTCTACTTTCAGATGCAACAGAAATTTTGCGGATTGGTCAATCCGTTCGCGAGATATGGCAGTTTGGAGGTAAGAAACGCTCGAGAAACTCAAAATTTTCGCAGTTCTGATGCTCGACAAGCATAACTAGAGCGGCCCAGGGGGAAAGTACGCACACCGTTGTAATCGGGCGAGTTTCTACTTTCAGATTGCAACAGAAATTTTGCGGATTGGTCAATCCGTTCGCGAGATATGGCAGTTTGGAGGTAAGCAACGCTTGAAAAACTCAAAATTTTCACAGTTCTGTTGCTCGAAACGAATAACTAGAACGGGCTAGGGGAAAAGTACGCATACCGTTGTAATCGGGCGAGTTTCTACTTTCAGATGCAACAGAAATTTTGCGGATTGGTCAATCCGTTCGCGAGATATGGCAGTTTGGAGGTAAGAAACGCTTGAGAAACTCAAAATTTTCGCAGTTCTGATGCTCGAAACGAATAACAAGGACGGCCTAGGGAAAAAGTACGCATACCGTTGCAATCGGGCGAGTTTCTACTTTCAGATGCAACAGAAATTTTGCGGATTGGTCAATCCGTTCGCGAGATATGGCAGTTTGGACGTAACAACGCTTGAGAAACTCAAAATTTTCGCAGTTCTGACGCTCGACAAGCATAACTAGAACGGCCTAGGGGAAAAGTACGCTCACCGTTGTAATCGGGCGAGTTTCTACCTTCAGATGCAACAGAAATTTTGCGGATTGGTCAATCCGTTCGCGAGATATGGCAGTTTGGAAGTAAGAAACGCTTGAGAAACTCAAAATTTTCGCAGTTCTGATGCTCGAAACGAATAACTAGAACGGCCTAGTGGAAAAGTACGCATAGTGTTGTTATCGGGCGAGTTTCTACTTTCAGATGCAACAGAAATTTTGCGGATTGGTCAATCCGTTCGCGAGATATGGCAGTTTGGAGGTAAGAAACGCTCGAGAAACTCAAAATTTTCGCAGTTCTGATGCTCGACAAGCATAACTAGAGCGGCCCAGGGGAAAAGTACGCACACCGTTGTAATCGGGCGAGTTTCTACTTTCAGATTGCAACAGAAATTTTGCGGATTGGTCAATCCGTTCGCGAGATATGGCAGTTTGGAGGTAAGCAACGCTTGAAAAACTCAAAATTTTCACAGTTCTGCTGCTCGAAACGAATAACAAGAACGGGCTAGGGGAAAAGTACGCATACCGTTGTAATCGGGCGAGTTTCTACTTTCAGATGCATCAGAAATTTTGCGGATTGGACAATCCGTTCGCGAGATGTGGCAGTTTGTACGTGAGAAACGCTTGAGAAACTCAAAATTTTCGCAGTTCTGATGCTCGAAACGAATAACTAGAACGACCTAGGGGAAAAGTACGCATACCGTTGTAATCGGGCGAGTTTATACTTTCAGATGCAACAGAAATTTTGCGGATTGGTCAATCCGTTCGCGAGATATGGCAGTTTGGAGGTAAGAAACGCTTGAGAAACTCAAAATTTTCGCAGTTCTGATGCTCGAAACGAATAACTAGAACGGCCTAGGGGAAAAGTACGCATAGTGTTGTAATCGGGCGAGTTTCTACTTTCAGATGCAACAGAAATTTTGCGGATTGGTCAATCCGTTCGCGAGATATGGCAGTTTGGAGGTAAGAAACGCTCGAGAAACTCAAAATTTTCGCAGTTCTGATGCTCGACAAGCATAACTAGAGCGGCCCAGGGGAAAAGTACGCACACCGTTGTAATCTGGCGAGTTTCTACTTTCAGATTGCAACAGAAATTTTGCGGATTGGACAATCCGTTCGCGAGATATGGCAGTTTGGAGGTAAGCAACGCTTGAAAAACTCAAAATTTTCACAGTTCTGTTGCTCGAAACGAATAACTAGAACGGGCTAGGGGAAAAGTACGCATACCGTTGTAATCGGGCGAGTTTCTACTTTCAGATGCAACAGATATTTTGCGGATTGGTCAATCCGTTCGCGAGATATGGCAGTTTGGAGGTAAGAAACGCTTGAGAAACTCAAAATTTTCGCAGTTCTGATGCTCGAAACGAATAACAAGAACGGCCTAGGGAAAAAGTACGCATACCGTTGCAATCGGGCGAATTTCTACTTTCAGATGCAACAGAAATTTTGCGGATTGGTCAATCCGTTCGCGAGATATGGCAGTTTGGACGTAACAACGCTTGAGAAACTCAAAATTTTCGCAGTTCTGACGCTCGACAAGCATAACTAGAACGGCCTAGGGGAAAAGTACGCACACCGTTGTAATCGGGCGAGTTTCTACCTTCAGATGCAACAGAAATTTTGCGGATTGGTCAATCCGTTCGCGAGATATGGCAGTTTGGAAGTAAGAAACGCTTGAGAAACTCAAAATTTTCGCAGTTCTGATGCTCGAAACGAATAACTAGAACGGCCTAGGGGAAAAGTACGCACAGTGTTGTAATCGGGCGAGTTTCTACTTTCAGATGCTACAGAAATTTTGCGGATTGGTCAATCCGTTCGCGAGATATGGCAGTTTGGATGTAAGAAACGCTTGAGAAACTCAAAATTTTCGCGGTTCTGATGCTCGAAACGAATAACAAGAACGGCCTAGGGGAAAAGTACGCATACCGTTGCAATCGGCGAGTTTCTACTTTCAGATGCAACAGAAATTTTGCGGATTGGTCAATCCGTTCGCGAGATATGGCAGTTTGGAGGTAAGAAACGCTTGAGAAACTCAAAATTTTCGCAGTTCTGACGCTCGACAAGCATAACTAGGACGGCCTAGGGGAAAAGTACGCACACCGTTGTAATCGGGCGAGTTTCTACTTTCAGATGCAACAGAAATTTTGCGGATTGGTCAATCCGTTCGCGAGATATGGCAGTTTGGATGTAAGAAACGCTTGAGAAACTCAAAATTTTCGCGGTTCTGATGCTCGAAACGAATAACAAGAACGGCCTAGGGGAAAAGTACGCACACCGTTGTAATCGGGCGAGTTTCTACTTTCAGATGCAACAGAAATTTTGCGGATTGGTGAATCCGTTCGCGAGATATGGCAGTTTGGAGGTAAGCAACGCAAGAGAAACTCAAAATTTCGCAGTTCTGTTGCTCGAAACGAATAACTAGAACGGGCCAGGGGAAAAGTACGCATACACTTGTAATCGGGCGAGTTTCTACTTTCAGATGCATCAGAAATTTTGCGGATTGGACAATCCGTTCGCGAGATGTGGCAGTTTGTACGTGATAAACGCTTGAGAAACTCAAAATTTTCGCAGTTCTGATGCTCGAAACGAATAACTAGAACGGCCTAGGGGAAAAGTACGCATACCGTTGTAATCGGGCGAGTTTCTACTTTCAGATGCAATAGAAATTTTGCGGATTGGTCAATCCGTTCGCGAGATATGGCAGTATGGAGGTAAGAAACGCTCGAGAAACTCAAAATTTTCGCAGTTCTGATGCTCGACAAGCATAACTAGAGCGGCCCAGGGGGAAAGTACGCACACCGTTGTAATCGGGCGAGTTTCTACTTTCAGATTGCAACAGAAATTTTGCGGATTGGTCAATCCGTTCGCGAGATATGGCAGTTTGGAGGTAAGAAACGCTTGAGAAACTCAAAATTTTCGCAGTTCTGACGCTCGACAAGCAAAACTAGAACGGCCTAGGGGAAAAGTACGCATAGTGTTGTAATCGGGCGAGTTTCTACTTTCAGATGCAACAGAAATTTTGCGGATTGGTCAATCCGTTCGCGAGATATGGCAGTTTGGAGGTAAGAAACGCTCGAGAAACTCAAAATTTTCGCAGTTCTGATGCTCGACAAGCATAACTAGAGCGGCCCAGGGGGAAAGTACGCACACCGTTGTAATCGGGCGAGTTTCTACTTTCAGATTGCAACAGAAATTTTGCGGATTGGTCAATCCGTTCGCGAGATATGGCAGTTTGGAGGTAAGCAACGCTTGAAAAACTCAAAATTTTCACAGTTCTGTTGCTCGAAACGAATAACTAGAACGGGCTAGGGGAAAAGTACGCATACCGTTGCAATCGGGCGAGTTTCTACTTTCAGATGCAACAGAAATTTTGCGGATTGGTCAATCCGTTCGCGAGATATGGCAGTTTGGACGTAACAACGCTTGAGAAACTCAAAATTTTCGCAGTTCTGACGCTCGACAAGCATAATTAGAACGGCCTAGGGGAAAAGTACGCTCACCGTTGTAATCGGGCGAGTTTCTACCTTCAGATGCAACAGAAATTTTGCGGATTGGTCAATCCGTTCGCGAGATATGGCAGTTTGGAGGTAAGAAACGCTTGAGAAACTCAAAATTTTCGCAGTTCTGACGCTCGACAAGCAAAACTAGAACGGCCTAGGGGAAAAGTACGCATAGTGTTGTAATCGGGCGAGTTTCTACTTTCAGATGCAACAGAAATTTTGCGGATTGGTCAATCCGTTCGCGAGATATGGCAGTTTGGAGGTAAGAAACGCTTGAGAAACTCAAAATTTTCGCGGTTCTGATGCTCGAAACGAATAACAAGAACGGCCTAGGGGAAAAGTACCCACACCGTTGTAATCGGGCGAGTTTCTACCTTCAGATGCAACAGAAATTTTGCGGATTGGTCAATCCGTTCGCGAGATATGGCAGTTTGGAAGTAGGAAACGCTTGAGAAACTCAAAATTTTCGCAGTTCTGATGCTCGAAACGAATAACTAGAACGGCCTAGGGGAAAAGTACGCATAGTGTTGTAATCGGGCGAGTTTCTACTTTCAGATGCAACAGAAATTTTGCGGATTGGTCAATCCGTTCGCGAGATATGGCAGTTTGGAGGTAAGAAACGCTCGAGAAACTCAAAATTTTCGCAGTTCTGATGCTCGACAAGCATAACTAGAGCGGCCCAGGGGAAAAGTACGCACACCGTTGTAATCTGGCGAGTTTCTACTTTCAGATTGCAACAGAAATTTTGCGGATTGGACAATCCGTTCGCGAGATATGGCAGTTTGGAGGTAAGCAACGCTTGAAAAACTCAAAATTTTCACAGTTCTGTTGCTCGAAACGAATAACTAGAACGGGCTAGGGGAAAAGTACGCATACCGTTGTAATCGGGCGAGTTTCTACTTTCAGATGCAACAGAAATTTTGCGGATTGGTCAATCCGTTCGCGAGATATGGCAGTTTGGAGGTAAGAAACGCTTGAGAAACTCAAAATTTTCGCAGTTCTGATGCTCGAAACGAATAACAAGAACGGCCTAGGGAAAAAGTACGCATACCGTTGCAATCGGGCGAATTTCTACTTTCAGATGCAACAGAAATTTTGCGGATTGGTCAATCCGTTCGCGAGATATGGCAGTTTGGACGTAACAACGCTTGAGAAACTCAAAATTTTCGCAGTTCTGACGCTCGACAAGCATAACTAGAACGGCCTAGGGGAAAAGTACGCACACCGTTGTAATCGGGCGAGTTTCTACCTTCAGATGCAACAGAAATTTTGCGGATTGGTCAATCCGTTCGCGAGATATGGCAGTTTGGAAGTAAGAAACGCTTGAGAAACTCAAAATTTTCGCAGTTCTGATGCTCGAAACGAATAACTAGAACGGCCTAGGGGAAAAGTACGCACAGTGTTGTAATCGGGCGAGTTTCTACTTTCAGATGCTACAGAAATTTTGCGGATTGGTCAATCCGTTCGCGAGATATGGCAGTTTGGATGTAAGAAACGCTTGAGAAACTCAAAATTTTCGCGGTTCTGATGCTCGAAACGAATAACAAGAACGGCCTAGGGGAAAAGTACGCATACCGTTGCAATCGGCGAGTTTCTACTTTCAGATGCAACAGAAATTTTGCGGATTGGTCAATCCGTTCGCGAGATATGGCAGTTTGGAGGTAAGAAACGCTTGAGAAACTCAAAATTTTCGCAGTTCTGACGCTCGACAAGCATAACTAGGACGGCCTAGGGGAAAAGTACGCACACCGTTGTAATCGGGCGAGTTTCTACTTTCAGATGCAACAGAAATTTTGCGGATTGGTCAATCCGTTCGCGAGATATGGCAGTTTGGATGTAAGAAACGCTTGAGAAACTCAAAATTTTCGCGGTTCTGATGCTCGAAACGAATAACAAGAACGGCCTAGGGGAAAAGTACGCACACCGTTGTAATCGGGCGAGTTTCTACTTTCAGATGCAACAGAAATTTTGCGGATTGGTCAATCCGTTCGCGAGATATGGCAGTTTGGAGGTAAGCAACGCAAGAGAAACTCAAAATTTCGCAGTTCTGTTGCTCGAAACGAATAACTAGAACGGGCCAGGGGAAAAGTACGCATACACTTGTAATCGGGCGAGTTTCTACTTTCAGATGCATCAGAAATTTTGCGGATTGGACAATCCGTTCGCGAGATGTGGCAGTTTGTACGTGATAAACGCTTGAGAAACTCAAAATTTTCGCAGTTCTGATGCTCGAAACGAATAACTAGAACGGCCTAGGGGAAAAGTACGCATACCGTTGTAATCGGGCGAGTTTCTACTTTCAGATGCAATAGAAATTTTGCGGATTGGTCAATCCGTTCGCGAGATATGGCAGTATGGAGGTAAGAAACGCTCGAGAAACTCAAAATTTTCGCAGTTCTGATGCTCGACAAGCATAACTAGAGCGGCCCAGGGGGAAAGTACGCACACCGTTGTAATCGGGCGAGTTTCTACTTTCAGATTGCAACAGAAATTTTGCGGATTGGTCAATCCGTTCGCGAGATATGGCAGTTTGGAGGTAAGAAACGCTTGAGAAACTCAAAATTTTCGCAGTTCTGACGCTCGACAAGCAAAACTAGAACGGCCTAGGGGAAAAGTACGCATAGTGTTGTAATCGGGCGAGTTTCTACTTTCAGATGCAACAGAAATTTTGCGGATTGGTCAATCCGTTCGCGAGATATGGCAGTTTGGAGGTAAGAAACGCTCGAGAAACTCAAAATTTTCGCAGTTCTGATGCTCGACAAGCATAACTAGAGCGGCCCAGGGGGAAAGTACGCACACCGTTGTAATCGGGCGAGTTTCTACTTTCAGATTGCAACAGAAATTTTGCGGATTGGTCAATCCGTTCGCGAGATATGGCAGTTTGGAGGTAAGCAACGCTTGAAAAACTCAAAATTTTCACAGTTCTGTTGCTCGAAACGAATAACTAGAACGGGCTAGGGGAAAAGTACGCATACCGTTGTAATCGGGCGAGTTTCTACTTTCAGATGCAACAGAAATTTTGCGGATTGGTCAATCCGTTCGCGAGATATGGCAGTTTGGAGGTAAGAAACGCTTGAGAAACTCAAAATTTTCGCAGTTCTGATGCTCGAAACGAATAACAAGAACGGCCTAGGGAAAAAGTACGCATACCGTTGCAATCGGGCGAGTTTCTACTTTCAGATGCAACAGAAATTTTGCGGATTGGTCAATCCGTTCGCGAGATATGGCAGTTTGGACGTAACAACGCTTGAGAAACTCAAAATTTTCGCAGTTCTGACGCTCGACAAGCATAATTAGAACGGCCTAGGGGAAAAGTACGCTCACCGTTGTAATCGGGCGAGTTTCTACCTTCAGATGCAACAGAAATTTTGCGGATTGGTCAATCCGTTCGCGAGATATGGCAGTTTGGAAGTAAGAAACGCTTGAGAAACTCAAAATTTTCGCAGTTCTGATGCTCGAAACGAATAACTAGAACGGCCTAGGGGAAAAGTACGCACAGTGTTGTAATCGGGCGAGTTTCTACTTTCAGATGCTACAGAAATTTTGCGGATTGGTCAATCCGTTCGCGAGATATGGCAGTTTGGATGTAAGAAACGCTTGAGAAACTCAAAATTTTCGCGGTTCTGATGCTCGAAACGAATAACAAGAACGGCCTAGGGGAAAAGTACGCATACCGTTGCAATCGGCGAGTTTCTACTTTCAGATGCAACAGAAATTTTGCGGATTGGTCAATCCGTTCGCGAGATATGGCAGTTTGGAGGTAAGAAACGCTTGAGAAACTCAAAATTTTCGCAGTTCTGACGCTCGACAAGCATAACTAGGACGGCCTAGGGGAAAAGTACGCACACCGTTGTAATCGGGCGAGTTTCTACTTTCAGATGCAACAGAAATTTTGCGGATTGGTCAATCCGTTCGCGAGATATGGCAGTTTGGATGTAAGAAACGCTTGAGAAACTCAAAATTTTCGCGGTTCTGATGCTCGAAACGAATAACAAGAACGGCCTAGGGGAAAAGTACGCACACCGTTGTAATCGGGCGAGTTTCTACTTTCAGATGCAACAGAAATTTTGCGGATTGGTCAATCCGTTCGCGAGATATGGCAGTTTGGAGGTAAGCAACGCAAGAGAAACTCAAAATTTCGCAGTTCTGTTGCTCGAAACGAATAACTAGAACGGGCCAGGGGAAAAGTACGCATACACTTGTAATCGGGCGAGTTTCTACTTTCAGATGCATCAGAAATTTTGCGGATTGGACAATCCGTTCGCGAGATGTGGCAGTTTGTACGTGATAAACGCTTGAGAAACTCAAAATTTTCGCAGTTCTGATGCTCGAAACGAATAACTAGAACGGCCTAGGGGAAAAGTACGCATACCGTTGTAATCGGGCGAGTTTCTACCTTCAGATGCAACAGAAATTTTGCGGATTGGTCAATCCGTTCGCGAGATATGGCAGTTTGGAAATAAGAAACGCTTGCGAAACTCAAAATTTTCGCAGTTCTGATGCTCGACAAGCATAACTAGAACGGCCTAGGGGAAAAGTACGCACACCGTTGTAATCGGGCGAGTTTCTACTTTCAGATGCAACAGAAATTTTGCGGATTGGTCAATCCGTTCGCGAGATATGGCAGTTTGGAGGTACGCAACGCTTGAGAAACTCAAAATTTTCGCAGTTCTGTTGCTCGAAACGAATAACTAGAACGGGCTAGGGGAAAAGTACGCATACAGTTGTAATCGGGCGAGTTTCTACTTTCAGATGCAACAGAAATTTTGCGGATTGGTCAATCCGTTCGCGAGATATGGCAGTTTGGAGGTAAGAAACGCTTGAGAAACTCAAAATTTTCGCAGTTCTGATGCTCGAAACGAATAACTAGAACGGCCTAGGGGAAAAGTACGCATAGTGTTGTAATCGGGCGAGTTTCTACTTTCAGATGCAACAGACATTTTGCGGATTGGTCAATCCGTTCGCGAGCTATGGCAGTTTGGAAGTAAGACTCGCTTGAGAAACTCAAAATTTTCGCAGTTCTGATGCTCGAAACGAATAACTAGGGCGGCCTAGGGGAAAAGTACGCATACCGTTGTAATCGGGCGAGTTTCTACTTTCAGATGCATCAGAAATTTTGCGGATTGGACAATCCGTTCGCGAGATGTGGCAGTTTGTACGTGAGAAACGCTTGAGAAACTCAAAATTTTCGCAGTTCTGATGCTCGAAACGAATAACTAGAACGGCCTAGGGGAAAAGTACGCATACCGTTGGAATCGGGCGAATTTCTACTTTCAGATGCAATAGAAATTTTGAGGATTGGTCAATCCGTTCGCGAGATATGGCAGTATGGAGGTAAGAAACGCTTGAGAAACTCAAAATTTTCGCAGTTCTGATGCTCGAAACGAATAACTAGAACGGCCTAGGGGAAAAGTACGCATACCGTTGTAATCGGGCGAGTTTCGACCTGCAGATGCAACAGAAATTTTGCGGATTGGTCAATCCTTTCGCGAGATATGGCAGTTTTGAAGTAAGAAACGCTTGAGAAACTCAAAATTTTCGCAGTTCTGATGCTCGAAACGAATAACTAGAACGACCTAGGGGAAAAGTACGCATACCGTTGTAATCGGGCGAGTTTATACTTTCAGATGCAACAGAAATTTTGCGGATTGGTCAATCCGTTCGCGAGATATGGCAGTTTGGAGGTAAGAAACGCTTGAGAAACTCAAAATTTTCGCGGTTCTGATGCTCGAAACGAATAACAAGAACGGCCTAGGGGAAAAGTACCCACACCGTTGTAATCGGGCGAGTTTCTACTTTCAGATGCAATAGAAATTTTGCGGATTGGTCAATCTGTTCGCGAGATGTGGCAGTTTGTAGGTGAGAAACGCTTGAGAAACTCAAAATTTTCGCAGTTCTGATGCTCGAAACGAATAACTAGAACGGCCTAGGGGAAAAGTACGCATACCGTTGTAATCGGGCGAATTTCTACCTTCAGATGCAACAGAAATTTTGCGGATTGGTCAATCCGTTCGCGAGATATGGCAGTTTGGAGGTACGCAACGCTTGAGAAACTCAAAATTTTCGCAGTTCTGTTGCTCGAAACGAATAACTAGAACGGGCTAGAGGAAAAGTACGCATACAGTTGTAATCGGGCGAGTTTCTACTTTCAGATGCAACAGAAATTTTGCGGATTGGTCAATCCGTTCGCGAGGTATGGCAGTTTGGAGGTAAGAAACGCTTGAGAAACTCAAAATTTTCGCAGTTCTGACGCTCGACAAGCATAACTAGAACGGCCTAGGGGAAAAGTACGCACACCGTTGTAATCGGGCGAGTTTCTACCTTCAGATGCAACAGAAATTTTGCGGATTGGTCAATCCGTTCGCGAGATATGGCAGTTTGGAAGTAAGAAACGCTTGAGAAACTCAAAATTTTCGCAGTTCTGATGCTCGAAACGAATAACTAGAACGGCCTAGGGGAAAAGTACTCATACCGTTGTAATCGGGCGAGTTTCTACTTTCAGATGCAACAGAAATTTTGCGGATTGGTCAATCCGTTCGCGAGATATGGCAGTTTGGAGGTAAGAAACGCTTGAGAAACTCAAAATTTTCGCAGTTCTGATGCTCGAAACGAATAACAAGAACGGCCTAGGGAAAAAGTACGCATACCGTTGCAATCGGGCGAATTTCTACTTTCAGATGCAACAGAAATTTTGCGGATTGGTCAATCCGTTCGCGAGATATGGCAGTTTGGACGTAACAACGCTTGAGAAACTCAAAATTTTCGCAGTTCTGACGCTCGACAAGCATAACTAGAACGGCCTAGGGGAAAAGTACGCACACCGTTGTAATCGGGCGAGTTTCTACCTTCAGATGCAACAGAAATTTTGCGGATTGGTCAATCCGTTCGCGAGATATGGCAGTTTGGAAGAAAGAAACGCTTGAGAAACTCAAAATTTTCGCAGTTCTGATGCTCGAAACGAATAACTAGAACGGCCTAGGGGAAAAGTACGCACAGTGTTGTAATCGGGCGAGTTTCTACTTTCAGATGCTACAGAAATTTTGCGGATTGGTCAATCCGTTCGCGAGATATGGCAGTTTGGATGTAAGAAACGCTTGAGAAACTCAAAATTTTCGCGGTTCTGATGCTCGAAACGAATAACAAGAACGGCCTAGGGGAAAAGTACGCATACCGTTGCAATCGGCGAGTTTCTACTTTCAGATGCAACAGAAATTTTGCGGATTGGTCAATCCGTTCGCGAGATATGGCAGTTTGGAAGTAAGAAACGCTTGAGAAACTCAAAATTTTCGCAGTTCTGACGCTCGACAAGCATAACCAGGACGGCCTAGGGGAAAAGTACGCACACCGTTGTAATCGGGCGAGTTTCTACTTTCAGATGCAACAGAAATTTTGCGGATTGGTCAATCCGTTCGCGAGATATGGCAGTTTGGATGTAAGAAACGCTTGAGAAACTCAAAATTTTCGCGGTTCTGATGCTCGAAACGAATAACAAGAACGGCCTAGGGGAAAAGTACGCACACCGTTGTAATCGGGCGAGTTTCTACTTTCAGATGCAACAGAAATTTTGCGGATTGGTCAATCCGTTCGCGAGATATGGCAGTTTGGAGGTAAGCAACGCAAGAGAAACTCAAAATTTTCGCAGTTCTGTTGCTCGAAACGAATAACTAGAACGGGCTAGAGGAAAAGTACGCATACAGTTGTAATCGGGCGAGTTTCTACTTTCAGATGCAACAGAAATTTTGCGGATTGGTCAATCCGTTCGCGAGGTATGGCAGTTTGGAGGTAAGAAACGCTTGAGAAACTCAAAATTTTCGCAGTTCTGACGCTCGACAAGCATAACTAGAACGGCCTAGGGGAAAAGTACGCACACCGTTGTAATCGGGCGAGTTTCTACCTTCAGATGCAACAGAAATTTTGCGGATTGGTCAATCCGTTCGCGAGATATGGCAGTTTGGAAGTAAGAAACGCTTGAGAAACTCAAAATTTTCGCAGTTCTGATGCTCGAAACGAATAACTAGAACGGCCTAGGGGAAAAGTACTCATACCGTTGTAATCGGGCGAGTTTCTACTTTCAGATGCAACAGAAATTTTGCGGATTGGTCAATCCGTTCGCGAGATATGGCAGTTTGGAGGTAAGAAACGCTTGAGAAACTCAAAATTTTCGCAGTTCTGATGCTCGAAACGAATAACAAGAACGGCCTAGGGAAAAAGTACGCATACCGTTGCAATCGGGCGAATTTCTACTTTCAGATGCAACAGAAATTTTGCGGATTGGTCAATCCGTTCGCGAGATATGGCAGTTTGGACGTAACAACGCTTGAGAAACTCAAAATTTTCGCAGTTCTGACGCTCGACAAGCATAACTAGAACGGCCTAGGGGAAAAGTACGCACACCGTTGTAATCGGGCGAGTTTCTACCTTCAGATGCAACAGAAATTTTGCGGATTGGTCAATCCGTTCGCGAGATATGGCAGTTTGGAAGAAAGAAACGCTTGAGAAACTCAAAATTTTCGCAGTTCTGATGCTCGAAACGAATAACTAGAACGGCCTAGGGGAAAAGTACGCACAGTGTTGTAATCGGGCGAGTTTCTACTTTCAGATGCTACAGAAATTTTGCGGATTGGTCAATCCGTTCGCGAGATATGGCAGTTTGGATGTAAGAAACGCTTGAGAAACTCAAAATTTTCGCGGTTCTGATGCTCGAAACGAATAACAAGAACGGCCTAGGGGAAAAGTACGCATACCGTTGCAATCGGCGAGTTTCTACTTTCAGATGCAACAGAAATTTTGCGGATTGGTCAATCCGTTCGCGAGATATGGCAGTTTGGAAGTAAGAAACGCTTGAGAAACTCAAAATTTTCGCAGTTCTGACGCTCGACAAGCATAACCAGGACGGCCTAGGGGAAAAGTACGCACACCGTTGTAATCGGGCGAGTTTCTACTTTCAGATGCAACAGAAATTTTGCGGATTGGTCAATCCGTTCGCGAGATATGGCAGTTTGGATGTAAGAAACGCTTGAGAAACTCAAAATTTTCGCGGTTCTGATGCTCGAAACGAATAACAAGAACGGCCTAGGGGAAAAGTACGCACACCGTTGTAATCGGGCGAGTTTCTACTTTCAGATGCAACAGAAATTTTGCGGATTGGTCAATCCGTTCGCGAGATATGGCAGTTTGGAGGTAAGCAACGCAAGAGAAACTCAAAATTTCGCAGTTCTGTTGCTCGAAACGAATAACTAGAACGGGCCAGGGGAAAAGTACGCATACACTTGTAATCGGGCGAGTTTCTACTTTCAGATGCATCAGAAATTTTGCGGATTGGACAATCCGTTCGCGAGATGTGGCAGTTTGTACGTGATAAACGCTTGAGAAACTCAAAATTTTCGCAGTTCTGATGCTCGAAACGAATAACTAGAACGGCCTAGGGGAAAAGTACGCATACCGTTGTAATCGGGCGAGTTTCTACCTTCAGATGCAACAGAAATTTTGCGGATTGGTCAATCCGTTCGCGAGATATGGCAGTTTGGAAATAAGAAACGCTTGCGAAACTCAAAATTTTCGCAGTTCTGATGCTCGACAAGCATAACTAGAACGGCCTAGGGGAAAAGTACGCACACCGTTGTAATCGGGCGAGTTTCTACTTTCAGATGCAACAGAAATTTTGCGGATTGGTCAATCCGTTCGCGAGATATGGCAGTTTGGAGGTACGCAACGCTTGAGAAACTCAAAATTTTCGCAGTTCTGTTGCTCGAAACGAATAACTAGAACGGGCTAGGGGAAAAGTACGCATACAGTTGTAATCGGGCGAGTTTCTACTTTCAGATGCAACAGAAATTTTGCGGATTGGTCAATCCGTTCGCGAGATATGGCAGTTTGGAGGTAAGAAACGCTTGAGAAACTCAAAATTTTCGCAGTTCTGATGCTCGAAACGAATAACTAGAACGGCCTAGGGGAAAAGTACGCATAGTGTTGTAATCGGGCGAGTTTCTACTTTCAGATGCAACAGACATTTTGCGGATTGGTCAATCCGTTCGCGAGCTATGGCAGTTTGGAAGTAAGACTCGCTTGAGAAACTCAAAATTTTCGCAGTTCTGATGCTCGAAACGAATAACTAGGGCGGCCTAGGGGAAAAGTACGCATACCGTTGTAATCGGGCGAGTTTCTACTTTCAGATGCATCAGAAATTTTGCGGATTGGACAATCCGTTCGCGAGATGTGGCAGTTTGTACGTGAGAAACGCTTGAGAAACTCAAAATTTTCGCAGTTCTGATGCTCGAAACGAATAGCTAGAACGGCCTAGGGGAAAAGTACGCATACCGTTGGAATCGGGCGAATTTCTACTTTCAGATGCAATAGAAATTTTGAGGATTGGTCAATCCGTTCGCGAGATATGGCAGTATGGAGGTAAGAAACGCTTGAGAAACTCAAAATTTTCGCAGTTCTGATGCTCGAAACGAATAACTAGAACGGCCTAGGGGAAAAGTACGCATACCGTTGTAATCGGGCGAGTTTCGACCTGCAGATGCAACAGAAATTTTGCGGATTGGTCAATCCTTTCGCGAGATATGGCAGTTTTGAAGTAAGAAACGCTTGAGAAACTCAAAATTTTCGCAGTTCTGATGCTCGAAACGAATAACTAGAACGACCTAGGGGAAAAGTACGCATACCGTTGTAATCGGGCGAGTTTATACTTTCAGATGCAACAGAAATTTTGCGGATTGGTCAATCCGTTCGCGAGATATGGCAGTTTGGAGGTAAGAAACGCTTGAGAAACTCAAAATTTTCGCGGTTCTGATGCTCGAAACGAATAACAAGAACGGCCTAGGGGAAAAGTACCCACACCGTTGTAATCGGGCGAGTTTCTACTTTCAGATGCAATAGAAATTTTGCGGATTGGTCAATCTGTTCGCGAGATGTGGCAGTTTGTAGGTGAGAAACGCTTGAGAAACTCAAAATTTTCGCAGTTCTGATGCTCGAAACGAATAACTAGAACGGCCTAGGGGAAAAGTACGCATACCGTTGTAATCGGGCGAATTTCTACCTTCAGATGCAACAGAAATTTTGCGGATTGGTCAATCCGTTCGCGAGATATGGCAGTTTGGAGGTACGCAACGCTTGAGAAACTCAAAATTTTCGCAGTTCTGTTGCTCGAAACGAATAACTAGAACGGGCTAGAGGAAAAGTACGCATACAGTTGTAATCGGGCGAGTTTCTACTTTCAGATGCAACAGAAATTTTGCGGATTGGTCAATCCGTTCGCGAGGTATGGCAGTTTGGAGGTAAGAAACGCTTGAGAAACTCAAAATTTTCGCAGTTCTGACGCTCGACAGGCATAACTAGAACGGCCTAGGGGAAAAGTACGCACACCGTTGTAATCGGGCGAGTTTCTACCTTCAGAAGCAACAGATATTTTGCGGATTGGTCAATCCGTTCGCGAGATATGGCAGTTTGGAAGTAAGAAACGCTTGAGAAACTCAAAATTTTCGCAGTTCTGATGCTCGAAACGAATAACTAGAACGGCCTAGGGGAAAAGTACTCATACCGTTGTAATCGGGCGAGTTTCTACTTTCAGATGCAACAGAAATTTTACGGATTGGTCAATCCGTTCGCGAGATATGGCAGTTTGGAGGTAAGAAACGCTCGAGAAACTCAAAATTTTCGCAGTTCTGATGCTCGACAAGCATAACTAGAACGGCCTAGGGGAAAATTACGCATACCGTTGTAATCGGGCGAGTTTCTACTTTCAGATGCAACAGAAATTTTGCGGATTGGTCAATCCGTTCGCGAGATATGGCAGTTTGGAGGTAAGAAACGCTTGAGAAACTCAAAATTTTCGCAGTTCTGACGCTCGACAAGCATAACTAGGACGGCCTAGGGGAAAAGTACGCACACCGTTGTAATCGGGCGAGTTTCTACTTTCAGATGCAACAGAAATTTTGCGGATTGGTCAATCCGTTCGCGAGATATGGCAGTTTGGAGGTAAGACACGCTCGAGAAACTCAAAATTTTCGCAGTTCTGATGCTCGACAAGCATAACTAGAACGGCCGGGGGGAAAAGTACGCACACCGTTGTAATCGGGCGAGTTTCTACTTTCAAATGCAACAGAAATTTTGCGGATTGGTCAATCCGTTCGCGAGATATGGCAGTTTGGAGGTAAGCAACGCTTGAGAAACTCAAAATTTTCGCAGTTCTGATGCTCGAAACGAATAACTAGAACGGCCTAGGGGAAAACTACGCATACCGTTGTAATCGGGCGAGTTTCGACCTGCAGATGCAACAGAATTTTTGCGGATTGGTCAATCCGTTCGCGAGATATGGCAGTTTGGAGGTACGCAACGCTTGAGAAACTCAAAATTTTCGCAGTTCTGTTGCTCGAAACGAATAACTAGAACGGGCTAGGGGAAAAGTACGCATACAGTTGTAATCGGGCGAGTTTCTACTTTCAGATGCAACAGAAATTTTGCGGATTGGTCAATCCGTTCGCGAGATATGGCAGTTTGGAGGTACGCAACGCTTGAGAAACTCAAAATTTTCGCAGTTCTGACGCTCGACAAGCATAACTAGAACGGCCTAGGGGAAAAGTACGCACACCGTTGTAATCGGGCGAGTTTCTACCTTCAGATGCAACAGAAATTTTGCGGATTGGTCAATCCGTTCGCGAGATATGGCAGTTTGGAAGTAAGAAACGCTTGAGAAACTCAAAATTTTCGCAGTTCTGATGCTCGAAACGAATAACTAGAACGGCCTAGGGGAAAAGTACTCATACCGTTGTAATCGGGCGAGTTTCTACTTTCAGATGCAACAGAAATTTTACGGATTGGTCAATCCGTTCGCGAGATATGGCAGTTTGGAGGTAAGAAACGCTCGAGAAACTCAAAATTTTCGCAGTTCTGATGCTCGACAAGCATAACTAGAACGGCCTAGGGGAAAAGTACGCATAGTGTTGTAATCGGGCGAGTTTCTACTTTCAGATGCAACAGAAATTTTGCGGATAGGTCAATCCGTTCGCGAGATATGGCAGTTTGGAGGTAAGACACGCTCGAGAAACTCAAAATTTTCGCAGTTCTGATGCTCGACAAGCATAACTAGAACGGCCTAGGGGAAAAGTACGCACACCGTTGTAATCGGGCGAGTTTCTACTTTCAGATGCAACAGAAATTTTGCGGATTGGTCAATCCGTTCGCGAGATATGGCAGTTTGGAGGTAAGCAACGCTTGAGAAACTCAAAATTTTCGCAGTTCTGATGCTCGAAACGAATAACTAGAACGGCCTAGGGGAAAAGTACGCATACCGTTGTAATCGGGCGAGTTTCGACCTGCAGATGCAACAGAATTTTTGCGGATTGGTCAATCCGTTCGCGAGATATGGCAGTTTGGAGGTACGCAACGCTTGAGAAACTCAAAATTTTCGCAGTTCTGTTGCTCGAAACGAATAACTAGAACGGGCTAGGGGAAAAGTACGCATACAGTTGTAATCGGGCGAGTTTCTACTTTCAGATGCAACAGAAATTTTGCGGATTGGTCAATCCGTTCGCGAGATATGGCAGTTTGGAGGTACGCAACGCTTGAGAAACTCAAAATTTTCGCAGTTCTGACGCTCGACAAGCATAACTAGAACGGCCTAGGGGAAAAGTACGCACACCGTTGTAATCGGGCGAGTTTCTACCTTCAGATGCAACAGAAATTTTGCGGATTGGTCAATCCGTTCGCGAGATATGGCAGTTTGGAAGTAAGAAACGCTTGAGAAACTCAAAATTTTCGCAGTTCTGATGCTCGAAAAGAATAACTAGAACGGCCTAGGGGAAAAGTACTCATACCGTTGTAATCGGGCGAGTTTCGACCTGCAGATGCAACAGAATTTTTGCCGATTGGTCAATCCTTTCGCGAGATATGGCAGTTTGGAAGTAAGAAACGCTTGAGAAACTCAAAATTTTCGCAGTTCTGATGCTCGACAAGCATAACTAGAACGGCCTAGGGGAAAAGTACGCATACCGTTGTAATCGGGCGAGTTTCTACTTTCAGATGCAACAGATATTTTGCGGATTGGTCAATCCGTTCGCGAGATATGGCAGTTTGGAGGTAAGCAACGCAAGAGAAACTCAAAATTTCGCAGTTCTGTTGCTCGAAACGAATAACTAGAACGGGCCAGGGGAAAAGTACGCATACACTTGTAATCGGGCGAGTTTCTACTTTCAGATGCATCAGAAATTTTGCGGATTGGACAATCCGTTCGCGAGATGTGGCAGTTTGTACGTGATAAACGCTTGAGAAACTCAAAATTTTCGCAGTTCTGATGCTCGAAACGAATAACTAGAACGGCCTAGGGGAAAAGTACGCATACCGTTGTAATCGGGCGAATTTCTACCTTCAGATGCAACAGAAATTTTGCGGATTGGTCAATCCGTTCGCGAGATATGGCAGTTTGGAGGTACGCAACGCTTGAGAAACTCAAAATTTTCGCAGTTCTGTTGCTCGAAACGAATAACTAGAACGGGCTAGGGGAAAAGTACGCATACAGTTGTAATCGGGCGAGTTTCTACTTTCAGATGCAACAGAAATTTTGCGGATTGGTCAATCTGTTCGCGAGATGTGGCAGTTTGTAGGTGAGAAACGCTTGAGAAACTCAAAATGTTCTCAGTTCTGATGCTCGAAACGAATAACAAGAACGGCCTAGGGGAAAAGTACGCATACCGTTGTAATCGGGCGAGTTTCGACCTGCAGATGCAACAGAATTTTTGCGGATTGGTCAATCCTTTCGCGAGATATGGCAGTTTGGAAGTAAGAAACGCTTGAGAAACTCAAAATTTTCGCAGTTCTGATGCTCGAAACGAATAACTAGAACGACCTAGGGCAAAAGTACGCATACCGTTGTAATCGGGCGAGTTTATACTTTCAGATGCAACAGAAATTTTGCGGATTGGGCAATCCGTTCGCGAGATATGGCAGTTTGGAGGTAAGAAACGCTTGAGAAACTCAAAATTTTCGCAGTTCTGATGCTCGAAACGAATAACAAGAACGGCCTAGGGGAAAAGTACCCACACCGTTGTAATCGGGCGAGTTTCTACTTTCAGATGCAACAGAAATTTTGCGGATTGGTCAATCTGTTCGCGAGATGTGGCAGTTTGTAGGTGAGAAACGCTTGAGAAACTCAAAATTTTCGCAGTTCTGATGCTCGAAACGAATAACTAGAACGGCCTAAGGGAAAAGTACGCATACCGTTGTAATCGGGCGAATTTCTACCTTCAGATGCAACAGAAATTTTGCGGATTGGTCAATCCGTTCGCGAGATATGGCAGTTTGGAGGTACGCAACGCTTGAGAAACTCAAAATTTTCGCAGTTCTGTTGCTCGAAACGAATAACTAGAACGGGCTAGGGGAAAAGTACGCATACAGTTGTAATCGGGCGAGTTTCTACTTTCAGATGCAACAGAAATTTTGCGGATTGGTCAATCCGTTCGCGAGATATTGCAGTTTGGAGGTAAGAAACGCTTGAGAAACTCAAAATTTTCGCAGTTCTGACGCTCGACAAGCATAACTAGAACGGCCTAGGGGAAAAGTACCCACACCGTTGTAATCGGGCGAGTTTCTACCTTCAGATGCAACAGAAATTTTGCGGATTGGTCAATCCGTTCGCGAGATATGGCAGTTTGGAAGTAAGAAACGCTTGAGAAACTCAAAATTTTCGCAGTTCTGATGCTCGAAACGAATAACTAGAACGGCCTAGGGGAAAAGTACTCATACCGTTGTAATCGGGCGAGTTTCTACTTTCAGATGCAACAGAAATTTTACGGATTGGTCAATCCGTTCGCGAGATATGGCAGTTTGGAGGTAAGAAACGCTCGAGAAACTCAAAATTTTCGCAGTTCTGATGCTCGACAAGCATAACTAGAACGGCCTAGGGGAAAAGTACGCATACCGTTGTAATCGGGCGAGTTTCTACTTTCAGATGCAACAGAAATTTTGCGGATTGGTCAATCCGTTCGCGAGATATGGCAGTTTGGAGGTAAGCAACGCAAGAGAAACTCAAAATTTCGCAGTTCTGTTGCTCGAAACGAATAACTAGAACGGGCCAGGGGAAAAGTACGCATACACTTGTAATCGGGCGAGTTTCTACTTTCAGATGCATCAGAAATTTTGCGGATTGGACAATCCGTTCGCGAGATGTGGCAGCTTGTACGTGATAAACGCTTGAGAAACTCAAAATTTTCGCAGTTCTGATGCTCGACAAGCATAACTAGAACGGCCTAGGGGAAAAGTACGCACACCGTTGTAATCGGGCGAGTTTCTACTTTCAGATGCAACAGAAATTTTGCGGATTGGTCAATCCGTTCGCGAGATATGGCAGTTTGGAGGTACGCAACGCTTGAGAAACTCAAAATTTTCGCAGTTCTGTTGCTCGAAACGAATAACTAGAACGGGCTAGGGGAAAAGTACGCATACAGTTGTAATCGGGCGAGTTTCTACTTTCAGATGCAACAGAAATTTTGCGGATTGGTCAATCCGTTCGCGAGATATGGCAGTTTGGAGGTAAGAAACGCTTGAGAAACTCAAAATTTTCGCAGTTCTGATGCTCGAAACGAATAACTAGAACGGCCTAGGGGAAAAGTACGCATAGTGTTGTAATCGGGCGAGTTTCTACTTTCAGATGCAACAGAAATTTTGCGGATTGGTCAATCCGTTCGCGAGATATGGCAGTATGGAGGTAAGAAACGCTTGAGAAACTCAAAATTTTCGCAGTTCTGATGCTCGAAACGAATAACTAGAACGGCCTAGGGGAAAAGTACGCATACCGTTGTAATCGGGCGAGTTTCGACCTGCAGATGCAACAGAAATTTTGCGGATTGGTCAATCCTTTCGCGAGATATGGCAGTTTGGAAGTAAGAAACGCTTGAGAAACTCAAAATTTTCGCAGTTCTGATGCTCGAAACGAATAACTAGAACGACCTAGGGGAAAAGTACGCATACCGTTGTAATCGGGCGAGTTTATACTTTCAGATGCAACAGAAATTTTGCGGATTGGTCAATCCGTTCGCGAGATATGGCAGTTTGGAAGTAAGAAACGCTTGAGAAACTCAAAATTTTCGCGGTTCTGATGCTCGAAACGAATAACAAGAACGGCCTAGGGGAAAAGTACCCACACCGTTGTAATCGGGCGAGTTTCTACTTTCAGATGCAACAGAAATTTTGCGGATTGGTCAATCTGTTCGCGAGATGTGGCAGTTTGTAGGTGAGAAACGCTTGAGAAACTCAAAATTTTCGCAGTTCTGATGCTCGAAACGAATAACTAGAACGGCCTAGGGGAAAAGTACGCATACCGTTGTAATCGGGCGAATTTCTACCTTCAGATGCAACAGAAATTTTGCGGATTGGTCAATCCGTTCGCGAGATATGGCAGTTTGGAGGTACGCAACGCTTGAGAAACTCAAAATTTTCGCAGTTCTGTTGCTCGAAACGAATAACTAGAACGGGCTAGGGGAAAAGTACGCATACAGTTGTAATCGGGCGAGTTTCTACTTTCAGATGCAACAGAAATTTTGCGGATTGGTCAATCCGTTCGCGAGATATGGCAGTTTGGAGGTAAGAAACGCTTGAGAAACTCAAAATTTTCGCAGTTCTGATGCTCGAAACGAATAACTAGAACGGCCTAGGGGAAAAGTACGCATAGTGTTGTAATCGGGCGAGTTTCTACTTTCAGATGCAACAGAAATTTTGCGGATTGGTCAATCCGTTCGCGAGATATGGCAGTTTGGAGGTAAGACACGCTCGAGAAACTCAAAATTTTCGCAGTTCTGATGCTCGACAAGCATAACTAGAACGGCCTAGGGGAAAAGTACGCACACCGTTGTAATCGGGCGAGTTTCTACTTTCAGATGCAACAGAAATTTTGCGGATTGGTCAATCCGTTCGCGAGATATGGCAGTTTGGAGGTAAGCAACGCTTGAGAAACTCAAAATTTTCGCAGTTCTGATGCTCGCTAACGAATAACTAGAACGGCCTAGGGGAAAAGTACGCATACCGTTGTAATCGGGCGAGTTTCGACCTGCAGATGCAACAGAATTTTTGCGGATTGGTCAATCCTTTCGCGAGATATGGCAGTTTGGAAGTAAGAAACGCTTGAGAAACTCAAAATTTTCGCAGTTCTGATGCTCGAAACGAATAACTAGAACGACCTAGGGGAAAAGTACGCATACCGTTGTAATCGGGCGAGTTTATACTTTCAGATGCAACAGAAATTTTGCGGATTGGTCAATCCGTTCGCGAGATATGGCAGTTTGGATGTAAGAAACGCTTGAGAAACTCAAAATTTTCGCAGTTCTGTTGCTCGAAACGAATAACTAGAACGGGCTAGGGGAAAAGTACGCATACAGTTGTAATCGGGCGAGTTTCTACTTTCAGATGCAACAGAAATTTTGCGGATTGGTCAATCCGTTCGCGAGATATGGCAGTTTGGAGGTAAGAAACGCTTGAGAAACTCAAAATTTTCGCAGTTCTGACCCTCGACAAGCATAACTAGAACGGCCTAGGGGAAAAGTACGCACACCGTTGTAATGGGGCGAGTTTCTACCTTCAGATGCAACAGAAATTTTGCGGATTGGTCAATCCGTTCGCGAGATATGGCAGTTTGGAAGTAAGAAACGCTTGAGAAACTCAAAATTTTCGCAGTTCTGATGCTCGAAACGAATAACAAGAACGGCCTAGGGGAAAAGTACTCATACCGTTGTAATCGGGCGAGTTTCTACTTTCAGATGCAACAGAAATTTTACGGATTGGTCAATCCGTTCGCGAGATATGGCAGTTTGGAGGTAAGAAACGCTCGAGAAACTCAAAATTTTCGCAGTTCTGATGCTCGACAAGCATAACTAGAACGGCCTAGGGGAAAATTACGCATACCGTTGTAATCGGGCGAGTTTCTACTTTCAGATGCAACAGAAATTTCGCGGATTGGTCAATCCGTTCGCGAGATATGGCAGTTTGGAGGTAAGAAACGCTTGAGAAACTCAAAATTTTCGCAGTTCTGATGCTCGAAACGAATAACAAGAACGGCCTAGGGGAAAAGTACCCACACCGTTGTAATCGGGCGAGTTTCTACTTTCAGATGCAACAGAAATTTTGCGGATTGGTCAATCTGTTCGCGAGATGTGGCAGTTTGTAGGTGAGAAACGCTTGAGAAACTCAAAATTTTCGCAGTTCTGATGCTCGAAACGAATAACTAGAACGGCCTAGGGGAAAAGTACGCATACCGTTGTAATCGGGCGAATTTCTACCTTCAGATGCAACAGAAATTTTGCGGATTGGTCAATCCGTTCGCGAGATATGGCAGTTTGGAGGTACGCAACGCTTGAGAAACTCAAAATTTTCGCAGTTCTGTTGCTCGAAACGAATAACTAGAACGGGCTAGGGGAAAAGTACGCATACAGTTGTAATCGGGCGAGTTTCTACTTTCAGATGCAACAGAAATTTTGCGGATTGGTCAATCCGTTCGCGAGATATGGCAGTTTGGAGGTAAGAAACGCTTGAGAAACTCAAAATTTTCGCAGTTCTGACGCTCGACAAGCATAACTAGAACGGCCTAGGGGAAAAGTACCCACACCGTTGTAATCGGGCGAGTTTCTACCTTCAGATGCAACAGAAATTTTGCGGATTGGTCAATCCGTTCGCGAGATATGGCAGTTTGGAAGTAAGAAACGCTTGAGAAACTCAAAATTTTCGCAGTTCTGATGCTCGAAACGAATAACTAGAACGGCCTAGGGGAAAAGTACTCATACCGTTGCAATCGGGCGAGTTTCTACTTTCAGATGCAACAGAAATTTTACGGATTGGTCAATCCGTTCGCGAGATATGGCAGTTTGGACGTAAGAAACGCTCGAGAAACTCAAAATTTTCGCAGTTCTGATGCTCGACAAGCATAACTAGAACGGCCTAGGGGAAAAGTACGCATACCGTTGTAATCGGGCGAGTTTCTACTTTCAGATGCAACAGAAATTTTGCGGATTGGTCAATCCGTTCGCGAGATATGGCAGTTTGGAGGTAAGCAACGCAAGAGAAACTCAAAATTTCGCAGTTCTGTTGCTCGAAACGAATAACTAGAACGGGCCAGGGGAAAAGTACGCATACACTTGTAATCGGGCGAGTTTCTACTTTCAGATGCATCAGAAATTTTGCGGATTGGACAATCCGTTCGCGAGATGTGGCAGTTTGTACGTGATAAACGCTTGAGAAACTCAAAATTTTCGCAGTTCTGATGCTCGACAAGCATAACTAGAACGGCCTAGGGGAAAAGTACGCACACCGTTGTAATCGGGCGAGTTTCTACTTTCAGATGCAACAGAAATTTTGCGGATTGGTCAATCCGTTCGCGAGATATGGCAGTTTGGAGGTACGCAACGCTTGAGAAACTCAAAATTTTCGCAGTTCTGTTGCTCGAAACGAATAACTAGAACGGGCTAGGGGAAAAGTACGCATACAGTTGTAATCGGGCGAGTTTCTACTTTCAGATGCAACAGAAATTTTGCGGATTGGTCAATCCGTTCGCGAGATATGGCAGTTTGGAGGTAAGAAACGCTTGAGAAACTCAAAATTTTCGCAGTTCTGATGCTCGAAACGAATAACTAGAACGGCCTAGGGGAAAAGTACGCATAGTGTTGTAATCGGGCGAGTTTCTACTTTCAGATGCAACAGAAATTTTGCGGATTGGTCAATCCGTTCGCGAGATATGGCAGTTTGGAAGTAAGACTCGCTTGAGAAACTCAAAATTTTCGCAGTTCTGATGCTCGAAACGAATAACTAGGGCGGCCTAGGGGGAAAGTACGCATACCGTTGTAATCGGGCGAGTTTCTACTTTCAGATGCATCAGAAATTTTGCGGATTGGACAATCCGTTCGCGAGATGTGACAGTTTGTACGTGAGAAACGCTTGAGAAACTCAAAATTTTCGCAGTTCTGATGCTCGAAACGAATAACTAGAACGGCCTAGGGGAAAAGTACGCATACCGTTGGAATCGGGCGAATTTCTACTTTCAGATGCAATAGAAATTTTGAGGATTGGTCAATCCGTTCGCGAGATATGGCAGTATGGAGGTAAGAAACGCTTGAGAAACTCAAAATTTTCGCAGTTCTGATGCTCGAAACGAATAACTAGAACGGCCTAGGGGAAAAGTACGCATACCGTTGTAATCGGGCGAGTTTCGACCTGCAGATGCAACAGAAATTTTGCGGATTGGTCAATCCTTTCGCGAGATATGGCAGTTTGGAAGTAAGAAACGCTTGAGAAACTCAAAATTTTCGCAGTTCTGATGCTCGAAACGAATAACTAGAACGACCTAGGGGAAAAGTACGCATACCGTTGTAATCGGGCGAGTTTATACTTTCAGATGCAACAGAAATTTTGCGGATTGGTCAATCCGTTCGCGAGATATGGCAGTTTGGAGGTAAGAAACGCTTGAGAAACTCAAAATTTTCGCGGTTCTGATGCTCGAAACGAATAACAAGAACGGCCTAGGGGAAAAGTACCCACACCGTTGTAATCGGGCGAGTTTCTACTTTCAGATGCAACAGAAATTTTGCGGATTGGTCAATCTGTTCGCGAGATGTGGCAGTTTGTAGGTGAGAAACGCTTGAGAAACTCAAAATTTTCGCAGTTCTGATGCTCGAAACGAATAACTAGAACGGCCTAGGGGAAAAGTACGCATACCGTTGTAATCGGGCGAATTTCTACCTTCAGATGCAACAGAAATTTTGCGGATTGGTCAATCCGTTCGCGAGATATGGCAGTTTGGAGGTACGCAACGCTTGAGAAACTCAAAATTTTCGCAGTTCTGTTGCTCGAAACGAATAACTAGAACGGGCTAGGGGAAAAGTACGCATACAGTTGTAATCGGGCGAGTTTCTACTTTCAGATGCAACAGAAATTTTGCGGATTGGTCAATCCGTTCGCGAGATATGGCAGTTTGGAGGTAAGAAACGCTTGAGAAACTCAAAATTTTCGCAGTTCTGACCCTCGACAAGCATAACTAGAACGGCCTAGGGGAAAAGTACGCACACCGTTGTAATGGGGCGAGTTTCTACCTTCAGATGCAACAGAAATTTTGCGGATTGGTCAATCCGTTCGCGAGATATGGCAGTTTGGAAGTAAGAAACGCTTGAGAAACTCAAAATTTTCGCAGTTCTGATGCTCGAAACCAATAACTAGAACGGCCTAGGGGAAAAGTACTCATACCGTTGTAATCGGGCGAGTTTCTACTTTCAGATGCAACAGAAATTTTACGGATTGGTCAATCCGTTCGCGAGATATGGCAGTTTGGAGGTAAGAAACGCTCGAGAAACTCAAAATTTTCGCAGTTCTGATGCTCGACAAGCATAACTAGAACGGCCTAGGGGAAAATTACGCATACCGTTGTAATCGGGCGAGTTTCTACTTTCAGATGCAACAGAAATTTTGCGGATTGGTCAATCCGTTCGCGAGATATGGCAGTTTGGAGGTAAGAAACGCTTGAGAAACTCAAAATTTTCGCAGTTCTGATGCTCGAAACGAATAACTAGAACGGCCTAGGGGAAAAGTACGCATAGTGTTGTAATCGGGCGAGTTTCTACTTTCAGATGCAACAGAAATTTTGCGGATTGGTCAATCCGTTCGCGAGATATGGCAGTTTGGAGGTAAGACACGCTCGAGAAACTCAAAATTTTCGCAGTTCTGATGCTCGACAAGCATAACTAGAACGGCCTAGGGGAAAAGTACGCACACCGTTGTAATCGGGCGAGTTTCTACTTTCAGATGCAACAGAAATTTTGCGGATTGGTCAATCCGTTCGCGAGATATGGCAGTTTGGAGGTAAGCAACGCTTGAGAAACTCAAAATTTTCGCAGTTCTGATGCTCGCTAACGAATAACTAGAACGGCCTAGGGGAAAAGTACGCATACCGTTGTAATCGGGCGAGTTTCGACCTGCAGATGCAACAGAATTTTTGCGGATTGGTCAATCCTTTCGCGAGATATGGCAGTTTGGAAGTAAGAAACGCTTGAGAAACTCAAAATTTTCGCAGTTCTGATGCTCGAAACGAATAACTAGAACGACCTAGGGGAAAAGTACGCATTCCGTTGTAATCGGGCGAGTTTATACTTTCAGATGCAACAGAAATTTTGCGGATTGGTCAATCCGTTCGCGAGATATGGCAGTTTGGATGTAAGAAACGCTTGAGAAACTCAAAATTTTCGCAGTTCTGATGCTCGAAACGAATAACTAGAACGGCCTAGGGGAAAAGTACTCATACCGTTGTAATCGGGCGAGTTTCTACATTCAGATGCAACAGAAATTTTGCGGATTGGACAATCCGTTCGCGAGATATGGCAGTTTGGAGGTAAGCAACGCTTGAGAAACTCAAAATTTTCGCAGTTCTGTTGCTCGAAACGAATAACTAGAACGGGCTAGGGGAAAAGTACGCATACAGTTGTAATCGGGCGAGTTTCTACTTTCAGATGCAACAGAAATTTTGCGGATTGGTCAATCCGTTCGCGAGATATGGCAGTTTGGAGGTACGCAACGCTCGAGAAACTCAAAATTTTCGCAGTTCTGATGCTCGACAAGCATAACTAGAACGGCCTAGGGGAAAAGTACGCATACCGTTGTAATCGGGCGAGTTTCTACTTTCAGATGCAACAGAAATTTTGCGGATTGGTCAATCCGTTCGCGAGATATGGCAGTTTGGAGGTAAGAAACGCTTGAGAAACTCAAAATTTTCGCAGTTCTGATGCTCGAAACGAATAACAAGAACGGCCTAGGGGAAAAGTACCCACACCGTTGTAATCGGGCGAGTTTCTACTTTCAGATGCAACAGAAATTTTGCGGATTGGTCAATCTGTTCGCGAGATGTGGCAGTTTGTAGGTGAGAAACGCTTGAGAAACTCAAAATTTTCGCAGTTCTGATGCTCGAAACGAATAACTAGAACGGCCTAGGGGAAAAGTACGCATACCGTTGTAATCGGGCGAATTTCTACCTTCAGATGCAACAGAAATTTTGCGGATTGGTCAATCCGTTCGCGAGATATGGCAGTTTGGAGGTACGCAACGCTTGAGAAACTCAAAATTTTCGCAGTTCTGTTGCTCGAAACGAATAACTAGAACGGGCTAGGGGAAAAGTACGCATACAGTTGTAATCGGGCGAGTTTCTACTTTCAGATGCAACAGAAATTTTGCGGATTGGTCAATCCGTTCGCGAGATATGGCAGTTTGGAGGTAAGAAACGCTTGAGAAACTCAAAATTTTCGCAGTTCTGACCCTCGACAAGCATAACTAGAACGGCCTAGGGGAAAAGTACGCACACCGTTGTAATGGGGCGAGTTTCTACCTTCAGATGCAACAGAAATTTTGCGGATTGGTCAATCCGTTCGCGAGATATGGCAGTTTGGAAGTAAGAAACGCTTGAGAAACTCAAAATTTTCGCAGTTCTGATGCTCGAAACGAATAACAAGAACGGCCTAGGGGAAAAGTACTCATACCGTTGTAATCGGGCGAGTTTCTACTTTCAGATGCAACAGAAATTTTACGGATTGGTCAATCCGTTCGCGAGATATGGCAGTTTGGAGGTAAGAAACGCTCGAGAAACTCAAAATTTTCGCAGTTCTGATGCTCGACAAGCATAACTAGAACGGCCTAGGGGAAAATTACGCATACCGTTGTAATCGGGCGAGTTTCTACTTTCAGATGCAACAGAAATTTTGCGGATTGGTCAATCCGTTCGCGAGATATGGCAGTTTGGAGGTAAGAAACGCTTGAGAAACTCAAAATTTTCGCAGTTCTGATGCTCGAAACGAATAACAAGAACGGCCTAGGGGAAAAGTACCCACACCGTTGTAATCGGGCGAGTTTCTACTTTCAGATGCAACAGAAATTTTGCGGATTGGTCAATCTGTTCGCGAGATGTGGCAGTTTGTAGGTGAGAAACGCTTGAGAAACTCAAAATTTTCGCAGTTCTGATGCTCGAAACGAATAACTAGAACGGCCTAGGGGAAAAGTACGCATACCGTTGTAATCGGGCGAATTTCTACCTTCAGATGCAACAGAAATTTTGCGGATTGGTCAATCCGTTCGCGAGATATGGCAGTTTGGAGGTACGCAACGCTTGAGAAACTCAAAATTTTCGCAGTTCTGTTGCTCGAAACGAATAACTAGAACGGGCTAGGGGAAAAGTACGCATACAGTTGTAATCGGGCGAGTTTCTACTTTCAGATGCAACAGAAATTTTGCGGATTGGTCAATCCGTTCGCGAGATATGGCAGTTTGGAGGTAAGAAACGCTTGAGAAACTCAAAATTTTCGCAGTTCTGACCCTCGACAAGCATAACTAGAACGGCCTAGGGGAAAAGTACGCACACCGTTGTAATGGGGCGAGTTTCTACCTTCAGATGCAACAGAAATTTTGCGGATTGGTCAATCCGTTCGCGAGATATGGCAGTTTGGAAGTAAGAAACGCTTGAGAAACTCAAAATTTTCGCAGTTCTGATGCTCGAAACGAATAACAAGAACGGCCTAGGGGAAAAGTACTCATACCGTTGTAATCGGGCGAGTTTCTACTTTCAGATGCAACAGAAATTTTACGGATTGGTCAATCCGTTCGCGAGATATGGCAGTTTGGAGGTAAGAAACGCTCGAGAAACTCAAAATTTTCGCAGTTCTGATGCTCGACAAGCATAACTAGAACGGCCTAGGGGAAAATTACGCATACCGTTGTAATCGGGCGAGTTTCTACTTTCAGATGCAACAGAAATTTTGCGGATTGGTCAATCCGTTCGCGAGATATGGCAGTTTGGAGGTAAGAAACGCTTGAGAAACTCAAAATTTTCGCAGTTCTGATGCTCGAAACGAATAACTAGAACGGCCTAGGGGAAAAGTACGCATAGTGTTGTAATCGGGCGAGTTTCTACTTTCAGATGCAACAGAAATTTTGCGGATTGGTCAATCCGTTCGCGAGATATGGCAGTTTGGAGGTAAGACACGCTCGAGAAACTCAAAATTTTCGCAGTTCTGATGCTCGACAAGCATAACTAGAACGGCCTAGGGGAAAAGTACGCACACCGTTGTAATCGGGCGAGTTTCTACTTTCAGATGCAACAGAAATTTTGCGGATTGGTCAATCCGTTCGCGAGATATGGCAGTTTGGAGGTAAGCAACGCTTGAGAAACTCAAAATTTTCGCAGTTCTGATGCTCGAAACGAATAACTAGAACGGCCTAGGGGAAAAGTACGCATACCGTTGTAATCGGGCGAGTTTCGACCTGCAGATGCAACAGAATTTTTGCGGATTGGTCAATCCTTTCGCGAGATATGGCAGTTTGGAAGTAAGAAACGCTTGAGAAACTCAAAATTTTCGCAGTTCTGATGCTCGAAACGAATAACTAGAACGACCTAGGGGAAAAGTACGCATACCGTTGTAATCGGGCGAGTTTATACTTTCAGATGCAACAGAAATTTTGCGGATTGGTCAATCCGTTCGCGAGATATGGCAGTTTGGAGGTAAGAAACGCTTGAGAAACTCAAAATTTTCGCGGTTCTGATGCTCGAAACGAATAACAAGAACGGCCTAGGGGAAAAGTACCCACACCGTTGTAATCGGGCGAGTTTCTACTTTCAGATGCAACAGAAATTTTGCGGATTGGTCAATCTGTTCGCGAGATGTGGCAGTTTGTAGGTGAGAAACGCTTGAGAAACTCAAAATTTTCGCAGTTCTGATGCTCGAAACGAATAACTAGAACGGCCTAGGGGAAAAGTACGCATACCGTTGTAATCGGGCGAATTTCTACCTTCAGATGCAGCAGAAATTTTGCGGATTGGTCAATCCGTTCGCGAGATATGGCAGTTTGGAGGTACGCAACGCTTGAGAAACTCAAAATTTTCGCAGTTCTGTTGCTCGAAACGAATAACTAGAACGGGCTAGGGGAAAAGTACGCATACAGTTGTAATCGGGCGAGTTTCTACTTTCAGATGCAACAGAAATTTTGCGGATTGGTCAATCCGTTCGCGAGATATGGCAGTTTGGAGGTAAGAAACGCTTGAGAAACTCAAAATTTTCGCAGTTCTGACGCTCGACAAGCATAACTAGAACGGCCTAGGGGAAAAGTACGCACACCGTTGTAATCGGGCGAGTTTCTACCTTCAGATGCAACAGAAATTTTGCGGATTGGTCAATCCGTTCGCGAGATATGGCAGTTTGGAAGTAAGAAACGCTTGAGAAACTCAAAATTTTCGCAGTTCTGATGCTCGAAACGAATAACTAGAACGGCCTAGGGGAAAAGTACTCATACCGTTGTAATCGGGCGAGTTTCTACTTTCAGATGCAACAGAAATTTTACGGATTGGTCAATCCGTTCGCGAGATATGGCAGTTTGGAGGTAAGAAACGCTCGAGAAAATCAAAATTTTCGCAGTTCTGATGCTCGACAAGCATAACTAGAACGGCCTAGGGGAAAAGTACACATACCGTTGTAATCGGGCGAGTTTCTACTTTCAGATGCAACAGAAATTTTGCGGATTGGTCAATCCGTTCGCGAGATATGGCAGTTTGGAGGTAAGCAACGCTTGAGAAACTCAAAATTTTCGCAGTTCTGTTGCTCGAAACGAATAACTAGAACGGCCTAGGGGAAAAGTACGCATAGTGTTGTAATCGGGCGAGTTTCTACTTTCAGATGCAACAGAAATTTTGCGGATTGGTCAATCCGTTAGCGAGATATGGCAGTTTGGAGGTAAGACACGCTCGAGAAACTCAAAATTTTCGCAGTTCTGATGCTCGACAAGCATAACTAGAACGGCCTAGGGGAAAAGTACGCACACCGTTGTAATCGGGCGAGTTTCTACTTTCAGATGCAACAGAAATTTTGCGGATTGGTCAATCCGATCGCGAGATATGGCAGTTTGGAGGTAAGCAACGCTTGAGAAACTCAAAATTTTCGCAGTTCTGTTGCTCGAAACGAATAACTAGAACGGGATAGGGGAAAAGTACGCATACAGTTGTAATCGGGCGAGTTTCTACTTTCAGACGCAACAGAAATTTTGCGGATTGGTCAATCCGTTCGCGAGATATGGCAGTTTGGAGGTAAGAAACGCTCGAGAAACTCAAAATTTTCGCAGTTCTGATGCTCGACAAGCATAACTAGAACGGCCTAGGGGAAAAGTACGCATACCGTAGTAATCGGGCGAGTTTTTACTTTCAGATGCAACAGAAATTTTGCGGATTGGTCAATCCGTTCGCGAGATATGGCAGTTTGGAGGTAAGAAACGCTTGAGAAACTCAAAGTTTTCGCAGTTCTGATGCTCGAAACGAATAACTAGAACGGCCTAGGGGAAAAGTACGCATAGTGTTGTAATCGGGCGAGTTTCTACTTTCAGATGCAACAGAAATTTTGCGGATTGGTCAATCCGTTCGCGAGATATGGCAGTTTGGAGGTAAGAAACGCTCGAGAAACTCAAAATTTTCGCAGTTCTGATGCTCGACAAGCATAACTAGAGCGGCCCAGGGGAAAAGTACGCACACCGTTGTAATCGGGCGAGTTTCTACTTTCAGATGCAACAGAAATTTTGCGGATTGGTCAATCCGTTCGCGAGATATGGCAGTTTGGATGTAAGAAACGCTTGAGGAACTCAAAATTTTCGCAGTTCTGATGCTCGAAACGAATAACTAGAACGGCCTAGGGGAAAAGTACGCATACCGATGTAATCGGGCGAGTTTCTACTTTCAGATGCAACAGAAATTTTGCGGATTGGTCAATCCGTTCACGAGATATGGCAGTTTGGATGTAAGAAACGCTTGAGAAACTCAAAATTTTCGCGGTTCTGATGCTCGAAACGAATAACAAGAACGGCCTAGGGGAAAAGTACGCATACCGTTGCAATCGGGCGAGTTTCTACTTTCAGATGCAACAGAAATTTTGCGGATTGGTCAATCCGTTCGCGAGATATGGCAGTTTGGAGGTAAGAAACGCTTGAGAAACTCAAAATTTTCGCAGTTCTGACGCTCGACAAGCAAAACTAGAACGGCCTAGGGGAAAAGTACGTATAGTGTTGTAATCGGGCGAGTTTCTACTTTCAGATGCAACAGAAATTTTGCGGATTGGTCAATCCGTTCGCGAGATATGGCAGTTTGGAGGTAAGAAACGCTCGAGAAACTCAAAATTTTCGCAGTTCTGATGCTCGACAAGCATAACTAGAACGGCCTAGGGGAAAAGTACGCACACCGTTGTAATCGGGCGAGTTTCTACTTTCAGATGCGACAGAAATTTTGCGGATTGGTCAATCCGTTTGCGAGATAGGGCAGTTTGGAGGTAAGCAACGCTTGAGAAACTCAAAATCTTCGCAGTTCTGTTGCTCGAAACGAATAACTAGAACGGGCTAGGGGAAAAGTACGCATACCGTTGTAATCGGGCGAGTTTCTACTTTCAGATGCAACAGAAATTTTGCGGATTGGTCAATCCGTTCGCGAGATATGGCAGTTTGGATGTAAGAAACGCTTGAGAAACTCAAAATTTTCACAGTTCTGATGATCGAAACGAATAACTAGAACGGCCTAGGGGAAAAGTACGCATACCGTTGTAATCGGGCGAGTTTCTACTTTCAGATGCAACAGAAATTTTGCGGATTGGTCAATCCGTTCACGAGATATGGCAGTTTGGATGTAAGAAACGCTTGAGAAACTCAAAATTTTCGCGGTTCTGATGCTCGAAACGAATAACAAGAACGGCCTAGGGGAAAAGTACGCATACCGTTGCAATCGGGCGAGTTTCTACTTTCAGATGCAACAGAAATTTTGCGGATTGGTCAATCCGTTCGCGAGATATGGCAGTTTGGAGGTAAGAAACGCTTGAGAAACTCAAAATTTTCGCAGTTCTGACGCTCGACAAGCATAACTAGAACGGCCTAGGGGAAAAGTACGCATACCGTTGTAATCGGGCGAGTTTCTACCTTCAGATGCAACAGAAATTTTGCGGATTGGTCAATCCGTTCGCGAGATATGGCAGTTTGGAAGTAAGAAACGCTTGAGAAACTCAAAATTTTCGCGGTTCTGATGCTCGAAACGAATAACAAGAACGGCCTAGGGGAAAAGTACGCATACCGTTGCAATCGGGCGAGTTTCTACTTTCAGATGCAACAGAAATTTTGCGGATTGGTCAATCCGTTCGCGAGATATGGCAGTTTGGAGGTAAGAAACGCTTGAGAAACTCAAAATTTTCGCAGTTCTGACGCTCGACAAGCATAACTAGAACGGCCTAGGGGAAAAGTACGCACACCGTTGTAATCGGGCGAGTTTCTACTTTCAGATGCAACAGAAATTTTGCGGATTGGTCAATCCGTTCGCGAGATATGGCAGTTTGGAGGTAAGAAACGCTCGAGAAACTCAAAATTTTCGCAGTTCTGATGCTCGAAACGAATAACTAGAACGGCCTAGGGGAAAAGTACGCATAGTGTTGTAATCGGGCGAGTTTCTACTTTCAGATGCAACAGAAATTTTGCGGATTGGTCAATCCGTTCGCGAGATATGGCAGTTTGGAGGTAAGAAACGCTCGAGAAACTCAAAATTTTCGCAGTTCTGATTCTCGACAAGCATAACTAAAGCGGCCCAGGGGAAAAGTACGCACACCGTTGTAATCGGGCGAGTTTCTACTTTCAGATGCAACAGAAATTTTGCGGATTGGTCAATCCGTTCGCGAGATATGGCAGTTTGGAGGTAAGAAACGCTTGAGAAACTCAAAATTTTCGCAGTTCTGACGCTCGACAAGCATAACTAGACCGGCCTAGGGGAAAAGTACGCACACCGTTGTAATCGGGCGAGTTTCTACTTTCAGATGCAACAGAAATTTTGCGGATTGGTCAATCCGTTCGCGAGATATTGCAGTTTGGAGGTAAGAAACGCTTGAGAAACTCAAAATTTTCACAGTTCTGATGCTCGAAACGAATAACTAGAACGGCCTAGAGGAAAATTACGCATACCGTTGTAATCGGGCGAGTTTCTACTTTCAGATGCAACAGAAATTTTGCGGATTGGTCAATCCGTTCGCGAGATATGGCAGTTTGGAGGTAAGAAACGCTTGAGAAACTCAAAATTTTCGCAGTTCTGATGCTCGAAACGAATAACTAGAACGGCCTAGAGGAAAATTACGCATACCGTTGTAATCGGGCGAGTTTCTACTTTCAGATGCAACAGAAATTTTGCGGATTGGTCAATCCGTTCGCGAGATATGGCAGTTTGGAGGTAAGAAACGCTTGAGAAACTCAAAATTTTCGCAGTTCTGATGCTCGAAACGAATAACAAGAACGGCCTAGGGGAAAAGTACGCATACCGATGCAATCGGGCGAGTTTCTACTTTCAGATGCAACAGAAATTTTGCGGATTGGTCAATCAGTTAGCGAGATATGGCAGTTTGGAGATAAGAAACGCTTGAGAAACTCAAAATTTTCGCAGTTCTGACGCTCGACAAGCATAACTAGAACGGCCTAGGGGAAAAGTACGCACACCGTTGTAATCGGGCGAGTTTCTACCTTCAGATACAACAGAAATTTTGCGGATTGGTCAATCCGTTCGCGAGATATGGCAGTTTGGAAGTAAGAAACGCTTGAGAAACTCAAAATTTTCGCAGTTCTGATGCTCGAAACGAATAACTAGAACGGCCTAGGGGAAAAGTACTCATACCGTTGTAATCGGGCGAGTTTCTACTTTCAGATGCAACAGAAATTTTACGGATTGGTCAATCCGTTCGCGATATATGGCAGTTTGGAGGTAAGAAACGCTCGAGAAACTCAAAATTTTCGCAGTTCTGATGCTCGACAAGCATAACTAGAACGGCCTAGGGGAAAAGTACGCATACCGTTGTAATCGGGCGAGTTTCTACTTTCAGATGCAACAGAAATTTTGCGGATTGGTCAATCCGTTCGCGAGATATGGCATTTGGAGGTAAGAAACGCTTGAGAAACTCAAAATTTTTGCAGTTCTGATGCTCGAAACGAATAACTAGAACGGCCTAGGGGAAAAGGACGCATTGTGTTGTAATCGGGCGAGTTTCTACTTTCAGATGCAACAGAAATTTTGCGGATTGGTCAATCCGTTCGCGAGATATGGCAGTTTGGAGGTAAGAAACGCTTGAAAAACTAAAAATTGTCGCAGTTCTGTTGCTCGAAACGAATAACTAGAACGGGCTAGGGGAAAAGTACGCATACAGTTGTAATCGGGCGAGTTTCTACTTTCAGATGCAACAGAAATTTTGCGGATTGGTCAATCCGTTCGCGAGATATGGCAGTTTGGAGGTAAGAAACGCTCGAGAAACTCAAAATTTTCGCAGTTCTGATGCTCGACAAGCATAACTAGAACGGTCTAGGGGAAAAGTACGCACACCGTTGTGATCGGGCGAGTTTCTACTTTCAGATGCAACAGAAATTTTGCGGATTGGTCAATCCGTTCGCGAGATACGGCAGTATGGACGTAACAACGCTCGAGAAACTCAAAATTTTCGCAGTTCTGTTGCTCGAAACGAATAACTAGAACGGGCTAGGGGAAAAGTACGCATACAGTTGTAATCGGGCGAGTTTCTACTTTCAGATGCAACAGAAATTTTGCGGATTGGTCAATCCGTTCGCGAGATATGGCAGTTTGGAGGTAAGAAACGCTTGAGAAACTAAAAATTTTCACAGTTCTGATGCTCGAAACGAATAACTAGAACGGCCCAGGGGAAAAGTACGCATACCGTTGTAATCGGACGTGTTTCTACTTTCAGATGCAACAGAAATTTTGCGGATTGGTCTATCCGTTCGCGAGATATGGCAGTTTGGAGGTAAGAAACGGTTGAGAAACTCAAAATTTGCACAGTGCTGATGCTCGAAACGAATAACTAGAATGGCCCAGGGGAAAAGTACTCATACCGTTGTAATCGGGCGAGTATCTACTTTCAGATGCAACAGAAATTTTGCGGATTGGTCAATCCGTTCGCGAGATGTGGCAGTTTGTAGGTGAGAAACGCTCGAGAAACTCAAAATTTTCGCAGTTCTGATGCTCGACAAGCATAACAAGAACGGCCTAGGGGAAAAGTACGCATACCGTTGTAATCGGGCGAGTTTCTACCTTCAGATGCAACAGAAATTTTGCGGATTGGTCAATCCGTTCGCGAGATATGGCAGTTTGGAAGTAAGAAACGCTTGAGAAACTCAAAATTTTCGCAGTTCTGATTCTCGAAACGAATAACTAGAACGGCCTAGGTGAAAAGTACGCATACAGTTGTAATCGGGCGAGTTTCTACTTTCAGATGCAACAGAAATTTTGCGGATTGGTCAATCCGTTCGCGAGATATGGCAGTTTGGAGGTAAGCAACGCTTGAGAAACTCAAAATTTTCGCAGTTCTGTTGCTCGAAACGAATAACTAGAACGGGCTAGGGGAAAAGTACGCATACAGTTGTAATCGGGCGAGTTTCTACTTTCAGATGCAACAGAAATTTTGCGGATTGGTCAATCCGTTCGCGAGATATGGCAGTTTGGAGGTAAGAAACGCTCGAGAAACTCAAAATTTTCGCAGTTCTGATGCTCGACAAGCATAACTAGAACGGTCTAGGGGAAAAGTACGCACACCGTTGTGATCGGGCGAGTTTCTACTTTCAGATGCAACAGAAATTTTGCGGATTGGTCAATCCGTTCGCGAGATACGGCAGTATGGACGTAACAACGCTCGAGAAACTCAAAATTTTCGCAGTTCTGTTGCTCGAAACGAATAACTAGAACGGGCTAGGGGAAAAGTACGCATACAGTTGTAATCGGGCGAGTTTCCACTTTCAGATGCAACAGAAATTTTGCGGATTGGTCAATCCGTTCGCGAGATATGGCAGTTTGGAGGTAAGAAACGCTTGAGAAACTAAAAATTTTCACAGTTCTGATGCTCGAAACGAATAACTAGAACGGCCCAGGGGAAAAGTACGCATACCGTTGTAATCGGACGTGTTTCTACTTTCAGATGCAACAGAAATTTTGCGGATTGGTCTATCCGTTCGCGAGATATGGCAGTTTGGAGGTAAGAAACGGTTGAGAAACTCAAAATTTGCACAGTGCTGATGCTCGAAACGAATAACTAGAATGGCCCAGGGGAAAAGTACTCATACCGTTGTAATCGGGCGAGTATCTACTTTCAGATGCAACAGAAATTTTGCGGATTGGTCAATCCGTTCGCGAGATGTGGCAGTTTGTAGGTGAGAAACGCTCGAGAAACTCAAAATGTTCGCAGTTCTGATGCTCGACAAGCATAACAAGAACGGCCTAGGGGAAAAGTACGCATACCGTTGTAATCGGGCGAGTTTCTACCTTCAGATGCAACAGAAATTTTGCGGATTGGTCAATCCGTTCGCGAGATATGGCAGTTTGGAAGTAAGAAACGCTTGAGAAACTCAAAATTTTCGCAGTTCTGATGCTCGAAACGAATAACTAGAACGGCCTAGGTGAAAAGTACGCATACAGTTGTAATCGGGCGAGTTTCTACTTTCAGATGCAACAGAAATTTTGCGGATTGGTCAATCCGTTCGCGAGATATGGCAGTTTGGAGGTAAGAAACGCTCGAGAAACTCAAAATTTTCGCAGTTCTGATGCTCGACAAGCATAACTAGAACGGTCTAGGGGAAAAGTACGCACACCGTTGTGATCGGGCGAGTTTCTACTTTCAGATGCAACAGAAATTTTGCGGATTGGTCAATCCGTTCGCGAGATACTGCAGTATGGACGTAACAACGCTCGAGAAACTCAAAATTTTCGCAGTTCTGTTGCTCGAAACGAATAACTAGAACGGGCTAGGGGAAAAGTACGCATACAGTTGTAATCGGGCGAGTTTCTACTTTCAGATGCAACAGAAATTTTGCGGATTGGTCAATCCGTTCGCGAGATATGGCAGTTTGGAGGTAAGAAACGCTTGAGAAACTAAAAATTTTCACAGTTCTGATGCTCGAAACGAATAACTAGAACGGCCCAGGGGAAAAGTACGCATACCGTTGTAATCGGACGTGTTTCTACTTTCAGATGCAACAGAAATTTTGCGGATTGGTCTATCCGTTCGCGAGATATGGCAGTTTGGAGGTAAGAAACGGTTGAGAAACTCAAAATTTGCACAGTGCTGATGCTCGAAACGAATAACTAGAATGGCCCAGGGGAAAAGTACTCATACCGTTGTAATCGGGCGAGTATCTACTTTCAGATGCAACAGAAATTTTGCGGATTGGTCAATCCGTTCGCGAGATGTGGCAGTTTGTAGGTGAGAAACGCTCGAGAAACTCAAAATTTTCGCAGTTCTGATGCTCGACAAGCATAACAAGAACGGCCTAGGGGAAAAGTACGCATACCGTTGTAATCGGGCGAGTTTCTACCTTCAGATGCAACAGAAATTTTGCGGATTGGTCAATCCGTTCGCGAGATATGGCAGTTTGGAAGTAAGAAACGCTTGAGAAACTCAAAATTTTCGCAGTTCTGATGCTCGAAACGAATAACTAGAACGGCCTAGGTGAAAAGTACGCACACCGTTGTAATCGGGCGAGTTTCTACTTTCAGATGCAACAGAAATTTTGCGGATTGGTCAATCCGTTCGCGAGATATGGCAGATTGGAGGTAAGAAACGGTTGAGAAACTCAAAATTTTCACAGTTCTGATGCTCGAAACGCATAACCAGAACGGCCTAGGGGAAACGTACGCATACCGTTGTAATCGGGCGAGTTTCTACTTTCAGATGCATCAGAAATTTTGCGGATTGGTCAATCCGTTCGCGAGATATGGCAGTTTGGAGGTACGAAACGCTTGAGAAACTCAAAATTTTCGCAGTTCTGATGCTCGAAACGAATAACTAGAACGGCCTAGGGGAAAAGTACGCATACCGTTGTAATCGGGCGAGTTTCTACCTTCAGATGCAACAGAAATTTTGCGGATTGGTCAATCCGTTCGCGAGATGTGGCAGTTTGTAGGTGAGAAACGCTCGAGGAACTCAAAATTTTCGCAGTTCTGATGCTCGAAACGAATAACTAGAACGGCCTAGGGGAAAAGTACGCATAGTGTTGTAATCGGGCGAGTTTCTACCTTCAGATGCAACAGAAATTTTGCGGATTGGTCAATCCGTTCGCGAGATATGGCAGTTTGGAAGTAAGAAACGCTTGAGAAACTCAAAATTTTCGCAGTTCTGATGCTCGAAACGAATAACTAGAACGGCCTAGGGGAAAAGTACGCACAGCGTTGTAATCGGGCGAGTTTCTACTTTCAGATGCAACAGAAATTTTGCGGATTGGTCAATCCGTTCGCGAGATATGGCAGATTGGAGGTAAGAAACGGTTGAGAAACTCAAAATTTTCACAGTTCTGATGCTCGAAACGAATAACCAGAACGGCCTAGGGGAAACGTACGCATACCGTTGTAATCGGGCGAGTTTCTACTTTCAGATGCATCAGAAATTTTGCGGATTGGTCAATCCGTTCGCGAGATATGGCAGTTTGGAGGTACGAAACGCTTGAGAAACTCAAAATTTTCGCAGTTCTGATGCTCGAAACGAATAACTAGAACGGCCTAGGGGAAAAGTACGCATACCGTTGTAATCGGGCGAGTTTCTACCTTCAGATGCAACAGAAATTTTGCGGATTGGTCAATCCGTTCGCGAGATATGGCAGTTTGGACGTAACAACGCTTGAGAAACTCAAAATTTTCGCAGTTCTGTTGCTCGAAACGAATAACTAGAACGGGCTAGGGGAAAAGTACGCATACAGTTGTAATCGGGCGAGTTTCTACTTTCAGATGCAACAGAAATTTTGCGGATTCGTCAAACCGTTCGCGAGATATGGCAGTTTGGAGGTAAGAAACGCTTGAGAAACTCAAAATTTTCGCAGTTCTGATGCTCGACAAGCATAACTAGAACGGCCAGGGGGAAAAGTACGCACACCGTTGTAATCGGGCGAGTTTCTACTTTCAGATGCAACAGAAATTTTGCGGATTCGTCAATCCGTTCGCGAGATATGGCAGTTTGGAGGTAAGAAACGGTTGAGAAACTCAAAATTTGCACAGTTCTGATGCTCGGAATGGCCCAGGGGAAAAGTACTCATACCGTTGTAATCGGGCGAGTATCTACTTTCAGACGCAACAGAAATTTTGCGGATTGGTCAATCCGTTCGCGAGATGTGGCAGTTTGTAGGTGAGAAACGCTCGAGGAACTCAAAACTTTCGCAGTTCTGATGCTCGACAAGCATAACTAGAACGGCCTAGGGGAAAAGTACGCATACCGTTGTAATCGGGCGAGTTTCTACCTTCAGATGCAACAGAAATTTTGCGGATTGGTCAATCCGTTCGCGAGATATGGCAGTTTGGAAGTAAGAAACGCTTGAGAAACTCAAAATTTTCGCAGTTCTGATGCTCGAAACGAATAACTAGAACGGCCTAGGGGAAAAGTACGCACACCGTTGTATTCGGGCGAGTTTCTACTTTCAGATGCAACAGAAATTTTGCGGATTGGTCAATCCGTTCGCGAGATATGGCAGTTTGGAGGTAAGAAACGCTCGAGAAACTCAAAATTTTCGCAGTTCTGATGCTCGACAAGCATAACTAGAACGGCCTAGGGGAAAAGTACGCATACCGTTGTAATCGGGCGAGTTTCTACTTTCAGATGTAAGAGAAATTTTGCGGATTGGAAAATCCGTTCGCGAGATATGGCAGTTTGGAGGTAAGAAACGGTTGAGAAACTCAAAATTTGCACAGTTCTGATGCTCGAAACGAATAACTAGAATGGCCCAGGGGAAAAGCACACATACCGTTTCAATTGGGCGAGTTTCTACTTTCAGATGCAACAGAAATTTTGCGGATTGGTCTATCCGTTCGCGAGATATGGCAGTTTGGAGGTAAGAAACGCTTGAGAAACTAAAAATTTTCACAGTTCTGATGCTCGAAACGAATAACTAGAACGGCCCAGGGGAAAAGTACGCATACCGTTGTAATCGGACGAGTTTCTACTTTCAGATGCAACAGAAATTTTGCGGATTGGTCTATCCGTTCGCGAGATATGGCAGTTTGGAGGTAAGAAACGGTTGAGAAACTCAAAATTTGCACAGTGCTGATGCTCGAAACGAATAACTAGAATGGCCCAGGGGAAAAGTACTCATACCGTTGTAATCGGGCGAGTATCTACTTTCAGATGCAACAGAAATTTTGCGGATTGGTCAATCCGTTCGCGAGATGTGGCAGTTTGTAGGTGAGAAACGCTCGAGAAACTCAAAATTTTCGCAGTTCTGATGCTCGACAAGCATAACAAGAACGGCCTAGGGGAAAAGTACGCATACCGTTGTAATCGGGCGAGTTTCTACCTTCAGATGCAACAGAAATTTTGCGGATTGGTCAATCCGTTCGCGAGATATGGCAGTTTGGAAGTAAGAAACGCTTGAGAAACTCAAAATTTTCGCAGTTCTGATGCTCGAAACGAATAACCAGAACGGCCTAGGGGAAACGTACGCATACCGTTGTAATCGGGCGAGTTTCTACTTTCAGATGCATCAGAAATTTTGCGGATTGGTCAATCCGTTCGCGAGATATGGCAGTTTGGAGGTACGAAACGCTTGAGAAACTCAAAATTTTCGCAGTTCTGATGCTCGAAACGAATAACTAGAACGGCCTAGGGGAAAAGTACGCATACCGTTGTAATCGGGCGAGTTTCTACCTTCAGATGCAACAGAAATTTTGCGGATTTTGTCAATCCGTTCGCGAGATATGGCAGTTTGGACGTAACAACGCTTGAGAAACTCAAAATTTTCGCAGTTCTGTTGCTCGAAACGAATAACTAGAACGGGCTAGGGGAAAAGTACGCATACAGTTGTAATCGGGCGAGTTTCTACTTTCAGATGCAACAGAAATTTTGCGGATTCGTCAAACCGTTCGCGAGATATGGCAGTTTGGAGGTAAGAAACGCTTGAGAAACTCAAAATTTTCGCATTTCTGATGCTCGACAAGCATAACTAGAACGGCCAGGGGGAAAAGTACGCACACCGTTGTAATCGGGCGAGTTTCTACTTTCAGATGCAACAGAAATTTTGCGGATTCGTCAATCCGTTCGCGAGATATGGCAGTTTGGAGGTAAGAAACGGTTGAGAAACTCAAAATTTGCACAGTTCTGATGCTCGGAATGGCCCAGGGGAAAAGTACTCATACCGTTGTAATCGGGCGAGTATCTACTTTCAGACGCAACAGAAATTTTGCGGATTGGTCAATCCGTTCGCGAGATGTGGCAGTTTGTAGGTGAGAAACGCTCGAGGAACTCAAAACTTTCGCAGTTCTGATGCTCGACAAGCATAACTAGAACGGCCTAGGGGAAAAGTACGCATACCGTTGTAATCGGGCGAGTTTCTACCTTCAGATGCAACAGAAATTTTGCGGATTGGTCAATCCGTTCGCGAGATATGGCAGTTTGGAAGTAAGAAACGCTTGAGAAACTCAAAATTTTCGCAGTTCTGATGCTCGAAACGAATAACTAGAACGGCCTAGGGGAAAAGTACGCACACCGTTGTATTCGGGCGAGTTTCTACTTTCAGATGCAACAGAAATTTTGCGGATTGGTCAATCCGTTCGCGAGATATGGCAGTTTGGAGGTAAGAAACGCTCGAGAAACTCAAAATTTTCGCAGTTCTGATGCTCGACAAGCATAACTAGAACGGCCTAGGGGAAAAGTACGCATACCGTTGTAATCGGGCGAGTTTCTACTTTCAGATGTAAGAGAAATTTTGCGGATTGGAAAATCCGTTCGCGAGATATGGCAGTTTGGAGGTAAGAAACGGTTGAGAAACTCAAAATTTGCACAGTTCTGATGCTCGAAACGAATAACTAGAATGGCCCAGGGGAAAAGCACACATACCGTTTCAATTGGGCGAGTTTCTACTTTCAGATGCAACAGAAATTTTGCGGATTGGTCTATCCGTTCGCGAGATATGGCAGTTTGGAGGTAAGAAACGCTTGAGAAACTAAAAATTATCACAGTTCTGATGCTCGAAACGAATAACTAGAACGGCCCAGGGGAAAAGTACGCATACCGTTGTAATCGGACGAGTTTCTACTTTCAGATGCAACAGAAATTTTGCGGATTGGTCTATCCGTTCGCGAGATATGGCAGTTTGGAGGTAAGAAACGCTCGAGAAACTCAAAATTTTCGCAGTTCTGATGCTCGACAAGCATAACTAGAACGGCCTAGGGGAAAAGTACGCATACCGTTGTAATCGGGCGAGTTTCTACTTTCAGATGTAAGAGAAATTTTGCGGATTGGAAAATCCGTTCGCGAGATATGGCAGTTTGGAGGTAAGAAACGGTTGAGAAACTCAAAATTTGCACAGTTCTGATGCTCGAAACGAATAACTAGAATGGCCCAGGGGAAAAGCACACATACCGTTTCAATTGGGCGAGTTTCTACTTTCAGATGCAGCAGAAAGTTTGCGGATTGGTCTATCCGTTCGCGAGATATGGCAGTTTGGAGGTAAGAAACGCTTGAGAAACTAAAAATTTTCACAGTTCTGATGCTCGAAACGAATAACTAGAACGGCCCAGGGGAAAAGTACGCATACCGTTGTAATCGGACGAGTTTCTACTTTCAGATGCAACAGAAATTTTGCGGATTGGTCTATCCGTTCGCGAGATATGGCAGTTTGGAGGTAAGAAACGGTTGAGAAACTCAAAATTTGCACAGTGCTGATGCTCGAAACGAATAACTAGAATGGCCCAGGGGAAAAGTACTCATACCGTTGTAATCGGGCGAGTATCTACTTTCAGATGCAACAGAAATTTTGCGGATTGGTCAATCCGTTCGCGAGATGTGGCAGTTTGTAGGTGAGAAACGCTCGAGAAACTCAAAATTTTCGCAGTTCTGATGCTCGACAAGCATAACAAGAACGGCCTAGGGGAAAAGTACGCATACCGTTGTAATCGGGCGAGTTTCTACCTTCAGATGCAACAGAAATTTTGCGGATTGGTCAATCCGTTCGCGAGATATGGCAGTTTGGAAGTAAGAAACGCTTGAGAAACTCAAAATTTTCGCAGTTCTGATGCTCGAAACGAATAACTAGAACGGCCTAGGGGAAATGTACGCACACCGTTGTAATCGGGCGAGTTTCTACTTTCAGATGCAACAGAAATTTTGCGGATTGGTCAATCCGTTCGCGAGATATGGCAGTTTGGAGGTAAGAAACGGTTGAGAAACTCAAAATTTTCACAGTTCTGATGCTCGAAACGAATAACCAGAACGGCCTAGGGGAAACGTACGCATACCGTTGTAATCGGGCGAGTTTCTACTTTCAGATGCATCAGAAATTTTGCGGATTGGTCAATCCGTTCGCGAGATATGGCAGTTTGGAGGTACGAAACGCTTGAGAAACTCAAAATTTTCGCAGTTCTGATGCTCGAAACGAATAACTAGAACGGCCTAGGGGAAAAGTACGCATACCGTTGTAATCGGGCGAGTTTCTACCTTCAGATGCAACAGAAATTTTGCGGATTGGTCAATCCGTTCGCGAGATATGGCAGTTTGGACGTAACAACGCTTGAGAAACTCAAAATTTTCGCAGTTCTGTTGCTCGAAACGAATAACTAGAACGGGCTAGGGGAAAAGTACGCATACAGTTGTAATCGGGCGAGTTTCTACTTTCAGATGCAACAGAAATTTTGCGGATTCGTCAAACCGTTCGCGAGATATGGCAGTTTGGAGGTAAGAAACGCTTGAGAAACTCAAAATTTTCATAGTTCTGATGCTCGACAAGCATAACTAGAACGGCCTAGGGGAAAAGTACGCAGACCGTTGTAATCGGGCGAGTTTCTACTTTCAGATGCAACAGAAATTTTGCGGATTCGTCAATCCGTTCGCGAGATATGGCAGTTTGGAGGTAAGAAACGCTTGAGAAACTCAAAATTTTCATAGTTCTGATGCTCGACAAGCATAACTAGAACGGCCTAGGGGAAAAGTACGCACACCGTTGTAATCGGGCGAGTTTCTACTTTCAGATGCAACAGAAATTTTGCGGATTCGTCAATCCGTTCGCGAGATATGGCAGTTTGGAGGTAAGAAACGCTCGAGAAATTCAAAATTTTCGCAGTTCTGAAGCTCGACAAGCATAACTAGAACGGCCCAGGGGAAAAGTACGCATACCGTTGTAATCGGGCGAGTTTCTACCTTCAGATGCAACAGAAATTTTGCGGATTGGTCAATCCGTTCGCGAGATATGGCAGTTTGGAAGTAAGAAACGCTTGAGAAACTCAAAATTTTCGCAGTTCTGAGCTCGAAACGAATAACTAGAACGGCCTAGGGGAAAAGTACGCATAGTGTTGTAATCGGGCGAGTTTCTACTTTCAGATGCAACAGAAATTTTGCGGATTGGTCAATCCGTTCGCGAGATATGGCAGTTTGGAGGTAAGAAACGCTCGAGAAACTCAAAATTTTCGCAGTTCTGATGCTCGAAACGAATAACTAGAACGGCCTACGGGAAAAGTACGCATACCGTTGTAATCGGGCGAGTTTCTACTTTCAGATGCAATAGAAATTTTGCGGATTGGTCAATCCGTTCGCGAGATATGGCAGTTTGGACGTAACAACGCTTGAGAAACTCAAAATTTTCGCAGTTCTGTTGCTCGAAACGAATAACTAGAACGGGCTAGGGGAAAAGTACGCATACAGTTTTAATCGGGCGAGTTTCTACTTTCAGATGCAACAGAAATTTTGCGGATTCGTCAAACCGTTCGCGAGATATGGCAGTTTGGAGGTAAGAAACGCTTGAGAAACTCAAAATTTTCGCAGTTCTGATGCTCGACAAGCATAACTAGAACGGCCTAGGGGAAAAGTACGCATACCGTTGTAATCTGGCGAGTTTCTACTTTCAGATGCAACAGAAATATTGCGGATTGGTCAATCCGTTCGCGAGATATGGCAGTTTGTAGGTGAGAAACGCTCGAGGAACTCAAAATTTTCGCAGTTCTGATGCTCGACAAGCATAACAAGAACGGCCTAGGGGAAAAGTACGCATACCGTTGTAATCGGACGAGTTTCTACTTTCAGATGCAACAGAAATTTTGCGGATTGGTCTATCCGTTCGCGAGATATGGCAGTTTGGAGGTACGAAACGCTTGAGAAACTCAAAATTTTCGCAGTTCTGATGCTCGAAACGAATAACTAGAACGGCCTAGGGGAAAAGTACGCATACCGTTGTAATCGGGCGAGTTTCTACCTTCAGATGCAACAGAAATTTTGCGGATTTTGTCAATCCGTTCGCGAGATATGGCAGTTTGGACGTAACAACGCTTGAGAAACTCAAAATTTTCGCAGTTCTGTTGCTCGAAACGAATAACTAGAACGGGCTAGGGGAAAAGTACGCATGCAGTTGTAATCGGGCGAGTTTCTACTTTCAGATGCAACAGAAATTTTGCGGATTCGTCAAACCGTTCGCGAGATATGGCAGTTTGGAGGTAAGAAACGCTTGAGAAACTCAAAATTTTCGCAGTTCTGATGCTCGACAAGCATAACTAGAACGGCCAGGGGGAAAAGTACGCACACCGTTGTAATCGGGCGAGTTTCTACTTTCAGATGCAACAGAAATTTTGCGGATTCGTCAATCCGTTCGCGAGATATGGCAGTTTGGAGGTAAGAAACGGTTGAGAAACTCAAAATTTGCACAGTTCTGATGCTCGGAATGGCCCAGGGGAAAAGTACTCATACCGTTGTAATCGGGCGAGTATCTACTTTCAGACGCAACAGAAATTTTGCGGATTGGTCAATCCGTTCGCGAGATATGGCAGTTTGGAAGTAAGAAACGCTTGAGAAACTCAAAATTTTCGCAGTTCTGATGCTCGAAACGAATAACCAGAACGGCCTAGGGGAAACGTACGCATACCGTTGTAATCGGGCGAGTTTCTACTTTCAGATGCATCAGAAATTTTGCGGATTGGTCAATCCGTTCGCGAGATATGGCAGTTTGGAGGTACGAAACGCTTGAGAAACTCAAAATTTTCGCAGTTCTGATGCTCGAAACGAATAACTAGAACGGCCTAGGGGAAAAGTACGCATACCGTTGTAATCGGGCGAGTTTCTACCTTCAGATGCAACAGAAATTTTGCGGATTTTGTCAATCCGTTCGCGAGATATGGCAGTTTGGACGTAACAACGCTTGAGAAACTCAAAATTTTCGCAGTTCTGATGCTCGACAAGCATAACTAGAACGGCCAGGGGGAAAAGTACGCACACCGTTGTAATCGGGCGAGTTTCTACTTTCAGATGCAACAGAAATTTTGCGGATTCGTCAATCCGTTCGCGAGATATGGCAGTTTGGAGGTAAGAAACGGTTGAGAAACTCAAAATTTGCACAGTTCTGATGCTCGGAATGGCCCAGGCGAAAAGTACTCATACCGTTGTAATCGGGCGAGTATCTACTTTCAGACGCAACAGAAATTTTGCGGATTGGTCAATCCGTTCGCGAGATGTGGCAGTTTGTAGGTGAGAAACGCTCGAGGAACTCAAAACTTTCGCAGTTCTGATGCTCGACAAGCATAACTAGAACGGCCTAGGGGAAAAGTACGCATACCGTTGTAATCGGGCGAGTTTCTACCTTCAGATGCAACAGAAATTTTGCGGATTGGTCAATCCGTTCGCGAGATATGGCAGTTTGGAAGTAAGAAACGCTTGAGAAACTCAAAATTTTCGCAGTTCTGATGCTCGAAACGAATAACTAGAACGGCCTAGGGGAAAAGTACGCACACCGTTGTATTCGGGCGAGTTTCTACTTTCAGATGCAACAGAAATTTTGCGGATTGGTCAATCCGTTCGCGAGATATGGCAGTTTGGAGGTAAGAAACGCTCGAGAAACTCAAAATTTTCGCAGTTCTGATGCTCGACAAGCATAACTAGAACGGCCTAGGGGAAAAGTACGCATACCGTTGTAATCGGGCGAGTTTCTACTTTCAGATGTAAGAGAAATTTTGCGGATTGGAAAATCCGTTCGCGAGATATGGCAGTTTGGAGGTAAGAAACGGTTCAGAAACTCAAAATTTGCACAGTTCTGATGCTCGAAACGAATAACTAGAATGGCCCAGGGGAAAAGCACACATACCGTTTCAATTGGGCGAGTTTCTACTTTCAGATGCAACAGAAATTTTGCGGATTGGTCTATCCGTTCGCGAGATATGGCAGTTTGGAGGTAAGAAACGCTTGAGAAACTAAAAATTATCACAGTTCTGATGCTCGAAACGAATAACTAGAACGGCCCAGGGGAAAAGTACGCATACCGTTGTAATCGGACGAGTTTCTACTTTCAGATGCAACAGAAATTTTGCGGATTGGTCTATCCGTTCGCGAGATATGGCAGTTTGGAGGTAAGAAACGCTCGAGAAACTCAAAATTTTCGCAGTTCTGATGCTCGACAAGCATAACTAGAACGGCCTAGGGGAAAAGTACGCATACCGTTGTAATCGGGCGAGTTTCTACTTTCAGATGTAAGAGAAATTTTGCGGATTGGAAAATCCATTCGCGAGATATGGCAGTTTGGAGGTAAGAAACGGTTGAGAAACTCAAAATTTGCACAGTTCTGATGCTCGAAACGAATAACTAGAATGGCCCAGGGGAAAAGCACACATACCGTTTCAATTGGGCGAGTTTCTACTTTCAGATGCAACAGAAAGTTTGCGGATTGGTCTATCCGTTCGCGAGATATGGCAGTTTGGAGGAAAGAAACGCTTGAGAAACTAAAAATTTTCACAGTTCTGATGCTCGAAACGAATAACTAGAACGGCCCAGGGGAAAAGTACGCATACCGTTGTAATCGGACGAGTTTCTACTTTCAGATGCAACAGAAATTTTGCGGATTGGTCTATCCGTTCGCGAGATATGGCAGTTTGGAGGTAAGAAACGGTTGAGAAACTCAAAATTTGCACAGTGCTGATGCTCGAAACGAATAACTAGAATGGCCCAGGGGAAAAGTACTCATACCGTTGTAATCGGGCGAGTATCTACTTTCAGATGCAACAGAAATTTTGCGGATTGGTCAATCCGTTCGCGAGATGTGGCAGTTTGTAGGTGAGAAACGCTCGAGAAACTCAAAATTTTCGCAGTTCTGATGCTCGACAAGCATAACAAGAACGGCCTAGGGGAAAAGTACGCATACCGTTGTAATCGGGCGAGTTTCTACCTTCAGATGCAACAGAAATTTTGCGGATTGGTCAATCCGTTCGCGAGATATGGCAGTTTGGAAGTAAGAAACGCTTGAGAAACTCAAAATTTTCGCAGTTCTGATGCTCGAAACGAATAACTAGAACGGCCTAGGGGAAAAGTACGCACACCGTTGTAATCGGGCGAGTTTCTACTTTCAGATGCAACAGAAATTTTGCGGATTGGTCAATCCGTTCGCGAGATATGGCAGTTTGGAGGTAAGAAACGGTTGAGAAACTCAAAATTTTCACAGTTCTGATGCTCGAAACGAATAACCAGAACGGCCTAGGGGAAACGTACGCATACCGTTGTAATCGGGCGAGTTTCTACTTTCAGATGCATCAGAAATTTTGCGGATTGGTCAATCCGTTCGCGAGATATGGCAGTTTGGAGGTACGAAACGCTTGAGAAACTCAAAATTTTCGCAGTTCTGATGCTCGAAACGAATAACTAGAACGGCCTAGGGGAAAAGTACGCATACCGTTGTAATCGGGCGAGTTTCTACCTTCAGATGCAACAGAAATTTTGCGGATTGGTCAATCCGTTCGCGAGATATGGCAGTTTGGACGTAACAACGCTTGAGAAACTCAAAATTTTCGCAGTTCTGTTGCTCGAAACGAATAACTAGAACGGGCTAGGGGAAAAGTACGCATACAGTTGTAATCGGGCGAGTTTCTACTTTCAGATGCAACAGAAATTTTGCGGATTCGTCAAACCGTTCGCGAGATATGGCAGTTTGGAGGTAAGAAACGCTTGAGAAACTCAAAATTTTCATAGTTCTGATGCTCGACAAGCATAACTAGAACGGCCTAGGGGAAAAGTACGCAGACCGTTGTAATCGGGCGAGTTTCTACTTTCAGATGCAACAGAAATTTTGCGGATTCGTCAATCCGTTCGCGAGATATGGCAGTTTGGAGGTAAGAAACGCTTGAGAAACTCAAAATTTTCATAGTTCTGATGCTCGACAAGCATAACTAGAACGGCCTAGGGGAAAAGTACGCACACCGTTGTAATCGGGCGAGTTTCTACTTTCAGATGCAACAGAAATTTTGCGGATTCGTCAATCCGTTCGCGAGATATGGCAGTTTGGAGGTAAGAAACGCTCGAGAAATTCAAAATTTTCGCAGTTCTGAAGCTCGACAAGCATAACTAGAACGGCCCAGGGGAAAAGTACGCATACCGTTGTAATCGGGCGAGTTTCTACCTTCAGATGCAACAGAAATTTTGCGGATTGGTCAATCCGTTCGCGAGATATGGCAGTTTGGAAGTAAGAAACGCTTGAGAAACTCAAAATTTTCGCAGTTCTGATGCTCGAAACGAATAACTAGAACGGCCTAGGGGAAAAGTACGCATAGTGTTGTAATCGGGCGAGTTTCTACTTTCAGATGCAACAGAAATTTTGCGGATTGGTCAATCCGTTCGCGAGATATGGCAGTTTGGAGGTAAGAAACGCTCGAGAAACTCAAAATTTTCGCAGTTCTGATGCTCGAAACGAATAACTAGAACGGCCTAGGGGAAAAGTACGCATACCGTTGTAATCGGGCGAGTTTCTACTTTCAGATGCAATAGAAATTTTGCGGATTGGTCAATCCGTTCGCGAGATATGGCAGTTTGGACGTAACAACGCTTGAGAAACTCAAAATTTTCGCAGTTCTGTTGCTCGAAACGAATAACTAGAACGGGCTAGGGGAAAAGTACGCATACAGTTTTAATCGGGCGAGTTTCTACTTTCAGATGCAACAGAAATTTTGCGGATTGGTCAATCCGTTCGCGAGATATGGCAGTTTGGAGGTAAGAAACGGTTGAGAAACTCAAAATTTTCACAGTTCTGATGCTCGAAACGAATAACCAGAACGGCCTAGGGGAAAAGTACGCATACCGTTGTAATCGGGCGAGTTTCTACTTTCAGATGCATCAGAAATTTTGCGGATTGGTCAATCCGTTCGCGAGATATGGCAGTTTGGAGGTACGGAACGCTTGAGAAACTCAAAATTTTCGCAGTTCTGATGCTCGAAACGAATAACTAGAACGGCCTAGGGGAAAAGTACGCATACCGTTGTAATCGGGCGAGTTTCTACCTTCAGATGCAACAGAAATTTTGCGGATTGGTCAATCCGTTCGCGAGATATGGCAGTTTGGACGTAACAACGCTTGAGAAACTCAAAATTTTCGCAGTTCTGTTGCTCGAAACGAATAACTAGAACGGGCTAGGGGAAAAGTACGCATAGTGTTGTAATCGGGCGAGTTTCTACTTTCAGATGCAACAGAAATTTTGCGGATTGGTCAATCCGTTCGCGAGATATGGCAGTTTGGAGGTACGGAACGCTTGAGAAACTCAAAATTTTCGCAGTTCTGATGCTCGAAACGAATAACTAGAACGGCCTAGGGGAAAAGTACGCATACCGTTGTAATCGGACGAGTTTCTACTTTCAGATGCAACAGAAATTTTGCGGATTGGTCAATCCGTTCGCGAGATATGGCAGTTTGGAAGTAAGAAACGCTTGAGAAACTCAAAATTTTCGCAGTTCTGATGCTCGAAACGAATAACTAGAACGGCCTAGGGGAAAAGTACGCATAGTGTTGTAATCGGGCGAGTTTCTACTTTCAGATGCAACAGAAATTTTGCGGATTGGTCTATCCGTTCGCGAGATATGGCAGTTTGGAGGTAAGAAACGGTTGAGAAACTCAAAATTTGCACAGTTCTGATGCTCGAAACGAATAACTAGAATGGCCCAGGGGAAAAGTACTCATACCGTTGTAATCGGGCGAGTATCTACTTTCAGATGCTACAGAAATTTTGCGGATTGGTCAATCCGTTCGCGAGATGTGGCAGTTTGTAGGTGAGAAACGCTCGAGGAACTCAAAATTTTCGCAGTTCTGATGCTCGACAAGCATAACAAGAACGGCCTAGGGGAAAAGTACGCATACCGTTGTAATCGGGCGAGTTTCTAACTTCAGATGCAACAGAAATTTTGCGGATTGGTCAATCCGTTCGCGAGATATGGCAGTTTGGAAGTAAGAAACGCTTGAGAAACTCAAAATTTTCGCAGTTCTGATGCTCGAAACGAATAACTAGAACGGCCTAGGGGAAAAGTACGCACACCGTTGTAATCGGGCGAGTTTCTACTTTCAGATGCAACAGAAATTTTGCGGATTGGTCAATCCGTTCGCGAGATATGGCAGTTTGGAGGTAAGAAACGGTTGAGAAACTCAAAATTTTCACAGTTCTGATGCTCGAAACGAATAACCAGAACGGCCTAGGGGAAAAGTACGCATACCGTTGTATTCGGGCGAGTTTCTACTTTCAGATGCATCAGAAATTTTGCGGATTGGTCAATCCGTTCGCGAGATATGGCAGTTTGGAGGTACGGAACGCTTGAGAAACTCAAAATTTTCGCAGTTCTGATGCTCGAAACGAATAACTAGAACGGCCTAGGGGAAAAGTACGCATACCGTTGTAATCGGGCGAGTTTCTACCTTCAGATGCAACAGAAATTTTGCGGATTGGTCAATCCGTTCGCGAGATATGGCAGTTTGGACGTAACAACGCTTGAGAAACTCAAAATTTTCGCAGTTCTGTTGCTCGAAACGAATAACTAGAACGGGCTAGGGGAAAACTACGCATACAGTTGTAATCGGGCGAGTTTCTACTTTCAGATGCAACAGAAATTTTGCGGATTCGTCAAACCGTTCGCGAGATATGGCAGTTTGGAGGTAAGAAACGCTTGAGAAACTCAAAATTTTCGCAGTTCTGATGCTCGACAAGCATAACTAGAACGGCCTAGGGGAAAAGTACGCAAACCGTTGTAATCGGGCGAGTTTCTACTTTCAGATGCAACAGAAATATTGCGGATTGGTCAATCCGTTCGCGAGATATGGCAGTTTGGAAGTAAGAAACGCTTGAGAAACTAAAAATTTTCACAGTTCTGATGCTCGAAACGAATAACTAGAACGGCCTAGGGGAAAAGTACGCATACCGTTGTAATCGGGCGAGTTTCTACCTTCAGATGCAACAGAAATTTTGCGGATTGGTCAATCCGTTCGCGAGATATGGCAGTTTGGAAGTAAGAAACGCTTGAGAAACTAAAAATTTTCACAGTTCTGATGCTCGAAACGAATAACTAGAACGGCCCAGGGGAAAAGTACGCATACCGTTGTAATCGGACGAGTTTCTACTTTCAGATGCAACAGAAATTTTGCGGATTGGTCTATCCGTTCGCGAGATATGGCAGTTTGGAGGTAAGAAACGGTTGAGAAACTCAAAATTTTCACAGTTCTGATGCTCGAAACGAATAACCAGAACGGCCTAGGGGAAAAGTACGCATACCGTTGTATTCGGGCGAGTTTCTACTTTCAGATGCATCAGAAATTTTGCGGATTGGTCAATCCGTTCGCGAGATATGGCAGTTTGGAGGTACGGAACGCTTGAGAAACTCAAAATTTTCGCAGTTCTGATGCTCGAAACGAATAACTAGAACGGCCTAGGGGAAAAGTACGCATACCGTTGTAATCGGGCGAGTTTCTACCTTCAGATGCAACAGAAATTTTGCGGATTGGTCAATCCGTTCGCGAGATATGGCAGTTTGGACGTAACAACGCTTGAGAAACTCAAAATTTTCGCAGTTCTGTTGCTCGAAACGAATAACTAGAACGGGCTAGGGGAAAACTACGCATACAGTTGTAATCGGGCGAGTTTCTACTTTCAGATGCAACAGAAATTTTGCGGATTCGTCAAACCGTTCGCGAGATATGGCAGTTTGGAGGTAAGAAACGCTTGAGAAACTCAAAATTTTCGCAGTTCTGATGCTCGACAAGCATAACTAGAACGGCCTAGGGGAAAAGTACGCATACCGTTGTAATCGGGCGAGTTTCTACCTTCAGATGCAACAGAAATTTTGCGGATTGGTCAATCCGTTCGCGAGATATGGCAGTTTGGAAGTAAGAAACGCTTGAGAAACTCAAAATTTTCGCAGTTCTGATGCTCGAAACGAATAACTAGAACGGCCTAGGGGAAAAGTACGCATAGTGTTGTAATCGGGCGAGTTTCTACCTTCAGATGCAACAGAAATTTTGCGGATTGGTCAATCCGTTCGCGAGATATGGCAGTTTGGAAGTAAGAAACGCTTGAGAAACTCAAAATTTTCGCAGTTCTGATGCTCGAAACGAATAACTAGAACGGCCTAGGGGAAAAGTACGCATAGTGTTGTAATCGGGCGAGTTTCTACTTTCAGATGCAACAGAAATTGTGCGGATTGGTCAATCCGTTCGCGAGATATGGCAGTTTGGAGGTAAGAAACGCTCGAGAAACTCAAAATTTTCGCAGTTGTGATGCTCGAAACGAATAACTAGAACGGCTAGGGCAAAAGTACGCATACCGTTGTAATCGGGCGAGTTTCTACCTTCAGATGCAACAGAAATTTTGCGGATTGGTCAATCCGTTCGCGAGATATGGCAGTTTGGACGTAACAACGCTTGAGATGCTCAAAATTTTCGCAGTTCTGTTGCTCGAAACGAATAACTAGAACGGGCTAGGGGAAAAGTACGCATACAGTTGTAATCGGGCGAGTTTCTACTTTCAGACGCAACAGAAATTTTGCGGATTCGTCAAACCGTTCGCGAGGTATGGCAGTTTGGAGGTAAGAAACGCTTGAGAAACTCAAAATTTTCGCAGTTCTGATGCTCGGCAAGCATAACTAGAACGGCCTAGGGGAAAAGTACGCAAACCGTTGTAATCGGGCGAGTTTCTACTTTCAGATGCAACAGAAATATTGCGGATTGGTCAATCCGTTCGCGAGATATGGCAGTTTGGATGTAAGAAACGCTTGAGAAACTAAAAATTTTCACAGTTCTGATGCTCGAAACGAATAACTAGAACGGCCTAGGGGAAAGTACGCATACCGTTGTAATCGGACGAGTTTCTACTTTCAGATGCAAGAGAAATTTTGCGGATTGGAAAATCCGTTCGCGAGATATGGCAGTTTGGATGTAAGAAACGCTTGAGAAACTCAAAATTTTCGCAGTTCTGATGCTCGAAACGAATAACTAGAACGGCCTAGGGGAAAAGTACGCACAGCGTTGTAATCGGGCGAGTTTCTACTTTCAGATGCAACAGAAATTTTGCGGATTGGTCAATCCGTTCGCGAGATATGGCAGTTTGGAGGTAAGAAACGGTTGAGAAACTCAAAATTTTCACAGTTCTGATGCTCGAAACGAATAACCAGAACGGCCTAGGGGAAAAGTACGCATACCGTTGTATTCGGGCGAGTTTCTACTTTCAGATGCATCAGAAATTTTGCGGATTGGTCAATCCGTTCGCGAGATATGGCAGTTTGGAGGTACGGAACGCTTGAGAAACTCAAAATTTTCGCAGTTCTGATGCTCGAAACGAATAACTAGAACGGCCTAGGGGAAAAGTACGCATACCGTTGTAATCGGGCGAGTTTCTACCTTCAGATGCAACAGAAATTTTGCGGATTGGTCAATCCGTTCGCGAGATATGGCAGTTTGGACGTAACAACGCTTGAGAAACTCAAAATTTTCGCAGTTCTGTTGCTCGAAACGAATAACTAGAACGGGCTAGGGGAAAACTACGCATACAGTTGTAATCGGGCGAGTTTCTACTTTCAGATGCAACAGAAATTTTGCGGATTCGTCAAACCGTTCGCGAGATATGGCAGTTTGGAGGTAAGAAACGCTTGAGAAACTCAAAATTTTCGCAGTTCTGATGCTGGACAAGCATAACTAGAACGGCCTAGGGGAAAAGTACGCATACCGTTGTAATCGGGCGAGTTTCTACCTTCAGATGCAACAGAAATTTTGCGGATTGGTCAATCCGTTCGCGAGATATGGCAGTTTGGAAGTAAGAAACGCTTGAGAAACTCAAAATTTTCGCAGTTCTGATGCTCGAAACGAATAACTAGAACGGCCTATGGGAAAAGTACGCATAGTGTTGTAATCGGGCGAGTTTCTACCTTCAGATGCAACAGAAATTTTGCGGATTGGTCAATCCGTTCGCGAGATATGGCAGTTTGGAAGTAAGAAACGCTTGAGAAACTCAAAATTTTCGCAGTTCTGATGCTCGAAACGAATAACTAGAACGGCCTAGGGGAAAAGTACGCATAGTGTTGTAATCGGGCGAGTTTCTACTTTCAGATGCAACAGAAATTGTGCGGATTGGTCAATCCGTTCGCGAGATATGGCAGTTTGGAGGTAAGAAACGCTCGAGAAACTCAAAATTTTCGCAGTTGTGATGCTCGAAACGAATAACTAGAACGGCTAGGGCAAAAGTACGCATACCGTTGTAATCGGGCGAGTTTCTACCTTCAGATGCAACAGAAATTTTGCGGATTGGTCAATCCGTTCGCGAGATATGGCAGTTTGGACGTAACAACGCTTGAGATGCTCAAAATTTTCGCAGTTCTGTTGCTCGAAACGAATAACTAGAACGGGCTAGGGGAAAAGTACGCATACAGTTGTAATCGGGCGAGTTTCTACTTTCAGACGCAACAGAAATTTTGCGGATTCGTCAAACCGTTCGCGAGGTATGGCAGTTTGGAGGTAAGAAACGCTTGAGAAACTCAAAATTTTCGCAGTTCTGATGCTCGGCAAGCATAACTAGAACGGCCTAGGGGAAAAGTACGCAAACCGTTGTAATCGGGCGAGTTTCTACTTTCAGATGCAACAGAAATATTGCGGATTGGTCAATCCGTTCGCGAGATATGGCAGTTTGGATGTAAGAAACGCTTGAGAAACTAAAAATTTTCACAGTTCTGATGCTCGAAACGAATAACTAGAACGGCCTAGGGGAAAGTACGCATACCGTTGTAATCGGACGAGTTTCTACTTTCAGATGCAAGAGAAATTTTGCGGATTGGAAAATCCGTTCGCGAGATATGGCAGTTTGGATGTAAGAAACGCTTGAGAAACTCAAAATTTTCGCAGTTCTGATGCTCGAAACGAATAACTAGAACGGCCTAGGGGAAAAGTACGCACAGCGTTGTAATCGGGCGAGTTTCTACTTTCAGATGCAACAGAAATTTTGCGGATTGGTCAATCCGTTCGCGAGATATGGCAGTTTGGAGGTAAGAAACGGTTGAGAAACTCAAAATTTTCACAGTTCTGATGCTCGAAACGAATAACCAGAACGGCCTAGGGGAAACGTACGCATACCGTTGTAATCGGGCGAGTTTCTACTTTCAGATGCATCAGAAATTTTGCGGATTGGTCAATCCGTTCGCGAGATATGGCAGTTTGGAGGTACGAAACGCTTGAGAAACTCAAAATTTTCGCAGTTCTGATGCTCGAAACGAATAACTAGAACGGCCTAGGGCAAAAGTACGCATACCGTTGTAATCGGGCGAGTTTCTACCTTCAGATGCAACAGAAATTTTGCGGATTGGTCAATCCGTTCGCGAGATATGGCAGTTTGGACGTAACAACGCTTGAGATGCTCAAAATTTTCGCAGTTCTGTTGCTCGAAACGAATAACTAGAACGGGCTAGGGGAAAAGTACGCATACAGTTGTAATCGGGCGAGTTTCTACTTTCAGACGCAACAGAAATTTTGCGGATTCGTCAAACCGTTCGCGAGGTATGGCAGTTTGGAGGTAAGAAACGCTTGAGAAACTCAAAATTTTCGCAGTTCTGATGCTCGGCAAGCATAACTAGAACGGCCTAGGGGAAAAGTACGCAAACCGTTGTAATCGGGCGAGTTTCTACTTTCAGATGCAACAGAAATATTGCGGATTGGTCAATCCGTTCGCGAGATATGGCAGTTTGAATGTAAGAAACGCTTGAGAAACTAAAAATTTTCACAGTTCTGATGCTCGAAACGAATAACTAGAACGGCCTAGGGGAAAGTACGCATACCGTTGTAATCGCACGAGTTTCTACTTTCAGATGCAAGAGAAATTTTGCGGATTGTAAAATCCGTTCGCGAGATATGGCAGTTTGGATGTAAGAAACGCTTGAGAAACTCAAAATTTTCGCAGTTCTGATGCTCGAAACGAATAACTAGAACGGCCTAGGGGAAAAGTACGCACACCGTTGTAATCGGGCGAGTTTCTACTTTCAGATGCAACAGAAATTTTGCGGATTGGTCAATCCGTTCGCGAGATATGGCAGTTTGGAGGTAAGAAACGGTTGAGAAACTCAAAATTTTCACAGTTCTGATGCTCGAAACGAATAACCAGAACGGCCTAGGGGAAACGTACGCATACCGTTGTAATCGGGCGAGTTTCTACTTTCAGATGCATCAGAAATTTTGCGGATTGGTCAATCCGTTCGCGAGATATGGCAGTTTGGAGGTACGAAACGCTTGAGAAACTCAAAATTTTCGCAGTTCTGATGCTCGAAACGAATAACTAGAACGGCCTAGGGGAAAAGTACGCATACCGTTGTAATCGGGCGAGTTTCTACCTTCAGATGCAACAGAAATTTTGCGGATTGGTCAATCCGTTCGCGAGATATGGCAGTTTGGACGTAACAACGCTTGAGAAACTCAAAATTTTCGCAGTTCTGTTGCTCGAAACAAATTACTAGAACGGGCTAGGGGAAAACTACGCATACAGTTGTAATCGGGCGAGTTTCTACTTTCAGATGCAACAGAAATTTTGCGGATTCGTCAAACCGTTCGCGAGATATGGCAGTTTGGATGTAAGAAACGCTTGAGAAGCTCAAAATTTTCGCAGTTCTGATGCTCGACAAGCATAACTAGAACGGCCTAGGGGAAAAGTACGCAAACCGTTGTAATCGGGCGAGTTTCTACTTTCAGATGCAACAGAAATATTGCGGATTGGTCAATCCGTTCGCGAGATATGGCAGTTTGGAAGTAAGAAACGCTTGAGAAACTAAAAATTTTCACAGTTCTGATGCTCGAAACGAATAACTAGAACGGCCTAGGGGAAAAGTACGCATACCGTTGTAATCGGACGAGTTTCTACTTTCAGATGCAAGAGAAATTTTGCGGATTGGAAAATCCGTTCGCGAGATATGGCAGTTTGGAGGTAAGGAACGGTTGAGAAACTCAAAATTTGCACAGTTCTGATGCTCGAAACGAATAACTAGAACGGCCTAGGGGAAAAGTACTCATACCGTTGTAATCGGGCGAGTATCTACTTTCAGACGCAACAGAAATTTTGCGAATTGGTCAATCCGTTCGCGAGATATGGCAGTTTGGAAGTAAGAAACGCTTGAGAAACTCAAAATTTTCACAGTTCTGATGCTCGAAACGAATAACCAGAACGGCCTAGGGGAAACGTACGCATACCGTTGTAATCGGGCGAGTTTCTACTTTCAGATGCATCAGAAATTTTGCGGATTGGTCAATCCGTTCGCGAGATATGGCAGTTTGGAGGTACGAAACGCTTGAGAAACTCAAAATTTTCGCAGTTCTGATGCTCGAAACGAATAACTAGAACGGCCTAGGGGAAAAGTACGCATACCGTTGTAATCGGGCGAGTTTCTACCTTCAGATGCAACAGAAATTTTGCGGATTGGTCAATCCGTTCGCGAGATATGGCAGTTTGGACGTAACAACGCTTGAGAAACTCAAAATTTTCGCAGTTCTGTTGCTCGAAACAAATTACTAGAACGGGCTAGGGGAAAACTACGCATACAGTTGTAATCGGGCGAGTTTCTACTTTCAGATGCAACAGAAATTTTGCGGATTCGTCAAACCGTTCGCGAGATATGGCAGTTTGGATGTAAGAAACGCTTGAGAAACTCAAAATTTTCGCAGTTCTGATGCTCGACAAGCATAACTAGAACGGCCTAGGGGAAAAGTACGCAAACCGTTGTAATCGGGCGAGTTTCTACTTTCAGATGCAACAGAAATATTGCGGATTGGTCAATCCGTTCGCGAGATATGGCAGTTTGGAAGTAAGAAACGCTTGAGAAACTAAAAATTTTCACAGTTCTGATGCTCGAAACGAATAACTAGAACGGCCTAGGGGAAAAGTACGCATACCGTTGTAATCGGACGAGTTTCTACTTTCAGATGCAAGAGAAATTTTGCGGATTGGAAAATCCGTTCGCGAGATATGGCAGTTTGGAGGTAAGGAACGGTTGAGAAACTCAAAATTTGCACAGTTCTGATGCTCGAAACGAATAACTAGAATGGCCCAGGTGAAAAGTACTCATACCGTTGTAATCGGGCGAGTATCTACTTTCAGACGCAACAGAAATTTTGCGAATTGGTCAATCCGTTCGCGAGATATGGCAGTTTGGAAGTAAGAAACGCTTGAGAAACTCAAAATTTTCGCAGTTCTGATGCACGAAACGAATAACTAGAACGGCCTAGGGGAAAAATACGCATAGTGTTGTAATCGGGCGAGTTTCTACTTTCAGATGCAACAGAAATTTTGCGGATTGGTCAATCCGTTCGCGAGATGTGGCAGTTTGTATGTGAGAAACGCTCGCGAAACTCAAAATTTTCGCAGTTCTGATGCTCGACAAGCATAACTAGAACGGCCTAGGGGAAAAGTACGCATACCGTTGTAATCGGGCGAGTTTCTACCTTCAGATGCAACAGAAATTTTGCGGATTGGTCAATCCGTTCGCGAGATATGGCAGTTTGGAAGTAAGAAACGCTTGAGAAACTCAAAATTTTTGCAGTTCTGATGCTCGAAACGAATAACTAGGGCGGCCTAGGGGAAAAGTACGCATAGTGTTGTAATCGGGCGAGTTTCTACTTTCAGATGCAACAGAAATTTTGCGGGTTGGTCAATCCGTTCGCGAGATATGGCAGTTTGGAGGTAAGAAACGCTCGAGAAACTCAAAATTTTCGCAGTTGTGATGCTCGAAACGAATAACTAGAACGGCTAGGGCAAAAGTACGCATACCGTTGTAATCGGGAGAGTTTCTACCTTCAGATGCAACAGAAATTTTGCGGATTGGTCAATCCGTTCGCGAGATATGGCAGTTTGGACGTAACAACGCTTGAGATGCTCAAAATTTTCGCAGTTCTGTTGCTCGAAACGAATAACTAGAACGGGCTAGGGGAAAAGTACGCATACAGTTGTAATCGGGCGAGTTTCTACTTTCAGACGCAACAGAAATTTTGCGGATTCGTCAAACCGTTCGCGAGGTATGGCAGTTTGGAGGTAAGAAACGCTTGAGAAACTCAAAATTTTCGCAGTTCTGATGCTCGGCAAGCATAACTAGAACGGCCTAGGGGAAAAGTACGCAAACCGTTGTAATCGGGCGAGTTTCTACTTTCAGATGCAACAGAAATATTGCGGATTGGTCAATCCGTTCGCGAGATATGGCAGTTTGGATGTAAGAAACGCTTGAGAAACTAAAAATTTTCACAGTTCTGATGCTCGAAACGAATAACTAGAACGGCCTAGGGGAAAGTACGCATACCGTTGTAATCGGACGAGTTTCTACTTTCAGATGCAAGAGAAATTTTGCGGATTGGAAAATCCGTTCGCGAGATATGGCAGTTTGGATGTAAGAAACGCTTGAGAAACTCAAAATTTTCGCAGTTCTGATGCTCGAAACGAATAACTAGAACGGCCTAGGGGAAAAGTACGCACACCGTTGTAATCGGGCGAGTTTCTACTTTCAGATGCAACAGAAATTTTGCGGATTGGTCAATCCGTTCGCGAGATATGGCAGTTTGGAGGTAAGAAACGGTTGAGATACTCAAAATTTTCACAGTTCTGATGCTCGAAACGAATAACCAGAACGGCCTAGGGGAAACGTACGCATACCGTTGTAATCGGGCGAGTTTCTACTTTCAGATGCATCAGAAATTTTGCGGATTGGTCAATCCGTTCGCGAGATATGGCAGTTTGGAGGTACGAAACGCTTGAGAAACTCAAAATTTTCGCAGTTCTGATGCTCGAAACGAATAACTAGAACGGCCTAGGGGAAGAGTACGCATACCGTTGTAATCGAGCGAGTTTCTACCTTCAGATGCAACAGAAATTTTGCGGATTGGTCAATCCGTTCGCGAGATATGGCAGTTTGGACGTAACAACGCTTGAGAAACTCAAAATTTTCGCAGTTCTGTTGCTCGAAACGAATTACTAGAACGGGCTAGGGGAAAACTACGCATACAGTTGTAATCGGGCGAGTTTCTACTTTCAGATGCAACAGAAATTTTGCGGATTCGTCAAACCGTTCGCGAGATATGGCAGTTTGGATGTAAGAAACGCTTGAGAAACTCAAAATTTTCGCAGTTCTGATGCTCGACAAGCATAACTAGAACGGCCTAGGGGAAAAGTACGCAAACCGTTGTAATCGGGCGAGTTTCTACTTTCAGATGCAACAGAAATATTGCGGATTGGTCAATCCGTTCGCGAGATATGGCAGTTTGGAAGTAAGAAACGCTTGAGAAAGTAAAAATTTTCACAGTTCTGATGCTCGAAACGAATAACTAGAACGGCCTAGGGGAAAAGTACGCATACCGTTGTAATCGGACGAGTTTCTACTTTCAGATGCAAGAGAAATTTTGCGGATTGGAAAATCCGTTCGCGAGATATGGCAGTTTGGAGGTAAGGAACGGTTGAGAAACTCAAAATTTGCACAGTTCTGATGCTCGAAACGAATAACTAGAATGGCCCAGGTGAAAAGTACTCATACCGTTGTAATCGGGCGAGTATCTACTTTCAGACGCAACAGAAATTTTGCGAATTGGTCAATCCGTTCGCGAGATATGGCAGTTTGGAAGTAAGAAACGCTTGAGAAACTCAAAATTTTCGCAGTTCTGATGCACGAAACGAATAACTAGAACGGCCTAGGGGAAAAATACGCATAGAGTTGTAATCGGGCGAGTTTCTACTTTCAGATGCAACAGAAATTTTGCGGATTGGTCAATCCGTTCGCGAGATGTGGCAGTTTGTAGGTGAGAAACGCTCGAGAAACTCAAAATTTTCGCAGTTCTGATGCTCGACAAGCATAACTAGAACGGCCTAGGGGAAAAGTACGCATACCGTTGTAATCGGGCGAGTATCTACTTTCAGACGCAACAGAAATTTTGCGGATTGGTCAATCCGTTCGCGAGATGTGGCAGTTTGTAGGTGAGAAACGCTCGAGAAACTCAAAATTTTCGCAGTTCTGATGCTCGACAAGCATAACTAGAACGGTCTAGGGGAAAAGTACGCATACCGTTGTAATCGGGCGAGTTTCTACCTTCAGATGCAACAGAAATTTTGCGGATTGGTCAATCCGTTCGCGAGATATGGCAGTTTGGATGTAAGAAACGCTTGAGAAACTAAAAATTTTCACAGTTCTGATGCTCGAAACGAATAACTAGAACGGCCTAGGGGAAAGTACGCATACCGTTGTAATCGGACGAGTTTCTACTTTCAGATGCAAGAGAAATTTTGCGGATTGGAAAATCCGTTCGCGAGATATGGCAGTTTGGATGTAAGAAACGCTTGAGAAACTCAAAATTTTCGCAGTTCTGATGCTCGAAACGAATAACTAGAACGGCCTAGGGGAAAAGTACGCACACCGTTGTAATCGGGCGAGTTTCTACTTTCAGATGCAACAGAAATTTTGCGGATTGGTCAATCCGTTCGCGAGATATGGCAGTTTGGAGGTAAGAAACGGTTGAGAAACTCAAAATTTTCACAGTTCTGATGCTCGAAACGAATAACCAGAACGGCCTAGGGGAAACGTACGCATACCGTTGTAATCGGGCGAGTTTCTACTTTCAGATGCATCAGAAATTTTGCGGATTGGTCAATCCGTTCGCGAGATATGGCAGTTTGGACGTAACAACGCTTGAGAAACTCAAAATTTTCGCAGTTCTGTTGCTCGAAACGAATTACTAGAACGGGCTAGGGGAAAACTACGCATACAGTTGTAATCGGGCGAGTTTCTACTTTCAGATGCAACAGAAATTTTGCGGATTCGTCAAACCGTTCGCGAGATATGGCAGTTTGGATGTAAGAAACGCTTGAGAAACTCAAAATTTTCGCAGTTCTGATGCTCGACAAGCATAACTAGAACGGCCTAGGGGAAAAGTACGCAAACCGTTGTAATCGGGCGAGTTTCTACTTTCAGATGCAACAGAAATATTGCGGATTGGTCAATCCGTTCGCGAGATATGGCAGTTTGGAAGTAAGAAACGCTTGAGAAACTAAAAATTTTCACAGTTCTGATGCTCGAAACGAATAACTAGAACGGCCTAGGGGAAAAGTATGCATACCGTTGTAATCGGACGAGTTTCTACTTTCAGATGCAAGAGAAATTTTGCGGATTGGAAAATCCGTTCGCGAGATATGGCAGTTTGGAGGTAAGGAACGGTTGAGAAACTCAAAATTTGCACAGTTCTGATGCTCGAAACGAATAACTAGAATGGCCCAGGTGAAAAGTACTCATACCGTTGTAATCGGGCGAGTATCTACTTTCAGACGCAACAGAAATTTTGCGAATTGGTCAATCCGTTCGCGAGATATGGCAGTTTGGAAGTAAGAAACGCTTGAGAAACTCAAAATTTTTGCAGTTCTGATGCACGAAACGAATAACTAGAACGGCCTAGGGGAAAAATACGCATAGTGTTGTAATCGGGCGAGTTTCTATTTTCAGATGCAACAGAAATTTTGCGGATTGGTCAATCCGTTCGCGAGATGTGGCAGTTTGTAGGTGAGAAACGCTCGAGAAACTCAAAATTTTCGCAGTTCTGATGCTCGACAAGCATAACTAGAACGGCCTAGGGGAAAAGTACGCATACCGTTGTAATCGGGCGAGTATCTACTTTCAGACGCAACAGAAATTTTGCGGATTGGTCAATCCGTTCGCGAGATGTGGCAGTTTGTAGGTGAGAAACGCTCGAGAAACTCAAAATTTTCGCAGTTCTGATGCTCGACAAGCATAACTAGAACGGCCTAGGGGAAAAGTACGCATACCGTTGTAATCGGGCGAGTTTCTACCTTCAGATGCAACAGAAATTTTGCGGATTGGTCAATCCGTTCGCGAGATATGGCAGTTTGGAAGTAAGAAACGCTTGAGAAACTCAAAATTTTCGCAGTTCTGATGCTCGAAACGAATAACTAGAACGGCCTAGGGGAAAAGTACGCATAGTGTTGTAATCGGGCGAGTTTCTACTTTCAGATGCAACAGAAATTTTGCGGATTGGTCAATCCGTTCGCGAGATATGGCAGTTTGGAGGTAAGATACGCTCGAGAAACTCAAAATTTTCGCAGTTGTGATGCTCGAAACGAATAACTAGAACGGCTAGGGCAAAAGTACGCATACCGTTGTAATCGGGCGAGTTTCTACCTTCAGATGCAACAGAAATTTTGCGGATTGGTCAATCCGTTCGCGAGATATGGCAGTTTGGACGTAACAACGCTTGAGAAACTCAAAATTTTCGCAGTTCTGTTGCTCGAAACGAATAACTAGAACGGGCTAGGGGAAAAGTACGCATACAGTTGTAATCGGGCGAGTTTCTACTTTCAGACGCAACAGAAATTTTGCGGATTCGTCAAACCGTTCGCGAGGTATGGCAGTTTGGAGGTAAGAAACGCTTGAGAAACTCAAAATTTCGCAGTTCTGATGCTCGACAAGCATAACTAGAACGGCCTAGGGGAAAAGTACGCAAACCGTTGTAATCGGGCGAGTTTCTACTTTCAGATGCAACAGAAATATTGCGGATTGGTCAATCCGTTCGCGAGATATGGCAGTTTGGATGTAAGAAATGCTTGAGAAACTAAAAATTTTCACAGTTCTGATGCTCGAAACGAATAACTAGAACGGCCTAGGGGAAAGTACGCATACCGTTGTAATCGGACGAGTTTCTACTTTCAGATGCAAGAGAAATTTTGCGGATTGGAAAATCCGTTCGCGAGATATGGCAGTTTGGAGGTAAGGAACGGTTGAGAAACTCAAAATTTGCACAGTTCTGATGCTCGAAACGAATAACTAGAATGGCCCAGGGGAAAAGCACACATACCGTTTCAATTGGGCGAGTTTCTACTTTCAGATGCAACAGAAATTTTGCGGATTGGTCTATCCGTTCGCGAGATATGCAGTTTGGAGGTAAGAAACGGTTGAGAAACTCAAAATTTGCACAGTTCTGATGCTCGAAACGAATAACTAGAATGGCCCAGGGAAAAGTACTCATACCGTTGTAATCGGGCGAGTATCTACTTTCAGACGCAACAGAAATTTTGCGGATTGGTCAATCCGTTCGCGAGATGTGGCAGTTTGTAGGTGAGAAACGCTCGAGATACTCAAAATTTTCGCAGTTCTGATGCTCGACAAGCATAACTAGAACGGCCTAGGGGAAACGTACGCATACCGTTGTAATCGGGCGAGTTTCTACCTTCAGATGCAACAGAAATTTTGCGGATTGGTCAATCCGTTCGCGAGATATGGCAGTTTGGAGGTAAGAAACGCTCGAGAAACTCAAAATTTTCGCAGTTCTGATGCTCGACAAGCATAACTAGAACGGCCTAGGGGAAAAGTACGCACACCGTTGTAATCGGGCGAGTTTCTACTTTCAGATGCAACAGAAATTTTGCGGATTCGTCAATCCGTTCGCGAGATATGGCAGTTTGGAGGTAAGAAACGGTTGAGAAACTCAAAATTTGCACAGTTCTGATGCTCGAAACGAATAACAAGAATGGCCCAGGGGAAAAGTACTCATACCGTTGTAATCGGGCGAGTATCTACTTTCAGACGCAACAGAAATTTTGCGGATTGGTCAATCCGTTCGCGAGATGTGGCAGTTTGTAGGTGAGAAACGCTCGAGAAACTCAAAACTTTCGCAGTTCTGATGCTCGACAAGCATAACTAGAACGGCCTAGGGGAAAAGTACGCATACCGTTGTAATCGGGCGAGTTTCTACCTTCAGATGCAACAGAAATTTTGCGGATTGGTCAATCCGTTCGCGAGATATGGCAGTTTGGAAGTAAGAAACGCTTGAGAAACTCAAAATTTTCGCAGTTCTGATGCTCGAAACGAATAACTAGAACGGCCTAGGGGAAAAGTACGCATAGTGTTGTAGTCGGGCGAGTTTCTACCTTCAGATGCAACAGAAATTTTGCGGATTGGTCAATCCGTTCGCGAGATATGGCAGTTTGGAAGTAAGCAACGCTTCAGAAACTCAAAATTTTCGCAGTTCTGTTGCTCGAAACGAATAACTAGAACGGACTAGGGGAAAAGTACGCATACCGTTGTAATCGGGCGAGTTTCTACTTTCAGATGCAACAGAAATTTTGCGGATTGGTCAATCCGTTCGCGAGATATGGCAGTTTGGAGGTAAGAAACGCTTGAGAAACTCAAAATTTTCGCAGTTCTGATGCTCGACAAGCATAACTAGAACGGCCTAGGGGAAAAGTACGCATACCGTTGTAATCGGGCGAGTTTCTACTTTCAGATGCAACAGAAATATTGCGGATTGGTCAATCCGTTCGCGAGATATGGCAGTTTGGAAGTAAGAAACGCTAGAGAAACTAAAAATTTTCACAGTTCTGATGCTCGAAACGAATAACTAGAACGGCCCAGGGGAAAAGGACGCATACCGTTGTAATCGGACGAGTTTCTACTTTCAGATGCAACAGAAATTTTGCGGATTGGTCTATCCGTTCGCGAGATATGGCAGTTTGGAGGTAAGAAACGGTTGAGAAACTCAAAATTTGCACAGTTCTGATGCTCGAAACGAATAACTAGAATGGCCCAGGGGAAAAGTACTCATACCGTTGTAATCGGGCGAGTATCTACTTTCAGACGCAACAGAAATTTTGCAGATTGGTCAATCCGTTCGCGAGATGTGGCAGTTTGTAGGTGAGAAACGCTCGAGAAACTCAAAATTTTCGCAGTTCTGATGCTCGACAAGCATAACTAGAACGGCCTAGGGGAAAAGTACGCATACCGTTGTAATCGGGCGAGTTTCTACCTTCAGATGCAACAGAAATTTTGCGGATTGGTCAATCCGTTCGCGAGATATGGCAGTTTGGAGGTAAGAAACGCTCGAGAAACTCAAAATTTTCGCAGTTCTGATGCTCGACAAGCATAACTAGAACGGCCTAGGGGAAAAGTACGCACACCGTTGTAATCGGGCGAGTTTCTACTTTCAGATGCAACAGAAATTTTGCGGATTCGTCAATCCGTTCGCGAGATATGGCAGTTTGGAAGTAAGAAACGCTTGAGAAACTCAAAATTTTCGCAGTTCTGATGCACGAAACGAATAACTAGAACGGCCTAGGGGAAAAATACGCATAGAGTTGTAATCGGGCGAGTTTCTACTTTCAGATGCAACAGAAATTTTGCGGATTGGTCAATCCGTTCGCGAGATGTGGCAGTTTGTAGGTGAGAAACGCTCGAGAAACTCAAAATTTTCGCAGTTCTGATGCTCGACAAGCATAACTAGAACGGCCTAGGGGAAAAGTACGCATACCGTTGTAATCGGGCGAGTATCTACTTTCAGACGCAACAGAAATTTTGCGGATTGGTCAATCCGTTCGCGAGATGTGGCAGTTTGTAGGTGAGAAACGCTCGAGAAACTCAAAATTTTCGCAGTTCTGATGCTCGACAAGCATAACTAGAACGGTCTAGGGGAAAAGTACGCATACCGTTGTAATCGGGCGAGTTTCTACCTTCAGATGCAACAGAAATTTTGCGGATTGGTCAATCCGTTCGCGAGATATGGCAGTTTGGATGTAAGAAACGCTTGAGAAACTAAAAATTTTCACAGTTCTGATGCTCGAAACGAATAACTAGAACGGCCTAGGGGAAAGTACGCATACCGTTGTAATCGGACGAGTTTCTACTTTCAGATGCAAGAGAAATTTTGCGGATTGGAAAATCCGTTCGCGAGATATGGCAGTTTGGATGTAAGAAACGCTTGAGAAACTCAAAATTTTCGCAGTTCTGATGCTCGAAACGAATAACTAGAACGGCCTAGGGGAAAAGTACGCACACCGTTGTAATCGGGCGAGTTTCTACTTTCAGATGCAACAGAAATTTTGCGGATTGGTCAATCCGTTCGCGAGATATGGCAGTTTGGAGGTAAGAAACGCTTGAGAAACTAAAAATTTTCACAGTTCTGATGCTCGAAACGAATAACTAGAACGGCCTAGGGGAAAGTACGCATACCGTTGTAATCGGGCGAGTTTCTACTTTCAGATGCATCAGAAATTTTGCGGATTGGTCAATCCGTTCGCGAGATATGGCAGTTTGGACGTAACAACGCTTGAGAAACTCAAAATTTTCGCAGTTCTGTTGCTCGAAACGAATTACTAGAACGGGCTAGGGGAAAACTACGCATACAGTTGTAATCGGGCGAGTTTCTACTTTCAGATGCAACAGAAATTTTGCGGATTCGTCAAACCGTTCGCGAGATATGGCAGTTTGGATGTAAGAAACGCTTGAGAAACTCAAAATTTTCGCAGTTCTGATGCTCGACAAGCATAACTAGAACGGCCTAGGGGAAAAGTACGCAAACCGTTGTAATCGGGCGAGTTTCTACTTTCAGATGCAACAGAAATATTGCGGATTGGTCAATCCGTTCGCGAGATATGGCAGTTTGGAAGTAAGAAACGCTTGAGAAACTAAAAATTTTCACAGTTCTGATGCTCGAAACGAATAACTAGAACGGCCTAGGGGAAAAGTATGCATACCGTTGTAATCGGACGAGTTTCTACTTTCAGATGCAAGAGAAATTTTGCGGATTGGAAAATCCGTTCGCGAGATATGGCAGTTTGGAGGTAAGGAACGGTTGAGAAACTCAAAATTTGCACAGTTCTGATGCTCGAAACGAATAACTAGAATGGCCCAGGTGAAAAGTACTCATACCGTTGTAATCGGGCGAGTATCTACTTTCAGACGCAACAGAAATTTTGCGAATTGGTCAATCCGTTCGCGAGATATGGCAGTTTGGAAGTAAGAAACGCTTGAGAAACTCAAAATTTTTGCAGTTCTGATGCACGAAACGAATAACTAGAACGGCCTAGGGGAAAAATACGCATAGTGTTGTAATCGGGCGAGTTTCTACTTTCAGATGCAACAGAAATTTTGCGGATTGGTCAATCCGTTCGCGAGATGTGGCAGTTTGTAGGTGAGAAACGCTCGAGAAACTCAAAATTTTCGCAGTTCTGATGCTCGACAAGCATAACTAGAACGGCCTAGGGGAAAAGTACGCATACCGTTTTAATCGGGCGAGTATCTACTTTCAGACGCAACAGAAATTTTGCGGATTGGTCAATCCGTTCGCGAGATGTGGCAGTTTGTAGGTGAGAAACGCTCGAGAAACTCAAAATTTTCGCAGTTCTGATGCTCGACAAGCATAACTAGAACGGCCTAGGGGAAAAGTACGCATACCGTTGTAATCGGGCGAGTTTCTACCTTCAGATGCAACAGAAATTTTGCGGATTGGTCAATCCGTTCGCGAGATATGGCAGTTTGGAAGTAAGAAACGCTTGAGAAACTCAAAATTTTCGCAGTTCTGATGCTCGAAACGAATAACTAGAACGGCCTAGGGGAAAAGTACGCATAGTGTTGTAATCGGGCGAGTTTCTACTTTCAGATGCAACAGAAATTTTGCGGATTGGTCAATCCGTTCGCGAGATATGGCAGTTTGGAGGTAAGATACGCTCGAGAAACTCAAAATTTTCGCAGTTGTGATGCTCGAAACGAATAACTAGAACGGCTAGGGCAAAAGTACGCATACCGTTGTAATCGGGCGAGTTTCTACCTTCAGATGCAACAGAAATTTTGCGGATTGGTCAATCCGTTCGCGAGATATGGCAGTTTGGACGTAACAACGCTTGAGAAACTCAAAATTTTCGCAGTTCTGTTGCTCGAAACGAATAACTAGAACGGGCTAGGGGAAAAGTACGCATACAGTTGTAATCGGGCGAGTTTCTACTTTCAGACGCAACAGAAATTTTGCGGATTCGTCAAACCGTTCGCGAGGTATGGCAGTTTGGAGGTAAGAAACGCTTGAGAAACTCAAAATTTTCGCAGTTCTGATGCTCGACAAGCATAACTAGAACGGCCTAGGGGAAAAGTACGCAAACCGTTGTAATCGGGCGAGTTTCTACTTTCAGATGCAACAGAAATATTGCGGATTGGTCAATCCGTTCGCGAGATATGGCAGTTTGGATGTAAGAAATGCTTGAGAAACTAAAAATTTTCACAGTTCTGATGCTCGAAACGAATAACTAGAACGGCCTAGGGGAAAGTACGCATACCGTTGTAATCGGACGAGTTTCTACTTTCAGATGCAAGAGAAATTTTGCGGATTGGAAAATCCGTTCGCGAGATATGGCAGTTTGGAGGTAAGGAACGGTTGAGAAACTCAAAATTTGCACAGTTCTGATGCTCGAAACGAATAACTAGAATGGCCCAGGGGAAAAGCACACATACCGTTTCAATTGGGCGAGTTTCTACTTTCAGATGCAACAGAAATTTTGCGGATTGGTCTATCCGTTCGCGAGATATGGCAGTTTGGAGGTAAGAAACGGTTGAGAAACTCAAAATTTGCACAGTTCTGATGCTCGAAACGAATAACTAGAATGGCCCAGGGGAAAAGTACTCATACCGTTGTAATCGGGCGAGTATCTACTTTCAGACGCAACAGAAATTTTGCGAATTGGTCAATCCGTTCGCGAGATATGGCAGTTTGGATGTAAGAAACGCTTGAGAAACTCAAAATTTTCGCAGTTCTGATGCTCGACAAGCATAACTAGAACGGCCTAGGGGAAAAGTACGCAAACCGTTGTAATCGGGCGAGTTTCTACTTTCAGATGCAACAGAAATATTGCGGATTGGTCAATCCGTTCGCGAGATATGGCAGTTTGGAAGTAAGAAACGCTTGAGAAAGTAAAAATTTTCACAGTTCTGATGCTCGAAACGAATAACTAGAACGGCCTAGGGGAAAAGTACGCATACCGTTGTAATCGGACGAGTTTCTACTTTCAGATGCAAGAGAAATTTTGCGGATTGGAAAATCCGTTCGCGAGATATGGCAGTTTGGAGGTAAGGAACGGTTGAGAAACTCAAAATTTGCACAGTTCTGATGCTCGAAACGAATAACTAGAATGGCCCAGGTGAAAAGTACTCATACCGTTGTAATCGGGCGAGTATCTACTTTCAGACGCAACAGAAATTTTGCGAATTGGTCAATCCGTTCGCGAGATATGGCAGTTTGGAAGTAAGAAACGCTTGAGAAACTCAAAATTTTCGCAGTTCTGATGCACGAAACGAATAACTAGAACGGCCTAGGGGAAAAATACGCATAGAGTTGTAATCGGGCGAGTTTCTACTTTCAGATGCAACAGAAATTTTGCGGATTGGTCAATCCGTTCGCGAGATGTGGCAGTTTGTAGGTGAGAAACGCTCGAGAAACTCAAAATTTTCGCAGTTCTGATGCTCGACAAGCATAACTAGAACGGCCTAGGGGAAAAGTACGCATACCGTTGTAATCGGGCGAGTATCTACTTTCAGACGCAACAGAAATTTTGCGGATTGGTCAATCCGTTCGCGAGATGTGGCAGTTTGTAGGTGAGAAACGCTCGAGAAACTCAAAATTTTCGCAGTTCTGATGCTCGACAAGCATAACTAGAACGGTCTAGGGGAAAAGTACGCATACCGTTGTAATCGGGCGAGTTTCTACCTTCAGATGCAACAGAAATTTTGCGGATTGGTCAATCCGTTCGCGAGATATGGCAGTTTGGATGTAAGAAACGCTTGAGAAACTAAAAATTTTCACAGTTCTGATGCTCGAAACGAATAACTAGAACGGCCTAGGGGAAAGTACGCATACCGTTGTAATCGGACGAGTTTCTACTTTCAGATGCAAGAGAAATTTTGCGGATTGGAAAATCCGTTCGCGAGATATGGCAGTTTGGATGTAAGAAACGCTTGAGAAACTCAAAATTTTCGCAGTTCTGATGCTCGAAACGAATAACTAGAACGGCCTAGGGGAAAAGTACGCACACCGTTGTAATCGGGCGAGTTTCTACTTTCAGATGCAACAGAAATTTTGCGGATTGGTCAATCCGTTCGCGAGATATGGCAGTTTGGAGGTAAGAAACGGTTGAGAAACTCAAAATTTTCACAGTTCTGATGCTCGAAACGAATAACCAGAACGGCCTAGGGGAAACGTACGCATACCGTTGTAATCGGGCGAGTTTCTACTTTCAGATGCATCAGAAATTTTGCGGATTGGTCAATCCGTTCGCGAGATATGGCAGTTTGGACGTAACAACGCTTGAGAAACTCAAAATTTTCGCAGTTCTGTTGCTCGAAACGAATTACTAGAACGGGCTAGGGGAAAACTACGCATACAGTTGTAATCGGGCGAGTTTCTACTTTCAGATGCAACAGAAATTTTGCGGATTCGTCAAACCGTTCGCGAGATATGGCAGTTTGGATGTAAGAAACGCTTGAGAAACTCAAAATTTTCGCAGTTCTGATGCTCGACAAGCATAACTAGAACGGCCTAGGGGAAAAGTACGCAAACCGTTGTAATCGGGCGAGTTTCTACTTTCAGATGCAACAGAAATATTGCGGATTGGTCAATCCGTTCGCGAGATATGGCAGTTTGGAAGTAAGAAACGCTTGAGAAACTAAAAATTTTCACAGTTCTGATGCTCGAAACGAATAACTAGAACGGCCTAGGGGAAAAGTATGCATACCGTTGTAATCGGACGAGTTTCTACTTTCAGATGCAAGAGAAATTTTGCGGATTGGAAAATCCGTTCGCGAGATATGGCAGTTTGGAGGTAAGGAACGGTTGAGAAACTCAAAATTTGCACAGTTCTGATGCTCGAAACGAATAACTAGAATGGCCCAGGTGAAAAGTACTCATACCGTTGTAATCGGGCGAGTATCTACTTTCAGACGCAACAGAAATTTTGCGAATTGGTCAATCCGTTCGCGAGATATGGCAGTTTGGAAGTAAGAAACGCTTGAGAAACTCAAAATTTTTGCAGTTCTGATGCACGAAACGAATAACTAGAACGGCCTAGGGGAAAAATACGCATAGTGTTGTAATCGGGCGAGTTTCTACTTTCAGATTCAACAGAAATTTTGCGGATTGGTCAATCCGTTCGCGAGATGTGGCAGTTTGTAGGTGAGAAACGCTCGAGAAACTCAAAATTTTCGCAGTTCTGATGCTCGACAAGCATAACTAGAACGGCCTAGGGGAAAAGTACGCATACCGTTGTAATCGGGCGAGTATCTACTTTCAGACGCAACAGAAATTTTGCGGATTGGTCAATCCGTTCGCGAGATGTGGCAGTTTGTAGGTGAGAAACGCTCGAGAAACTCAAAATTTTCGCAGTTCTGATGCTCGACAAGCATAACTAGAACGGCCTAGGGGAAAAGTACGCATACCGTTGTAATCGGGCGAGTTTCTACCTTCAGATGCAACAGAAATTTTGCGGATTGGTCAATCCGTTCGCGAGATATGGCAGTTTGGAAGTAAGAAACGCTTGAGAAACTCAAAATTTTCGCAGTTCTGATGCTCGAAACGAATAACTAGAACGGCCTAGGGGAAAAGTACGCATAGTGTTGTAATCGGGCGAGTTTCTACTTTCAGATGCAACAGAAATTTTGCGGATTGGTCAATCCGTTCGCGAGATATGGCAGTTTGGAGGTAAGATACGCTCGAGAAACTCAAAATTTTCGCAGTTGTGATGCTCGAAACGAATAACTAGAACGGCTAGGGCAAAAGTACGCATACCGTTGTAATCGGGCGAGTTTCTACCTTCAGATGCAACAGAAATTTTGCGGATTGGTCAATCCGTTCGCGAGATATGGCAGTTTGGACGTAACAACGCTTGAGAAACTCAAAATTTTCGCAGTTCTGTTGCTCGAAACGAATAACTAGAACGGGCTAGGGGAAAAGTACGCATACAGTTGTAATCGGGCGAGTTTCTACTTTCAGACGCAACAGAAATTTTGCGGATTCGTCAAACCGTTCGCGAGGTATGGCAGTTTGGAGGTAAGAAACGCTTGAGAAACTCAAAATTTTCGCAGTTCTGATGCTCGACAAGCATAACTAGAACGGCCTAGGGGAAAAGTACGCAAACCGTTGTAATCGGGCGAGTTTCTACTTTCAGATGCAACAGAAATATTGCGGATTGGTCAATCCGTTCGCGAGATATGGCAGTTTGGATGTAAGAAATGCTTGAGAAACTAAAAATTTTCACAGTTCTGATGCTCGAAACGAATAACTAGAACGGCCTAGGGGAAAGTACGCATACCGTTGTAATCGGACGAGTTTCTACTTTCAGATGCAAGAGAAATTTTGCGGATTGGAAAATCCGTTCGCGAGATATGGCAGTTTGGAGGTAAGGAACGGTTGAGAAACTCAAAATTTGCACAGTTCTGATGCTCGAAACGAATAACTAGAATGGCCCAGGGGAAAAGCACACATACCGTTTCAATTGGGCGAGTTTCTACTTTCAGATGCAACAGAAATTTTGCGGATTGGTCTATCCGTTCGCGAGATATGGCAGTTTGGAGGTAAGAAACGGTTGAGAAACTCAAAATTTGCACAGTTCTGATGCTCGAAACGAATAACTAGAATGGCCCAGGGGAAAAGTACTCATACGGTTGTAATCGGGCGAGTATCTACTTTCAGACGCAACAGAAATTTTGCGAATTGGTCAATCCGTTCGCGAGATATGGCAGTTTGGAAGTAAGAAACGCTTGAGAAACTCAAAATTTTCGCAGTTCTGATGCTCGACAAGCATAACTAGAACGGCCTAGGGGAAAAGTACGCAAACCGTTGTAATCGGGCGAGTTTCTACTTTCAGATGCAACAGAAATATTGCGGATTGGTCAATCCGTTCGCGAGATATGGCAGTTTGGAAGTAAGAAACGCTTGAGAAAGTAAAAATTTTCACAGTTCTGATGCTCGAAACGAATAACTAGAACGGCCTAGGGGAAAAGTACGCATACCGTTGTAATCGGACGAGTTTCTACTTTCAGATGCAAGAGAAATTTTGCGGATTGGAAAATCCGTTCGCGAGATATGGCAGTTTGGAGGTAAGGAACGGTTGAGAAACTCAAAATTTGCACAGTTCTGATGCTCGAAACGAATAACTAGAATGGCCCAGGTGAAAAGTACTCATACCGTTGTAATCGGGCGAGTATCTACTTTCAGACGCAACAGAAATTTTGCGAATTGGTCAATCCGTTCGCGAGATATGGCAGTTTGGAAGTAAGAAACGCTTGAGAAACTCAAAATTTTCGCAGTTCTGATGCACGAAACGAATAACTAGAACGGCCTAGGGGAAAAATACGCATAGAGTTGTAATCGGGCGAGTTTCTACTTTCAGATGCAACAGAAATTTTGCGGATTGGTCAATCCGTTCGCGAGATGTGGCAGTTTGTAGGTGAGAAACGCTCGAGAAACTCAAAATTTTCGCAGTTCTGATGCTCGACAAGCATAACTAGAACGGCCTAGGGGAAAAGTACGCATACCGTTGTAATCGGGCGAGTATCTACTTTCAGACGCAACAGAAATTTTGCGGATTGGTCAATCCGTTCGCGAGATGTGGCAGTTTGTAGGTGAGAAACGCTCGAGAAACTCAAAATTTTCGCAGTTCTGATGCTCGACAAGCATAACTAGAACGGCCTAGGGGAAAAGTACGCATACCGTTGTAATCGGGCGAGTTTCTACCTTCAGATGCAACAGAAATTTTGCGGATTGGTCAATCCGTTCGCGAGATATGGCAGTTTGGAAGTAAGAAACGCTTGAGAAACTCAAAATTTTCGCAGTTCTGATGCTCGAAACGAATAACTAGAACGGCCTAGGGGAAAAGTACGCATAGTGTTGTAATCGGGCGAGTTTCTACTTTCAGATGCAACAGAAATTTTGCGGATTGGTCAATCCGTTCGCGAGATATGGCAGTTTGGAGGTAAGATACGCTCGAGAAACTCAAAATTTTCGCAGTTGTGATGCTCGAAACGAATAACTAGAACGGCTAGGGCAAAAGTACGCATACCGTTGTAATCGGGCGAGTTTCTACCTTCAGATGCAACAGAAATTTTGCGGATTGGTCAATCCGTTCGCGAGATATGGCAGTTTGGACGTAACAACGCTTGAGAAACTCAAAATTTTCGCAGTTCTGTTGCTCGAAACGAATAACTAGAACGGGCTAGGGGAAAAGTACGCATACAGTTGTAATCGGGCGAGTTTCTACTTTCAGACGCAACAGAAATTTTGCGGATTCGTCAAACCGTTCGCGAGGTATGGCAGTTTGGAGGTAAGAAACGCTTGAGAAACTCAAAATTTTCGCAGTTCTGATGCTCGACAAGCATAACTAGAACGGCCTAGGGGAAAAGTACGCAAACCGTTGTAATCGGGCGAGTTTCTACTTTCAGATGCAACAGAAATATTGCGGATTGGTCAATCCGTTCGCGAGATATGGCAGTTTGGATGTAAGAAATGCTTGAGAAACTAAAAATTTTCACAGTTCTGATGCTCGAAACGAATAACTAGAACGGCCTAGGGGAAAGTACGCATACCGTTGTAATCGGACGAGTTTCTACTTTCAGATGCAAGAGAAATTTTGCGGATTGGAAAATCCGTTCGCGAGATATGGCAGTTTGGAGGTAAGGAACGGTTGAGAAACTCAAAATTTGCACAGTTCTGATGCTCGAAACGAATAACTAGAATGGCCCAGGGGAAAAGCACACATACCGTTTCAATTGGGCGAGTTTCTACTTTCAGATGCAACAGAAATTTTGCGGATTGGTCTATCCGTTCGCGAGATATGGCAGTTTGGAGGTAAGAAACGGTTGAGAAACTCAAAATTTGCACAGTTCTGATGCTCGAAACGAATAACTAGAATGGCCCAGGGGAAAAGTACTCATACGGTTGTAATCGGGCGAGTATCTACTTTCAGACGCAACAGAAATTTTGCGAATTGGTCAATCCGTTCGCGAGATATGGCAGTTTGGAAGTAAGAAACGCTTGAGAAACTCAAAATTTTCGCAGTTCTGATGCTCGACAAGCATAACTAGAACGGCCTAGGGGAAAAGTACGCAAACCGTTGTAATCGGGCGAGTTTCTACTTTCAGATGCAACAGAAATATTGCGGATTGGTCAATCCGTTCGCGAGATATGGCAGTTTGGAAGTAAGAAACGCTTGAGAAAGTAAAAATTTTCACAGTTCTGATGCTCGAAACGAATAACTAGAACGGCCTAGGGGAAAAGTACGCATACCGTTGTAATCGGACGAGTTTCTACTTTCAGATGCAAGAGAAATTTTGCGGATTGGAAAATCCGTTCGCGAGATATGGCAGTTTGGAGGTAAGGAACGGTTGAGAAACTCAAAATTTGCACAGTTCTGATGCTCGAAACGAATAACTAGAATGGCCCAGGTGAAAAGTACTCATACCGTTGTAATCGGGCGAGTATCTACTTTCAGACGCAACAGAAATTTTGCGAATTGGTCAATCCGTTCGCGAGATATGGCAGTTTGGAAGTAAGAAACGCTTGAGAAACTCAAAATTTTCGCAGTTCTGATGCACGAAACGAATAACTAGAACGGCCTAGGGGAAAAATACGCATAGAGTTGTAATCGGGCGAGTTTCTACTTTCAGATGCAACAGAAATTTTGCGGATTGGTCAATCCGTTCGCGAGATGTGGCAGTTTGTAGGTGAGAAACGCTCGAGAAACTCAAAATTTTCGCAGTTCTGATGCTCGACAAGCATAACTAGAACGGCCTAGGGGAAAAGTACGCATACCGTTGTAATCGGGCGAGTATCTACTTTCAGACGCAACAGAAATTTTGCGGATTGGTCAATCCGTTCGCGAGATGTGGCAGTTTGTAGGTGAGAAACGCTCGAGAAACTCAAAATTTTCGCAGTTCTGATGCTCGACAAGCATAACTAGAACGGTCTAGGGGAAAAGTACGCATACCGTTGTAATCGGGCGAGTTTCTACCTTCAGATGCAACAGAAATTTTGCGGATTGGTCAATCCGTTCGCGAGATATGGCAGTTTGGATGTAAGAAACGCTTGAGAAACTAAAAATTTTCACAGTTCTGATGCTCGAAACGAATAACTAGAACGGCCTAGGGGAAAGTACGCATACCGTTGTAATCGGACGAGTTTCTACTTTCAGATGCAAGAGAAATTTTGCGGATTGGAAAATCCGTTCGCGAGATATGGCAGTTTGGATGTAAGAAACGCTTGAGAAACTCAAAATTTTCGCAGTTCTGATGCTCGAAACGAATAACTAGAACGGCCTAGGGGAAAAGTACGCACACCGTTGTAATCGGGCGAGTTTCTACTTTCAGATGCAACAGAAATTTTGCGGATTGGTCAATCCGTTCGCGAGATATGGCAGTTTGGAGGTAAGAAACGGTTGAGAAACTCAAAATTTTCACAGTTCTGATGCTCGAAACGAATAACCAGAACGGCCTAGGGGAAACGTACGCATACCGTTGTAATCGGGCGAGTTTCTACTTTCAGATGCATCAGAAATTTTGCGGATTGGTCAATCCGTTCGCGAGATATGGCAGTTTGGACGTAACAACGCTTGAGAAACTCAAAATTTTCGCAGTTCTGTTGCTCGAAACGAATTACTAGAACGGGCTAGGGGAAAACTACGCATACAGTTGTAATCGGGCGAGTTTCTACTTTCAGATGCAACAGAAATTTTGCGGATTCGTCAAACCGTTCGCGAGATATGGCAGTTTGGATGTAAGAAACGCTTGAGAAACTCAAAATTTTCGCAGTTCTGATGCTCGACAAGCATAACTAGAACGGCCTAGGGGAAAAGTACGCAAACCGTTGTAATCGGGCGAGTTTCTACTTTCAGATGCAACAGAAATATTGCGGATTGGTCAATCCGTTCGCGAGATATGGCAGTTTGGAAGTAAGAAACGCTTGAGAAACTAAAAATTTTCACAGTTCTGATGCTCGAAACGAATAACTAGAACGGCCTAGGGGAAAAGTATGCATACCGTTGTAATCGGACGAGTTTCTACTTTCAGATGCAAGAGAAATTTTGCGGATTGGAAAATCCGTTCGCGAGATATGGCAGTTTGGAGGTAAGGAACGGTTGAGAAACTCAAAATTTGCACAGTTCTGATGCACGAAACGAACAACTAGAACGGCCTAGGGGAAAAATACGCATAGTGTTGTAATCGGGCGAGTTTCTACTTTCAGATGCAACAGAAATTTTGCGGATTGGTCAATCCGTTCGCGAGATGTGGCAGTTTGTAGGTGAGAAACGCTCGAGAAACTCAAAATTTTCGCAGTTCTGATGCTCGACAGGCATAACTAGAACGGCCTAGGGGAAAAGTACGCATACCGTTGTAATCGGGCGAGTATCTACTTTCAGACGCAACAGAAATTTTGCGGATTGGTCAATCCGTTCGCGAGATGTGGCAGTTTGTAGGTGAGAAACGCTCGAGAAACTCAAAATTTTCGCAGTTCTGATGCTCGACAAGCATAACTAGAACGGCCTAGGGGAAAAGTACGCATACCGTTGTAATCGGGCGAGTTTCTACCTTCAGATGCAACAGAAATTTTGCGGATTGGTCAATCCGTTCGCGAGATATGGCAGTTTGGAAGTAAGAAACGCTTGAGAAACTCAAAATTTTCGCAGTTCTGATGCTCGAAACGAATAACTAGAACGGCCTAGGGGAAAAGTACGCATAGTGTTGTAATCGGGCGAGTTTCTACTTTCAGATGCAACAGAAATTTTGCGGATTGGTCAATCCGTTCGCGAGATATGGCAGTTTGGAGGTAAGATACGCTCGAGAAACTCAAAATTTTCGCAGTTGTGATGCTCGAAACGAATAACTAGAACGGCTAGGGCAAAAGTACGCATACCGTTGTAATCGGGCGAGTTTCTACCTTCAGATGCAACAGAAATTTTGCGGATTGGTCAATCCGTTCGCGAGATATGGCAGTTTGGACGTAACAACGCTTGAGAAACTCAAAATTTTCGCAGTTCTGTTGCTCGAAACGAATAACTAGAACGGGCTAGGGGAAAAGTACGCATACAGTTGTAATCGGGCGAGTTTCTACTTTCAGACGCAACAGAAATTTTGCGGATTCGTCAAACCGTTCGCGAGGTATGGCAGTTTGGAGGTAAGAAACGCTTGAGAAACTCAAAATTTTCGCAGTTCTGATGCTCGACAAGCATAACTAGAACGGCCTAGGGGAAAAGTACGCAAACCGTTGTAATCGGGCGAGTTTCTACTTTCAGATGCAACAGAAATATTGCGGATTGGTCAATCCGTTCGCGAGATATGGCAGTTTGGATGTAAGAAATGCTTGAGAAACTAAAAATTTTCACAGTTCTGATGCTCGAAACGAATAACTAGAACGGCCTAGGGGAAAGTACGCATACCGTTGTAATCGGACGAGTTTCTACTTTCAGATGCAAGAGAAATTTTGCGGATTGGAAAATCCGTTCGCGAGATATGGCAGTTTGGAGGTAAGGAACGGTTGAGAAACTCAAAATTTGCACAGTTCTGATGCTCGAAACGAATAACTAGAATGGCCCAGGGGAAAAGCACACATACCGTTTCAATTGGGCGAGTTTCTACTTTCAGATGCAACAGAAATTTTGCGGATTGGTCTATCCGTTCGCGAGATATGGCAGTTTGGAGGTAAGAAACGGTTGAGAAACTCAAAATTTGCACAGTTCTGATGCTCGAAACGAATAACTAGAATGGCCCAGGGGAAAAGTACTCATACCGTTGTAATCGGGCGAGTATCTACTTTCAGACGCAACAGAAATTTTGCGAATTGGTCAATCCGTTCGCGAGATATGGCAGTTTGGAAGTAAGAAACGCTTGAGAAACTCAAAATTTTCGCAGTTCTGATGCTCGACAAGCATAACTAGAACGGCCTAGGGGAAAAGTACGCAAACCGTTGTAATCGGGCGAGTTTCTACTTTCAGATGCAACAGAAATATTGCGGATTGGTCAATCCGTTCGCGAGATATGGCAGTTTGGAAGTAAGAAACGCTTGAGAAAGTAAAAATTTTCACAGTTCTGATGCTCGAAACGAATAACTAGAACGGCCTAGGGGAAAAGTACGCATACCGTTGTAATCGGACGAGTTTCTACTTTCAGATGCAAGAGAAATTTTGCGGATTGGAAAATCCGTTCGCGAGATATGGCAGTTTGGAGGTAAGGAACGGTTGAGAAACTCAAAATTTGCACAGTTCTGATGCTCGAAACGAATAACTAAAATGGCCCAGGTGAAAAGTACTCATACCGTTGTAATCGGGCGAGTATCTACTTTCAGACGCAACAGAAATTTTGCGAATTGGTCAATCCGTTCGCGAGATATGGCAGTTTGGAAGTAAGAAACGCTTGAGAAACTCAAAATTTTCGCAGTTCTGATGCACGAAACGAATAACTAGAACGGCCTAGGGGAAAAATACGCATAGAGTTGTAATCGGGCGAGTTTCTACTTTCAGATGCAACAGAAATTTTGCGGATTGGTCAATCCGTTCGCGAGATGTGGCAGTTTGTAGGTGAGAAACGCTCGAGAAACTCAAAATTTTCGCAGTTCTGATGCTCGACAAGCATAACTAGAACGGCCTAGGGGAAAAGTACGCATACCGTTGTAATCGGGCGAGTATCTACTTTCAGACGCAACAGAAATTTTGCGGATTGGTCAATCCGTTCGCGAGATGTGGCAGTTTGTAGGTGAGAAACGCTCGAGAAACTCAAAATTTTCGCAGTTCTGATGCTCGACAAGCATAACTAGAACGGTCTAGGGGAAAAGTACGCATACCGTTGTAATCGGGCGAGTTTCTACCTCCAGATGCAACAGAAATTTTGCGGATTGGTCAATCCGTTCGCGAGATATGGCAGTTTGGATGTAAGAAACGCTTGAGAAACTAAAAATTTTCACAGTTCTGATGCTCGAAACGAATAACTAGAACGGCCTAGGGGAAAGTACGCATACCGTTGTAATCGGACGAGTTTCTACTTTCAGATGCAAGAGAAATTTTGCGGATTGGAAAATCCGTTCGCGAGATATGGCAGTTTGGATGTAAGAAACGCTTGAGAAACTCAAAATTTTCGCAGTTCTGATGCTCGAAACGAATAACTAGAACGGCCTAGGGGAAAAGTACGCACACCGTTGTAATCGGGCGAGTTTCTACTTTCAGATGCAACAGAAATTTTGCGGATTGGTCAATCCGTTCGCGAGATATGGCAGTTTGGAGGTAAGAAACGGTTGAGAAACTCAAAATTTTCACAGTTCTGATGCTCGAAACGAATAACCAGAACGGCCTAGGGGAAACGTACGCATACCGTTGTAATCGGGCGAGTTTCTACTTTCAGATGCATCAGAAATTTTGCGGATTGGTCAATCCGTTCGCGAGATATGGCAGTTTGGACGTAACAACGCTTGAGAAACTCAAAATTTTCGCAGTTCTGTTGCTCGAAACGAATTACTAGAACGGGCTAGGGGAAAACTACGCATACAGTTGTAATCGGGCGAGTTTCTACTTTCAGATGCAACAGAAATTTTGCGGATTCGTCAAACCGTTCGCGAGATATGGCAGTTTGGATGTAAGAAACGCTTGAGAAACTCAAAATTTTCGCAGTTCTGATGCTCGACAAGCATAACTAGAACGGCCTAGGGGAAAAGTACGCAAACCGTTGTAATCGGGCGAGTTTCTACTTTCAGATGCAACAGAAATATTGCGGATTGGTCAATCCGTTCGCGAGATATGGCAGTTTGGAAGTAAGAAACGCTTGAGAAACTAAAAATTTTCACAGTTCTGATGCTCGAAACGAATAACTAGAACGGCCTAGGGGAAAAGTATGCATACCGTTGTAATCGGACGAGTTTCTACTTTCAGATGCAAGAGAAATTTTGCGGATTGGAAAATCCGTTCGCGAGATATGGCAGTTTGGAGGTAAGGAACGGTTGAGAAACTCAAAATTTGCACAGTTCTGATGCTCGAAACGAATAACTAGAATGGCCCAGGTGAAAAGTACTCATACCGTTGTAATCGGGCGAGTATCTACTTTCAGACGCAACAGAAATTTTGCGAATTGGTCAATCCGTTCGCGAGATATGGCAGTTTGGAAGTAAGAAACGCTTGAGAAACTCAAAATTTTTGCAGTTCTGATGCACGAAACGAATAACTAGAACGGCCTAGGGGAAAAATACGCATAGTGTTGTAATCGGGCGAGTTTCTACTTTCAGATGCAACAGAAATTTTGCGGATTGGTCAATCCGTTCGCGAGATGTGGCAGTTTGTAGGTGAGAAACGCTCGAGAAACTCAAAATTTTCGCAGTTCTGATGCTCGACAAGCATAACTAGAACGGCCTAGGGGAAAAGTACGCATACCGTTGTAATCGGGCGAGTATCTACTTTCAGACGCAACAGAAATTTTGCGGATTGGTCAATCCGTTCGCGAGATGTGGCAGTTTGTAGGTGAGAAACGCTCGAGAAACTCAAAATTTTCGCAGTTCTGATGCTCGACAAGCATAACTAGAACGGCCTAGGGGAAAAGTACGCATACCGTTGTAATCGGGCGAGTTTCTACCTTCAGATGCAACAGAAATTTTGCGGATTGGTCAATCCGTTCGCGAGATATGGCAGTTTGGAAGTAAGAAACGCTTGAGAAACTCAAAATTTTCGCAGTTCTGATGCTCGAAACGAATAACTAGAACGGGCTAGGGGAAAAGTACGCATACAGTTGTAATCGGGCGAGTTTCTACTTTCAGACGCAACAGAAATTTTGCGGATTCGTCAAACCGTTCGCGAGGTATGGCAGTTTGGAGGTAAGAAACGCTTCAGAAACTCAAAATTTTCGCAGTTCTGATGCTCGACAAGCATAACTAGAACGGCCTAGGGGAAAAGTACGCAAACCGTTGTAATCGGGCGAGTTTCTACTTTCAGATGCAACAGAAATATTGCGGATTGGTCAATCCGTTCGCGAGATATGGCAGTTTGGATGTAAGAAATGCTTGAGAAACTAAAAATTTTCACAGTTCTGATGCTCGAAACGAATAACTAGAACGGCCTAGGGGAAAGTACGCATACCGTTGTAATCGGACGAGTTTCTACTTTCAGATGCAAGAGAAATTTTGCGGATTGGAAAATCCGTTCGCGAGATATGGCAGTTTGGAGGTAAGGAACGGTTGAGAAACTCAAAATTTGCACAGTTCTGATGCTCGAAACGAATAACTAGAATGGCCCAGGGGAAAAGCACACATACCGTTTCAATTGGGCGAGTTTCTACTTTCAGATGCAACAGAAATTTTGCGGATTGGTCTATCCGTTCGCGAGATATGGCAGTTTGGAGGTAAGAAACGGTTGAGAAACTCAAAATTTGCACAGTTCTGATGCTCGAAACGAATAACTAGAATGGCCCAGGGGAAAAGTACTCATACCGTTGTAATCGGGCGAGTATCTACTTTCAGACGCAACAGAAATTTTGCGAATTGGTCAATCCGTTCGCGAGATATGGCAGTTTGGAAGTAAGAAACGCTTGAGAAACTCAAAATTTTCGCAGTTCTGATGCTCGACAAGCATAACTAGAACGGCCTAGGGGAAAAGTACGCAAACCGTTGTAATCGGGCGAGTTTCTACTTTCAGATGCAACAGAAATATTGCGGATTGGTCAATCCGTTCGCGAGATATGGCAGTTTGGAAGTAAGAAACGCTTGAGAAAGTAAAAATTTTCACAGTTCTGATGCTCGAAACGAATAACTAGAACGGCCTAGGGGAAAAGTACGCATACCGTTGTAATCGGACGAGTTTCTACTTTCAGATGCAAGAGAAATTTTGCGGATTGGAAAATCCGTTCGCGAGATATGGCAGTTTGGAGGTAAGGAACGGTTGAGAAACTCAAAATTTGCACAGTTCTGATGCTCGAAACGAATAACTAGAATGGCCCAGGTGAAAAGTACTCATACCGTTGTAATCGGGCGAGTATCTACTTTCAGACGCAACAGAAATTTTGCGAATTGGTCAATCCGTTCGCGAGATATGGCAGTTTGGAAGTAAGAAACGCTTGAGAAACTCAAAATTTTCGCAGTTCTGATGCACGAAACGAATAACTAGAACGGCCTAGGGGAAAAATACGCATAGAGTTGTAATCGGGCGAGTTTCTACTTTCAGATGCAACAGAAATTTTGCGGATTGGTCAATCCGTTCGCGAGATGTGGCAGTTTGTAGGTGAGAAACGCTCGAGAAACTCAAAATTTTCGCAGTTCTGATGCTCGACAAGCATAACTAGAACGGCCTAGGGGAAAAGTACGCATACCGTTGTAATCGGGCGAGTATCTACTTTCAGACGCAACAGAAATTTTGCGGATTGGTCAATCCGTTCGCGAGATGTGGCAGTTTGTAGGTGAGAAACGCTCGAGAAACTCAAAATTTTCGCAGTTCTGATGCTCGACAAGCATAACTAGAACGGTCTAGGGGAAAAGTACGCATACCGTTGTAATCGGGCGAGTTTCTACCTTCAGATGCAACAGAAATTTTGCGGATTGGTCAATCCGTTCGCGAGATATGGCAGTTTGGAGGTAAGGAACGGTTGAGAAACTCAAAATTTTCACAGTTCTGATGCTCGAAACGAATAACTAGAACGGCCTAGGGGAAAGTACGCATACCGTTGTAATCGGACGAGTTTCTACTTTCAGATGCAAGAGAAATTTTGCGGATTGGAAAATCCGTTCGCGAGATATGGCAGTTTGGATGTAAGAAACGCTTGAGAAACTCAAAATTTTCGCAGTTCTGATGCTCGAAACGAATAACTAGAACGGCCTAGGGGAAAAGTACGCACAGCGTTGTAATCGGGCGAGTTTCTACTTTCAGATGCAACAGAAATTTTGCGGATTGGTCAATCCGTTCGCGAGATATGGCAGTTTGGAGGTAAGAAACGGTTGAGAAACTCAAAATTTTCACAGTTCTGATGCTCGAAACGAATAACCAGAACGGCCTAGGGGAAACGTACGCATACCGTTGTAATCGGGCGAGTTTCTACTTTCAGATGCATCAGAAATTTTGCGGATTGGTCAATCCGTTCGCGAGATATGGCAGTTTGGACGTAACAACGCTTGAGAAACTCAAAATTTTCGCAGTTCTGTTGCTCGAAACGAATTACTAGAACGGGCTAGGGGAAAACTACGCATACAGTTGTAATCGGGCGAGTTTCTACTTTCAGATGCAAGAGAAATTTTGCGGATTGGAAAATCCGTTCGCGAGATATGGCAGTTTGGAGGTAAGGAACGGTTGAGAAACTCAAAATTTGCACAGTTCTGATGCTCGAAACGAATAACTAGAATGGCCCAGGTGAAAAGTACTCATACCGTTGTAATCGGGCGAGTATCTACTTTCAGACGCAACAGAAATTTTGCGAATTGGTCAATCCGTTCGCGAGATATGGCAGTTTGGAAGTAAGAAACGCTTGAGAAACTCAAAATTTTCGCAGTTCTGATGC